>NC_047151.1:2357500-2957500 GCF_009819705.1 Hippoglossus hippoglossus | reverse complement strand
AAAATGAGGTGTATTTGGCGCTTTGCTACCTTGAGGTAGTGGAAAGCATTTGCGCTTTTGATAAACAAAAACCTGGCCTGAAATCAGTCAAAGCTCACTCAGTCTCAGTCACAACTGAAAATCTAATTGAAGAGATCGAGAAAAAGTTCTTTAATGAAAGTTGTTTGCAACAAAAGTTTTATTGGAGAGCAATCATGCATTTAAAGCCATCTGAACAGAGGCAGAATCACTGATCAGGAATGAGGTTGTAGCCACTAACAGGGGGTTAGTGGGAGTCTGTGTGTGACAGAGGCTTTGTGGTAGAGAAGAATGTGGTGAGGTGACCATGTAAACAGAGAAACACAAGGCAGATGTATTGGTTGTGCAAACTATGAGAAACATAGTTGCTAACATATAAATGGCGAAGTATTCAGTGTGGAGACCTCACCTTAAAAAACGATAATGTTAGGGCTTGAAAGTGACAGACAAACAAAATGCACCTGGAAATCTGGGGATGAGTGAAATCTATCATTCCTGGCGTGTTAGACGGCCCTTGTCAAGCTCCTGAACTCTTATGGGTTCCCCTGCTGTGGAGCAACCTAGCAAAGGCCATAAATTAAAAACACACTTTCCCCCTGAATTTGATCCAGTATGACAGAGGAAAATGTCTCTAGCACAACAGCTAACCAGCAGCAGGTTCTGAATCCGGCTTCAGGTGATCAAAGTTGACATCGAAAGCAGGCAATCCAGATGCAATCAAAACAAATGCAGAACCCCCAAATGCCACACAATAAACTAAAAAACTGAGAAATTGGAAATTGTAGCCAGAGAATAACATGAAGACAGCAACAACTGAGACTTTAAAATGGGTCCCGTAACATCACCTCAACAGCCCATGTCTTTTAAATACATGCTCACTAAATGTTCATGCAAAGCTGAACTGATCAATATTTGATACAAGGTACGAATAGTCCCTATACTACTTTATGTATATATATACACTACCGTTCACTTAGAAATGTCCTTATTTTTCAAAGAAAAGCACAGTTTTTTTTTTTGTGCAATTATGTTAGCACAGCTGAAAACTGTTTTGCTGGTGAGAGAAGCTATAAAACTGGCCTTCCTTTGAGCTAGTTGAGTATCTGGAGCATCACATTTGTGGGTTCGATTATACTCTCAAAATGGCCAGAAAAAGAGAACTTTCATGTGAAACTCGCCAGTCTATTCTTGTTCTTAGAAATGAAGGCTATTCCATGCGAGAAATTGCGAAGAAACTGAAAATTTCCTACAACGGTGTGTACTACTCCCTTCAGAGAACAGCACAAACGGGCTCTAACCAGAGTAGAAAGAGAAGTGGGAGGCCCCGGTGCACAACTCAGCAAGAAGACAAGTATATTAGAGTCTCTAGTTTGAGAAATAGACGCCTCACAGGTCCTCAACTGGCAGCTTCTTTAAATGGTACCCGCAAAACGCCAGTGTCAACGTCTACAGTGAAGAGGCGACTCCGGGATGCTGGCCTTCTAGGCAGAGTGGCAAAGAAAAAGCCATATCTGAGACTGGCCAATAAAAAGAAAAGATTGATATGGGCAAAAGAACACAGACATTGGACAGAGGAAGATTGGAAAAAAGTGTTATGGACAGACGAATCAAAGTTTGAGGTGTTTGGATCACACAGAAGAACATTTGTGAGACGCAGAACAGGTGAAAAGATGCTGGAAGAGTGCCTGACGCCATCTGTCAAGCATGGTGGAGGTAATGTGATGGTCTGGGGCTGCTTTGGTGCTGGTAAAGTGGGAGATTTGTACAAGGTAAAAGGGATTTTAAATAAGGAAGGCTATCACTCCATTTTGCAACGCCATGCCATACCCTGTGGACAGCGCTTGATTGGAGCCAATTTCCTCCTACAACAGGACAATGACCCAAAGCACACCTCCAAATTATGCAAGAACTATTTAGGGAAGAAGCAGGCAGCTGGTATGCTGTCTGTAATGGAGTGGCCAGCGCAGTCACCAGATCTCAACCCCATTGAGCTGTTGTGGGAGCAGCTTGACCGTATGGTACGCAAGAAGTGCCCATCAAGCCAATCCAACTTGTGGGAGGTGCTTCAGGAAGCGTGGGGTGACATTTCTACAGATTACCTCAACAAATTAACAGCTAGAATGCCAAAGGTCTGCAATGCTGGAATTGCTGCAAATGGAGCATTCTTTGACGAAAGCAAAGTTTGAAGAACAAAATTAATATTTCAAATAAAAATCATTATTTCTAACCTTGTCAATGTCTTGACTATATTTTCTATTCATTTTGCAACTCATTTGATAAATAAAAGTGTGAGTTTTCATGGAAAACACGAAATTGTCTGGGTGACCCCAAACTTTTGAACGGTAGTGTATATACATATTGGATGTATATATATATATATATATATATATATATACATAAAGTAGTATAGGGACCACGCATCCACCTGGTATTTTCAGTACAATAATAAACCCTGAATTGGTAGACTGACAAACAAAGCTCAGCATCTTCCAGCTAAATTACCAGGTATTTCCTGTACTAAAAAGATAGTGAATGTACTTAGAATTAGACTTTACAGAGTTTGTTCTTGTTGATCTGATATGCGAATAGACAACTTTTTATATTAACTTTATACAGTGATAACTTGTTTATGATGTGTTTATATCTTGCTGCACTCCTCAGAAAATGAATGACCCCGTTTGAAGTTGAGTCCTGTTAAAGTCCTTATTGTAGTTGTATTACTACACGTCACAGGTTTCCACTGGAGGCAGCAAACATGAGCAATTGCTCTGTCGGAGGTGGAACCTTTTTATATACAATGGATGTAACAGAAAAAGACTAACTCATAAATCGTTTGTGTTCAGCCAAACAAATCTGGGATGTGAGGATTCATCACATCTGGAGCAATGTCATCCGACATGCACTCCAACCACAGTGTGATGTTTCACCATTAACTGCTAGTAACAGTCATTGAAATCCACAGTAACTGTTTGAACTCCATATGAATAAAGGGGCTTCCTTATTGTGTTACATATATTTTCACTTGTTTTAAACCTTCCAACCCCCGCCCCCAGGAAGAGTGAGGCTGGTCAAGTGAACCAGACCTTCCATCAGGTTGCATCTATAACGTTAGGGACAGAGATGCAGATTAGCACTGAGTTCTCTTAGTCAACCAGGGACTAAAAAGAGGACATATGAAGAACCGTCTCTCCTCCAGCAGAGAGCATGGAGAGTCTGAGACACTACTGCTGGCCTTCACTGGAAAGCATAGGACTCTGGGTAGTTGTTAAATTGCAGGTGGTTTTATGCTCTACTGACCGGTCCACACTGGCTGGGGAACGGCTTGCTTTTCAAGTCAGCGCCCATGTTAACAGATCACAGTGGCCACACTGCCTGCGGTCCAGCTGCGCTGCTCTTCTAGAGATTCAAGGTCTCGACGATTGACTGCAAAATAGACAGTGAAAATGATGTTTCACCACAGTTTACATGTTTATCTGTCGAATATGTCACAAACAAAAATATTTCTTCCTGTACTAGTTTCAAAGTAAAAGCAGTCCAGCGTTTCTGTTGACTAAATCCATTAATTTGTTTTAACAAGGCTTTGACCGGAAGATGCACAGCTTCATACCGTATTGCCTTGCATTTTATCCGACATTTATTCAAGGAAATACAGTAGTAATACCAGCAGCTCTGCTGTGCCAGTGTGAACAACAGACAACTGTGACATGCAGCATAACCGCAGCCATTCCGTGGCACATCAGCAGCCAGTCTGGCCCGGGCGTAAGGGTTTACATCTGGGATGTGCTTGTTCTCATGTTTGCAACCATCAGAAGCTCCCATTCCTTACTTCTTCTTTTCTCTCTCTCTCTCTCTCTCTCTCTCTCTCTCTCTCTCTCTCTCTCTCTCTCACCCATGCCCACTCACTCATACACAATCTCACCCACACCCACTATGCTCCTATAACTCCATGTAAAGCTCTTGTAAATGTCCCATGGCCACACTGCTGGTGACAGATGGTAAAGGCGGGTTGAAAACTCCCCAAATAAATATGTAATCCCCTCCTCACATGGGCTGTAGAACAACGCACAGATAATCCCATCAGAAACACTCGAGCAGCTCGGCGGAGCAGCAGGCCAGAGGGGAGATCACTCTCTCTGTGTGTGTGTGTTTCAACGATATGAAAGCAGTGCCTGTGTGCTTTTCAAGTAATGGAGTAATAGAGGTGATGAGGTAAATGAAGTCATGTGCAACACATAGTGATGATTACAATTCACAAATCACATGAGTACTTATATATAATGCTGTCGTCGATGGAATAAAGAGCTCCCATCTTTCAGCGCACATGACAGATTCACGCACCAATAACACTAAAAGTGTTTCCATTCATTTGATTTATACACGCTTTAGTTTTTCTACGTGTATGGCAGCCAGGATACAATTATGACACGTTGATAATCATAAGGTCTATAACTATTGTCCAAGCACAGACTTCGCACATAAACACAGGAGCATTGGCTGCTTTTACGCACAGGGACAGATGTGTTTTAATGGCACCATTCTGTGATCCAGGTGCAAACAGCACATTGTGTGTAATAAGCAACTTCAGGACAGATGACGTAAAATGACACCTCACCCACCCAAATAAGTAATAATTAATACATCATTAATGATATTAAAGCATTTTATTACAACATGGGTTGAGAGCAATGAGTTTCTCTGGGAGTCTGTACTTTCTTTGAATCTTTTTCCGTCAGAACTCGATTTCAACTTACTTTCTTACGAGTTATTTCCATTGAATTTCCCAAACACTTTAATTTAGGTTGTCAGGTTGTTTTTATTGCATATATTTTATCACACTATGCTCACATTTGACTGTTTTTCATTGAGCACCAACATTCAAAATAAATTCTAAATACAGTGGAAAATAATCACCTTCCAGTTCCCAGTGCTAGCATGCACCGACATGCAAGGCATCACTTCACATCCTGATTAACTTGTCATGTTGCCAACATTTACTTCCATTTTCCAACTTTTTTAAACTGTGCAATCAAAACCATTTGTGTTGTTAATATGCTCCTTTTGATCTGCAGCCATATAGAAAGCCTCTTTGTTCCGTGATCTGGTAAAGGACAAGAAAAACAACACTGCTTTTCGTTGTTAATATTTGAAGTATTAGGTCACTTTAAGGACACGTTATTGCCCCCTCCCCCCTTGTTTTCCAGCCACAATGGCCCTAACTCTGCAGAGACGCTCATCAACCGATGCCTTTATGTTCTATTTCAATTTATGTGAATTAACATGAATTAATGATTATTTCCATTGGACATTAAAGCCTTTTTGTGCAACAGGAGAGTCAACGTGTTAATTAAATGGCTCCACTGGATTAAAAGTTGTTTAAGCACCAATGTATTATCTCATGTAACTATCTTAAAAGCGAAACTAAAGCCAAGTCAGAAATGTCATGGGTTGTTTTTGAAACCTTACTACTTCAAACATTGTAATATGTTGTCATGCTAAAGTCATGATCATCAGTGAAGGGACTCAAGACTTCTCCAAACAAAACTAAGCATCAGACATTTGTGACTGCATTTTCTCAAAATGTCAGAAAAGACCCAAAATTGAACATAGCATTTCCTGGTTCTATTCTGAGGTTTCCATGATTCACAAAGTTTTTACAGAACTTTGTGAATCATTTGTGTGTGTGTGTGTGTGTGTGTGTGTGTGTGTGTGTGTGTGTGTGTGTGTGTGTGTGTGTGTGTGTGTGTGTAAAAAACACATGATCATGATTCAAGCTGAGCTGAATGATCAACTTCTTCCTTTATAAACTCTGTGGAGCTGCACAGTACACAATGCAAACCAGCTTGGCCCTACATCATCGTAAAGTACCATTAAAACACATCTGTCGCTGTGGGTACACGCAGGCAATATTCCCATCTTTATAGGTGGGGAGTAATTAAATTTGTACACTTGGGTAACCGTTACAAGGCTTGTGATGAACAAAGTGCCATAACTCTGTCCTGGTTACCATAGTGTAAACACAGGGAAACAAATAAAGGCATAGAAGAGAGAAACTAAAGCAACCATAAAGCCACTGCCTGACTACATAGTTCACTGTTTCACTGTTCTAAAGGTAAAAATTAAACTTTTTATCATATTCCTCCCATTTTGTCAGACAAAGTATGACACTAATACAGTATAATATAAGAGGCTGTTGTAAAACAATGCCTCGTTGTTACTGAGGCCCTGTTCTGCGATTCAAAATGCATTCATAATGATCTTGTGATAGCTCCTTGTCTTTGAATTGTCTTATATAAATATGACACATCGTCTAAACCGTTGAGCTCATCTAGCACAGGCAACTGTCTGTGCAGAAAAACGCTGGCAGTGGTTTTTTTTATAACTAATATTTACAAGTGCAAACACTGCATTACAATGCCTGAGGAGCTTGAATCATCTTAGGGCTGGCAATGTGCCCATATCACCTCCCTGTATTTGTGATTCTTTTTTAGGCAGGTGTTAAGGATGTCTGAAAACACCCCGGGCAGGCAGCTGTACTGTCTGTACCACGTTACATAAGTGCGGTCAACTGTCACATTAAAAGAAACCACAGATTCACTGCTACATCAGGATGTGAAGAAAAGGCTTGAAATGTTTTATGACTATTTCCTGGGGTATGTTATGTCTATTTTAGCTATGACTCCACTAAGCAGTGCAGTGTACTTGAGGTATGGCCCCAGGTCCTCTAATTACAAAGCAAATACAGTATAATTTCATTTAATGACCACTCCCCAAAGAGTAAGTACATATAGTTCTGATTAGGCTTTGTTGTTCGAATTTCAAATGACTAACAGTTTCCAATTACATTTAAACACTGGCAACCATTTCTGTCACCAGGGGTTGACCTATAATTGATTTATTCAGAATATTATTCAAAACAAAGGTATTTTCGACCTTTGGAAGTGGGAAGTTGTGCACATTGTTAGCTCGGCAACAACAACGTGGTTAACAATTTAGTAAGCTAGTAGTCAGGTAATGTTATGCAGGAAATGCAAAGGCACACCAAACAGCGCCGCCATTCTCGCTCACACCCTGGTTACATCCCACATCGATTAGTGTAACTCCCGTCTTTTTGGTCTCCCTCACAAATTCCTTCATAAACTTCAACTAGTCCAGAATTCTGCCGCTCGCATCATTTCCAGAACCCCCTCCACTGATCACATCACTCCTGTCCTTCAGTCGCTTCATTAGCTCCCTGTCAAATACTGCATTGTTTTAAAGATCCTGCTCCTCACTTTAAGGCCCTCCATAATCTCGCTCCTCTATACCTCCCGGAACTCTACACACCCTCCGGCACCCTCAGACATTCTTTTCCAGGTAAATCCAAGCAAACATGCAAACTCATATGTACTTTCCATTAAAAAAAAATATATATAGAACTTCCATTGCTTACATCTATGGAAATGAATACGTCAGAACTGTCAGATAATTGCAGGGTTCAAGGTTGGGACCATGATAAACTCGACTCCATTTGAAGGCAGCATTAGCACAAACAGCAAACCTGCTGTTGATCTGCTATTGGACTGTTGCTGTTATCATTAATAACACATCAGTCTGACAGAGCCAACATATGACAGTTACACAACTGTTCCTGGTCTCTCCTCTCTTTCCCCCTCTCTTCAACCTCCCCTCCTCTCTCCGGTCCGTCAGTAATTATCTGCAGGTTCATCATTTCCAGTGATCTTGCAATTTCCCTTTCAAAGATGTGTTGTTAACATAAAATATTGATAAGTGCAGCCTTTAACAAATACCAGAAACTACAGCTTGCATTTCTACTGTTCAAAGAAAATCCATGTCAGCCCTATAATCAATGAGCTCTGTGTGCTATATGATTTGTAGTGCAGAAAAACAAGCTGAAGACAGCACAGGTCAGGGTTACCCACATTTTAAACACTGGGAGTTGGGTTATCATCACCGACTGATACATCTGGTACTTCTGAGAGGTTTTTCTGTATCCAAAATTGACTTGAGTTTAAGGTTTGTAATTTCTTACTATCGCTAATATGTGCTGTACAGTATGTGGAACAGTAATTACACCTGTGTGTGTGTGAGTGAGGAAACAGCATGCCCTTGTGGTGCCCTCACAGTAGTATCTTTTAGAGGAAAGAACTGAATTGGGGTTAGTTTGCTCTAATGAATGAGCAGCGATGCCCTGCTCAGACTGGGTGTTTCACTCCTCCCTCCTGTTTCTGTCTAAATGGGCTGTGTTACAACTCAATGAAGCAAACCTTTGTGGCCAATAAAACATTCTCACAAATTCATTTTCTCCCCTGTCATCGGCTCTATGAGACAATCAGGATGAAAAGTAACTGCACAACTTTGCCCCTACAGTGTTACGACTGCCATTCAAAATAAATAAAGGGGGGCGTTTGCTGTCCAAAACAACCACTGAAAGTGTCCTTGAGGGAGTCATTACTTTAACACACTTTTTAATAAATGTAAAAACATAACTAGATACAATTAATAAACAAGGAAAATTTAATTTGTTTATTTCAGTGTGCAAGTTTTACACATTATAAGCAGACTTTCTGAGGGAGCTGGGGTTCACCTCTAAAAAGGATGGAGAAATGGGCTGGAACTAAACTGTTGTTTACCCATGAGGAATTACTCTACATCTTGTTCTGCAGTGCATTTGCATTCCCCATGTCTGCCTCTCACTTCATCTAGCTCTCTCTGCATTCCCTGGGAGACACACACACACACACACACACACACACACACACACACATTCGCCTTTTTCAGCTACATCTGTTTGTGTCTCAGTTCTTTGAGAGAATGTACGGCAGCTCGTACTTTCTAACATTATGTTTGTGTCAGCAGCTGCGTCTGAACACCATGTTCAGACGCATTTATTCGGTAATGCAGCATCCCTGAGGATGACTCTTGTCTAAATGCTGTTGCACTACCTCTGTATCACATGACCAGTTAGTGGCACTTGAACCATCACAGATTAAAATACAGGCTCATCCAGTAAGTGGCAGGAAGTGCAAAAAACCCCCAAAAAATGATGATATTAGTCTGGGCCAGAAAATGCATGAACAAATCATTTGGTACGTGCTTGCTTTGCACTTGTAAATACATCGTCTTGTAAATAGTTTAGTCTTGCACTACTGTTCCTTGAATTTCCAGAAAATATACATTCTTCCATATATCGATAAAACCTTTCAGAACTTGGCAGTAATTAATGATAGTTCATGTTTCATGTGACAAAAAACTAAAGATTTTCATCTTACCAATAAATGACAAGCAAACTGCAGATCCATTCATTTGACAAGCAGGAAAAGCAGAATGTGTTGCACTTTTTCCGATATTTTTCTCTCTGCCAACTGATTGATCAATTTGTTCACTTGACACTACTGTACAACCATATTACAGCAGCATTCACAGCAGTGAAGCGGACAAAACTGACAGATAGATGAATTATGTTGAGATGGAGATTGCTCTGACAATGAATGGGGGGTTCATCACCACAAAGCTGAGTCAGCAGAGCTAAGAGAAGACCATTTATCCTGCTCAAAACAAATGAATGTACTGTAAGTCTGTACCGAAGAAGTGAGGGTGTCTTTGAAATGTGAGCTGGGTGGGATATGCTTATGTGTGTGTGTGTGTGTGTGTGTGTGTGTGTGTGTGTGTGTGTGTGTTCGGGGGGGTTATAAACTGTATGTATGACTGAGTACATTCATCATTGCCTCGGCAGAGAATTGATCTGATATCTCTGTTCCATATCCAACCAATCGCAACGTCCAAACACCAGCAGCCACCAGCCTAATGAAGTGGGATGCAGAGCAGCGCAAACAGATCCCCTGTCCCTTCATTACTGAGCGGCTGCCAGTGACGTCGTCTGGTCCTCGTCCTAATCAGTCATCATCTCCTGCTGATAACGCTCTCTGAAAATCGTCACCATGGGAACTGTTGCGCATGTTATGGGTGGTCGTCAAGGAAACCTGGCAGAAAAAACGGTCCCTCTTCTCTCATGCACTGCCTGACTCACTGCGCTGTGCTCCTGCGATGTGAAAATAGCTGTGTGATCTAAGAGAGTGTGTTTCGAGATAGAGAAAAGGATGTGAAAGTGCAAACTGTGTACTTACGGTGATTATCCCGATGACGGCTACATTTTAAACAGTTCCCTCAGGCTCATTTCTCCCTCTGTAATCCAGATGTAACAGTGGGATCAGGACGTTTTTGTACTTTACGTGATTGTATTACACATGGGGCTCAGCTTTAGAGTGGGTATAAGAGGATAATAAGTTTGTTCACCTTTTGATTACTCACTACTCCGATGGATTTTGGTACTTTACTTGAGATTTGTGCCTATAAACACCTGCCTAACTTCAATACTGTTACTCCTCTGTGTATAGAATAAGCCAGATTAATGGAAGCATTGAATCACAACATGAATATGATCGTTTACTAGATTGTATTTAAATTGTGAGTTTAAAGTCTTCTACTCTTCACTCCGCACAAATTCCAATGTTTTGCTTCTAATTTTTGAATTCAACTCTCAGTATGTTTTTTTTTTTTTTTACAGAAACAAAGTCAACTCAACAACAAACATACGATCTATAAATAACAGCTTTTGTTACAAAGATCCTTGGTTCGACAGTAGGAGAGAAGATTATAGTTCAGTGCTGGAGACCTCATAAATTGTTGGTTACAAATCTATTTGATATTGTATCTGAGATTATACAGTTATTGACAAATTCAAAGTTCAGTCTTGACCTGAAAAAACAATCTGCTGGAAAAACAGCCAGTGGATCCTATCACACGATTGTCTTTAGCAAATGTCCCTTTGTCTGGACTCTTTCATTCTTTAAATGGTCTTTGAGGTTAGTTTTGTCAGCTGGTGTTTTTATGGTTACGGGGCTCAACCTTTGAGTCAATATAGGTGAGAAGACCTGAAAGTGGAATTTTAGCATTTATTCCCAACTCCTGCTGATGAAGATCATGAGGTATGATCTAAAAGCTCCAGAACAACTTAGACTTGATAAAAGTCACGAAAGACCATTGACGCCAATGACTGGAACAGTGCAATAAAATACTTTTACACTTTAAACAACATTTTAGACATTCTCCCTGACAAAGGCATCTTGGTGTCAAAATGGGTTTGACAACTAAACTACAATATTATTGTACCTCTATAGACTTTATTATAGACTATTTTAGACATATTAACGTATTATATGTGCCTTGGCGTGCTCTGCTGGTAATTCCCATAGCTTGACAATCTGACACTAACTTTTGTGTCTTTTAAAACTCTTCCTAAAATGGTATTATTAAAATATAATATTGCAGAAGAGTCCTGTGTCAAAATCAAATTTTCTAATTCCAACAAATCTTACTTTATATAACTTGTTCACATAGAATCTTCAATTTTATGTCACATATTAAACTGCAGTGGGCCTATATGTTGTATTTACAATTAGTTTCACATCGACCAATGATAACATTCAAGTCCCACTTACATTAATAGCAATAATGCAACAAAATGATGACATATGTTTTGTGCTTATTTTTTTCTTAAAGTACAATGACATAACCTTTGACCTTATCTTTATATTGCACATTTAGAAAAACAGTCTTGTATATAGTATTTCTGTTGTTATTATTTCATACACTGCTGCTTCTTTGTGCTGCTGCATCAATTGTGAATAAAGGCGACAAAAGGTGCATCTTATCTTATCTCATTTTATGTATCTTACATTTTGTTGCTAATGCTTCTATACTTTTGCTGTGAAAGTGAAAAAAGTAAGTTTCACTTGTAGCCAGAGAGTTTAGGTGCCCCGCCCCCCCACCCGGCAGCAGAGGAGCAGCGGGCCCGCGCCTCCTGCAGCCTGAGACGGGAGCTGTTCTTCAGCACCACCGCGCAGCTGGTAGCTGACCCGGGAGCAGCAGCAGAGCAACTCGGAGGCTGCATCACCTCTGTCCTCTACCTACACTGTCTGGCTGTCTGACACACACACACACACACACACACACACACACACACACACACACACACACACACACACACACACACACACGCACACGCGCACGCGCACGCGCACACGCACACGCACGCACACACAAACCGCTCGTTTCTCATTAATGTTGTGTGTGTTTTCAGTTTGTGTTGGGTGGTGGTCACTGACCTTTCTTGGAGTTGCGGAGTCTCTGGAAGCCCTGCTGTTGTCCTCTCTGCAGCGTCGAGATGCCCGAGACATTATTGCCCATGACAAGATGCTGACGGCAACTCACCGCGACTTTAAACAGGAGCACTGTCGGTGCGAAAGATGACGGCTCAGTGCACAAAAAACAACTCCTTCCTCTTCGGTCCTGTTGGGCTGGGGGAGGGCAGTGTTGTTGTTGTTTCTGATGAGTCCTGCCTTCACTCATCACCACACGACAGAGGCGCAGAAGGCAACAGGCAGAATCAGGAGCACAGGTGGAGTCAGGGCAGAGAGTCAGACCCAGAGCAGCTGATTCATCCATCTACACAGAGCTTCGTTTTATTGACAACAGAAAACAGTGCGAGAACATCCGCATGCACCCTTTTATTCATATATTTATAAATATATACAGTATATATATATATATTATTCTTTTAAATAAAATTGTGGTTTACACTTTTGTTACAGTTTTAAGGCAATTTGTGGAACATTGGCAATTTAAAAAAGCTAACACTCTAAAAAAAATATCCAGAGGGCCTAACTATCATGAAACACTTACCTTCAGTTCAGCCTGCACCTCATGCATTCATCATCCATCTGCATTGTGTAAAGCTGCCATCTAGTGTAAATCAATAATAAATAAAGAAAAAACCCCACAAACAACAGAATGTATGCATTGACAGTTGGGGTTTGATTTCCAGACTGCAGTTTCTGATCCAGCAGCAGCCTCATAGAGCTCTGCTGTAGGACCTGGATAACGTTATGTACAACATATAATAGTAGTTTACTCTAATAACAATTTCCAAGTGGGAGTGAAGTGCCAGAGGAATCAAATATCTGGGCTTGTTCTGTTTGGGTCTGGGTCTGGCTGAAGCTCACAATGAAAATATTGAGGAATGATTCATTAGACAGACTTGTGGTGCCACCTTCCAATAAAACACTTGTCCTTTATAAAGACACGTGTCCATTTTTACTTTATCATTCAAAAAGACTGTCAGAATTTCAGGTTCCCAAGCTAATTTATGCCTTGTTGTTCCATGGGTGAAAAGCAGTGGTGGAATGTAACAAACGTTCATTTTCACAATCTCAATCATTTCAGCCCTGGTTTATTTGGTGACATCCATATCCACTGTAAATGAAAACAATCACAGTGACCATTGTACTCGTGGTATTATATTTTCATTTGTATGTTTCAATATCATACTATTATATATTACTAAATTACTATACATTGAGGGAAGTGTTACACTTTTGATACTGTCAGTATGTTTTGCTGCTAATTGCACTATATTTACTTTCTCATTTTTGTACAGAGGTAAATGATGCAACTGTGTCTTCATTCACTAACGAAATACCATTCTGCTCAGAGAATTGATTGATTGAATTAGGTTCCTTCGTTTTTGCCGTGCCTGTCGGAAGACTGCAGTTGATTTGGTTGCAAAATGGACCACGGAAAATTCAACTTTTCACACTGAAGTTTTTATTGACTGTGTGGAGAACATGAATATTACAGTTTTGTTTGTCCTCTTCTGTTTGGATAAGTTAAGAGCGACTGCTGTTCAAGCTGTGTGTGTAGAATACATAACAGTTGTACCTAGTCTAATTTGCAATTGGCTGAAGTACGACTGCAGATGTTTAAGCAGATGTAGTGTCGGGTCATAACAGTGGGAGCTGGTTGTCAAAAGTTTTACTTTAAAGCTGCCGCCATCAGATGGAGAGAAGAGGGGAGAAGGTGACCTTGCAGGAATCCACTTTCACATGTCATTTGACTGCAATGAAATGAATGGGCAGACCACACCCACCTATACATCTCTGGCATGGTAATTTGGGTTGTGAATGATTTCACATGAAAGCTTCAATCAGGACAAGAAGAGAAACTGGAAGTCTGTGTTTTAGCTCATCCTTGCTGCACAATTAGCCTTTGCACATTCTGACAGTTTGTGACTTGTCTGTTGTCAGGGGGTAGAAACCAAGAGAAGAAAAATAATGTTATTTGCTCTTATTTGGAGTTGTTTCCGACATAGATTGCTTAGATGTTGCTGGCTCTCTTATTTATATTCAGGTCAAATTACTCTGAAATGCGTCAGTTACTGAATACACATTACATGCCAGTTTTTGTAATTACTCATTGCTTTCCAAAAAAAAGAAAATTATATATGCTTTTGGACAACAGCTTAATCAAACTTTTACAGTAACACAATCAAGATCCAATCAACTGAAAAAGCACTGAGAATTCAAACAAATGCAAAAAAAACAACCCCAAAAACACCCCACCTCAGACATTTTCTTGCAAACAGTGAAGTAAACCTTGAGTATTTATTTAAGTTAAAGTTTATATTATTAGTTTTCTGCAAACTACACTAGACACAGATGTTCTACGGTTTTGAAAAGTTGGATGGCAATGTGTGAGGATATTTGAAGTCCGCTGATGCTTTAACTGTCCATCTTGACTCATCACTGTTCTTTTTTTCCCTGTGACAAAGGGGAGCTCTTACTAAAAGACATATGATTAGGTAATCATGTTAACATGCAAGATGTCACAATCTGACCCTACTTGCATAACAATTCATTCCCAAGAACATTATGACTTATTGTAACTGATTTTTGAAGGGAAAAAAATATTTTGATGATCCAGTAAAGACCGATGGTTGCTGTCAATGATGAAAATCAATTTATTTATTATATTATTTGTGATACTTATTTGAGCTTTTATTTAAACCCATATGATTGCAGATGCCACATCATGCACTAGATTAAAGATAGTGAATGCAGCGTCCTGGTCATGTGATGTTTTAAGGAGTTAACAAAACTCATTAGGCCATGATGCACGTCAGGTAAATGAACTTATCACAAAAACTGAGATTTCTCAAATATATCTCAAAAACAAAAACACAAAATGGAGCATAGGGGTCAGAGGAACCTTGTAGCGTGGGATGTGCAGGAGAGTGGAGATAGTGTGCGAGTGTCGTAAGGTGCATGAAAACAAAGTAAAAGGAAAGAAGTGGAGAGGAACTAAAACAGCATAACAGAGCAGCCGCCTGCAGGGAGAGAGGAACGTGGCAGCAGCAGTCAGAGCTTTGTAGATTGGGAACACTGTGTGATCCGGGTGATCCCAGCACCAACGATCCCTGCCCCAACCACCCGGATCAAACTGAACCATGGTTCTGTTCGTTTGCAGAGTGAAAACAGCATTAAACAATAGAAGAAGAAAAAGAAGAGGAAGCAGCTGCAGGATTGCTGTGGTCTTCACCTCCGACGATATAATAAGATACCTTTGGACCACGAGGACGTTCATTTGGTCCATTTGAACAAGTGTGGAGTATTGTAGTACTGTAGTACTGTGGAGTACTGTTCCTGAAGGTGCTGATGCTGGGAGTAATACCATCATGATGCTACCATGGCAACCTTATGAAGCTTCCTTCATTTTCTCCATTCAAACAGAAAGATATTCCCCCCAACTGACAACACACCCACGTCAGACACCGTTCACAAACCAATCAGTGTCAAGTATAGGTAGACGCAGCCCACGTAGGTGATGACGACAGGACGTACCTCACAGAGTATTTTCTGACAAATGTAACATTGGGGAACGGAAGTACGGAAGTGAATACCCTATTTTGTCTGTGTGCATCTACCAGGAAACTGAAGTCCCCAAAGAGCAAGTTGACTGTTGAACTTGATCGCTGTGAGTTGAGTTTTTATAGCAAGTTAGTGGCAGAAAATGAAGATATTTCAAATCTCTTGTCTCCGCTGCTGTGGTATTTAATTATCATTGTAAATTGGCTTCAAGGACCAGTTTATAGGATTAAGTGACATCTAGTGGTGAGGTTGCAGATTGCAACCCACTAAGTTTACATGATACATGGTACAATGTGCAGTGAAATGTGTTATTGTGCCTGCAATCCAGTTTTTAAAATAGTTAAATAAAAGACACAATATAAAAATAGCACACAATAGTATTACAAGGTTAAATATAAAAATACTATAAGACATACATGTAAAGTGAGGAACTGTGCAAGTATGCAAGTGTTCAGAGTCTGGTATAATGCTCAGAGTTGAACAAACAGATGGCCTGAGGGAAGAAACTCCTCCTCATCCTCTCTGTGTTGGTTCTCAGGCAGCAGAACCTCCGGCCTGACGGCAGCAGGGAGAAGAGCGAGTTTCCAGGGTGGTTGGGCTTTCTGAGGATCTTCTCAGCCCTTGACCTGCATCCTGTTTTATAAATGTTTTGCAGGTCGGAGAGGGTCGTTCTTATAGCCCGCTCGGGTGAAGGGACTTCCTTTTTCAGGGCCAAGAAGTCCTGCTTAGTGCAGCTGCCCATCCAGGTGGTGATGCTCCCACTCAAGATGCTCTCGATGGTTCGGGTGTAAAAGTTCCTGAGCACCTTGAGGGGGAGCTCAAAGTCTCTCAGGCTTCTGAGGTGGAAGAGACACTGTCTGGCCTACTTCACTGTTCTGTTTACATGGAGTGACCAAGACAGGTCCCGTGTGATGGTCACACCGAGGTATTTAAAGCTGTACACTCTCTCCACCTCAGACCCATTGATCCAGAGTGGGCGGATGTCGCTCTGCTGTTTCCTCCTGAGATCCAAAATCAGTTCTTTTGTTTTGCTGGAGTTCAGCAGGAGATTATTCTCCCTGCACCAGCTCTCCAGGTGGATGATCTCCGACCTGTAGGCTACCTCGTTGCTGTGGGAGATTATCCCCACAACTGCTGTGTCGTCGGCGAAGTTTCCAAGCATGTAGGAGAACCTACGGTGACCTTGAGGTCAAATAAAACCATGAAAGTCTCTCTTTGGAGCCAGAGTTTGGTTTGTCCATTCCGGGCTGCTGTAGTAACATGCTGCTGCTGTAGTAACATGCTGGTGCAAAAAGACTCCACGGAAGAGGACCTGCTCTAGATGTGATAAGAAGGGTTCAGTCTAAGGTAACAAGAACACAGCGATTCTTGGTTTAAGGTGATGATACATTGATGAAATATTTATGAATAATATATTCCACTGGTGTGTATAATCGTGACCTCAGAACTACATGTTAGAATAAATGAAACACACAGAGAGTGAGATTTTCTCTGTATCTAACATCAGAAGTTACTTTTTACTTTTCACTTTTTTTTTTACAGGTGGTAGATAAAAGACACAGCCACTGGGCTTTCTGCAAAACAAACGCTCAAAATCAATAAGGGAATTACTTTCTACATGAGTAACTGGTTAACACTGGCACAGATAAAGGATACACCGCTTTGGAGAGAGTGTCAGAAAGGTAGAAAGCCCCAGCAGGATACAGTCCTACTGGCCATCTCTGGCATACATGACTCCAGAAGTGTAGCACTCTCGCTCTGGGCTGCTTTTTCATCCTCCTTTCACTCTTTGATGTTTCCAAATTCAGCTGGAGCTGGAGCTGGACCCCCAGGTCTGTCAGATCTCCAGAGAACTGCAGAAGAAGCAGACGCTAGAATGCGAGGCGAGGCAACTGCATGGTCGGCATGGAGGTCACAATAGCAGCCATCACACTCACAGACTGCGATGCCGGATGTAGTGCTAGAGACAGAAGCGGCCAGATAATCAAGGTGGATATAGGAGAGGGACATGAAGGCAGATGTTGATGAGGAGCAAACAAACAGATACTGAAACACAGGTGCACTGACATACACCTACAGGAATGGTTATTTCACTATATGCACACTAACATGGCAGTGGCAGGCTTTGTACAGGGCCCTCATTCTTCATTTAAGTCACTCTTGTTTATCTTTAAACTTCTCATTTCCATCAGCAGGCTTTACAATCCATACATCAAACAACCTCTTCCATCCTCAGATGCTCATGTGTTCATGATGACATGTTACTCATAACTCTGCTGCAGAAATCTGGGGAATATAGACTCTGGCAAGAATTATGTTAATTTTGCCAAGACGTGCACTCCAACAGAAGTCATTTAAAAATGTCTGTGAACGAAAGTTTACTAACTCAACTCACGTAAAAAATTGATTATCATGTAAATATAGAACACGCACAGCCTCCATTTTTGGCGTAGAAGCTCTGATCTCAACACTCCCCACCAAAAATAAAAATAAAAACACAGAGCAGAGAACAGCAGGGAATCGGGGAACAGCTGCAGACGCAGAGCCTGGAGTCGGAGCTGGGTGGAGGTAGAACTTTTGGAATGCTATATCAACAGCAGCATTAGCAGCAAGCAACATCATAGCTTTCAGGTGAGCAGCATTGCAGCTGACGGCTTAAGTGATAAAAAGGGTGCACTGGATACACACTATAATGCCGTTTTTTTAACAACCTTTGAGGACCATACGAAATTTAACACAACAAATATCGCACTGACCTCTGATGAATCTACTCCTCTTTGGCGAGAGATGATGTCAGATGGTAGTGATGATGATGAAAGTCTCAGATCTTCTTTTTGCCAAAGCACACACCTTTAAAAATCTTCCTTTCCGAATGAGGTTTTAGCTTCTTCGCTAACTTTCTGCCTCCTGCAAGAACATTTTTGTATTATTATCCTAAATTTTTCTGTCATTTGATGAATGTTATTTGTGTGTTTTTAAGCATACATGCAGGAGGCTGACAAATATGCATGATTAATGCCCCCAAAAACACAAAAACAAGGCCAGACTTCCTGCCCCATGCAGCCTGGAGTAAAGAGAAGAACTTCACGAGTTCAGAGATTGAATTCCTGATTTCAGAGACCCAGAGAAGAAAGTCTATAATTTCTAACAGCATCAGGAGTGGAATTAAAAGACTGACTAAAAACAATGCTGTTAATGCTGTGTCATCTGTACGTCACACTGTCAGTGAAATAAAGGAGAAACAGTAAACTTTGAAAAGGGCATTTGAATGCAGCAATCTAAAATGCAAAAGACACAAGCCAACTGCACAAAGGAGTTGTGTGCCCCCCAGGCCATCACGTAACAACATTTAGCAGAATAGACTTAGAAATATATTATTATTCATATTGCAAGGTAAAGTACAGAATAATGAGTCCAGAATAATGTTAACACAATTCTGAGGTGTAATTTGTGTATTTATTTATAATTGCTCCTAAGTAATGAAATAAATGATCCATTAGTGAAAAACTTGATCTGACTAATCTCCTGAATCCTGCAACAGGTCTGGACCACTCGTACAATGTGTTAGTGTGTGTAGGAAAACTCAAAACACAAGAACATTGGTGAATATGACAAGTTCTCCTACATCAGTTGTACGTACCTCTAAAGTACCAATGTGTTTATGGGCTTGCGAACCACCGTGAAGAACATCATCATGTTTTATGTTATTTACTTTAATAAAAAAAAATGCTAAAATGGAGCTGATCTGTATTTCTGAGTTGCTTTTATGAATTGGTGTGGGACTGTGTACACCCAGAGAGTGGAGGTTCTCTAGTCCAGATCTTATTTTGTTGTTGAGAACATCATGGTGTGTCCATCTACCTTACTTTTCAAGCTCAGGAACTTGCAGATATAAATCATCTTCTTGTATTTACTGCGATATTTCCTGCCTCACAGTGGGACACTGGCAGAGGCCTCAAACTATGAGTCTGACCGAGCATTTGCCTGAATCTTAAAACTTCTCTGAACATTTTTATTCACAATTATTGTAATGAATATGTATAATGTGATCTCAAAGTGACAAACCAAAGTCTGTAGCGCTCTACAAGGTTTTTTTCATCCCTCTCAGGTTATTATGTTGGTTTAATGGCCTGTAACTCCATAGTTTAGGTTCACTTACTTTGCTTAACATTCTCTGTATCAATGATTATGTTGCTCCATGTCTGTGTATGGGTATACATGCAACTGGTTGTTAATACATTTACTAACTTAAAGGGAAAGATCACAAGAAAATGAAACGCGTTACCATCGCTGCGTCCGTTTTCGATCGCTACTTCGGCTAGTGGACTTTTATATTGTTCTTTTATTATCATCTATTTAAATTTTAGTGCTGCCAGAACTGAGCCTGTTGAGTTGGCAACAGCTGAATCTACCAAGAAAGGTGAACTTGGCACATCAACACTGTAACAACAGGAAATTACTCTCCAGCTTGGCACAGATAAAAACATGATGAGACTCATGCAACCACACACACACTCTACTATCCCCATCTGTCTCTCAATCTTTCCCACTCTCCGTCTTCTTTCTCACCATCGATTGCTTCATCCCGGCTGTTCCCGTGGCTGTGGCGAGGTGTAGCGAAGCCGAGTTTAACCGCCGTGCCAATCGCACGTGTTGAGTGATAAACGCTCAGCTGTTGTCTCCATCTTTTGGCTCTCTCAGTCTGAGTCATCGAGCCATAGTTGATTTGGTTGTTGACATTTGTGGATTGCCATAGCTTTAAGTTGTTAGTGACATTTTGCACATGGCCAGTGCTGGGCTCACTGTTAAACAGTCTTGAATTCATTTATTTTCTGCTGTGCCCCTGCTCTCCAGTAACGAATAAGTTGTACAAACCTGCCATTTTGACATCTCCTCTGGTCCGATGTTGTTTCTCCCCTGCGCTGCAGCGTCTGACACATCTTGAATTACCAGAGAAGCGAGCAGTTACCATACAACCGAGAAGGCAGGAGCAGCTCTCACTGGAAAGTCAGTAAATAACCCAAAGCTAAACCCTCATCCAACAATTCACTCACACACCTGCAACAGCAGAGGATGACCAATGTCTGTGTATGAGTGTGTGTATGTGTGTGTGCATCGTTTACCGTACGTCCACACCACTGAGTTTCTATGCCTCCACATGCATGTTCATAAGGGCTCGGGAGAGAAAGAGGAGCAGCAGTAGCAGATCTGTCAGTGGGTTCACACTGTGAAGATGAAAGACGCACACGGTGCTCTCATCTCAAAGTGTTCCTTGCCGTGGACGGGGGGCGCTGCCAGCAGAAAGAACTAAGCAGTCCTGGGAGTCCGGTGTTGCTTTTTTTAGGCGCTGCCGCTCCTTTCGCCCTCAGATAGGTGGGATCTTAATAATATTTGACCTTTTGCAAAGATGGAGAGGCCTCTAATGTCATTCCTCTTCAGGAAACTCTCTGCCCGCCTCCATCAAAAAGAACCACGTCGAACCCGAGGCGATGGGATCGGAGAAGAAAACCCTTTCTGGTTTGACTGTCTTGACTGCAACCACATGTACCCCTATCATGCACAGCACAAAAATAACTGCTCTTAGGAATATGATTCATGCTGGAGCTTAAGTGTCATCAGCCCCCCACCCGTCCGCCCCCACCTCCACCTCACATTTACAACCAGCTAAAATTGCTACCATCTTCACTTTATGGTGCTCATTGTAGAATTATGACCAGAGGCAGACCTGATTCTATACCTTCAGAGGTATAGATCATGAATCGTGACATCTTTATTTTAAGTATGGGTGGGAGTGAATTCTTAGATTAGATGTGTATGAGGAAAACTCAGACTCCCCCTCCTCCAACACACCCCTTTTCAATGGAAACATGGCAAAAGGCTTCAGTGGACAATTTGTCAGAGGAGGATTCTGTCACATGGCCACCACAAGGGGGCACTGCGTGGACACGGTTCATCATATGCAAGAACCCAGAGAAATCAACCACATCTGCTCACATACATGTATTCCGCTACCAGGAGATGAGAGATAATGTTTAATTTAGGACCATGGAAAATCTGCTTTTTTTTTTAACTATACATTTCATTGAGATGAATCAACAATCAGAGCGCTACAGAGGCCTTAATGTCTCACATGAGGTGGGGGAGCATGCCAACACAGCAGGCTTTTGATGTGCCGGCACATGACGTGCATTCTGATTTCACTTGAGTAGCTCTCTTCATGCTGCTGGATGATTGTTGTCATTTCCTGTGAAGTGGAGGTAGTAATTCATGAAAAAGGAGAAGGATGAGAGAGATAGATAGAGAGCAAATATAGACAGGGTACAGATAGGGGTAGTAAGGTTGAGTTTAGAAACACAGAAAGCAAAAGGGAAAAAAATTTAATACGACTGCAAGGATGAAGACAGGCCGTAGATGTAATGCAGCCAGAGAGAAGGGAATCAATGTGCTAGCCCTAATTCTCTTGACACAATAAATATCTATTACCCCCTCCTCTTTCTCTATCCCCTTCCTTCCTCTTTTTAAAGCCTGCTCTGCCCCTCCCATCTCAGCTAAAAGACGAAGAGGTATGTCAGATGTGCCAGAAGATTTGAGACTGAAAATAACAAGAGACATCCCAAAAAAATGGTGTAACAAGATGGAGAGCCTGTAGACGCACATGGAGGCGCTGCTCAGGGAGACACTGAAACCCACATCAGTACACTGGAGAGAGGTGCAGAAGACAGACACACACACACACACACACACACACACACACACACACACACACACACACACACACACACACCATAGCTGATACGGCACTAGCCTCCTCTCTGTTCCTTGTCCATCCCTTCCTGTCATGACCAGAAGTGTCTCGGCGACAGGAATCCCGCCTGACATCTTCTTGGGCTACTTCTGGGAAGAGGCAAGAACTCAAATGGGTCACGGTTAAAGGGCCACACCAATTATTTACTATCTACTATCACACCAGAGTGAAGTTGTGACAAGCAGAATGTTCAACATATAGTTTAAGTCCATAGAAAAGGTCATTAAAAGGTCATCTAGAACTTGTCTTGTCTTGATACCCACTGAAAGTGCTTTAAGGTACAGTTTTGTATGTGGAATGGGAAGGACTGGGATCGAACTACCGGCCTTCTGGTTAGAGGACTTATTGATTTGAATAGTGTTGGGCAGTATGGTGGTGCAGTGGTTAGTACTTTCACTTCACAGCGATACGTTTCTCAGGTCCCCAACCCTAACCTGTCAGCTGACCTGGGCCTGAGATTGTTCTCCCTGCGTCTTCGGGGGTTGTCTCCTGGTACCCAAGCTTCCTCCAACAGTTCAAAGACTCTAAATTGCTCAAAGTTATGAATGAGAGAGAATGGTTGTTTGTTTTAATATGCCCCCATTCTTCAGGATGTGCTTCAATTTGTTTTTGAAAAAACTTATAGTAACCCTGACAACATCATCAGGGTTATTTTGTCAGACTTGACAAAGCCTCTGCCCGTTAAGAGAAGATAGAGTGGAGTGTTCTTTTAAGATTTGGTTGTTAAAAGTCCTGCTTCGGTTTCATATACTTAATGTTTTATTTTGTTCCTTATGTTACCATGAAAACATGATAGAAAATGCTTTTTCAAGAGAGACCGGACGAATAAATAATAATAGAACTGACTCTGATAACAATAGTAATGATGATTTACACCTTATTTATATAGCACCTTTCACAAAGAGGACAAATACAAAAAAAGAATACAAAAAAAGACAAGAAGCAAATGAGTCCAATGTCATTTAGAATCGAATAAAGCAAATGATACGGTAAAAAGGCTCAAATTAAAGACAACAGGTACATTACAACACTGGACTTATATTTACATCATTTAAAAGGTAAGGTCAAAAGAAAAGGATAAAAGAAAAAAAGGTACTAAGTAATAATAAAGGTAATAGAAAAAACAATCAAGTAAAAGCAATATATATGCAATAGTATGTTTTTAGATTATTTAAATTCTATGTTTGGTATGCACATAGTGTATGTATATTGTAAATGCATATTGTTGTAGACAACAGATTATAGTAAATTGCATATACAATATACAATTATATACAAACAATACATACAGTAACTTATGCTTAGCTGGAGCTTAAGGGACAATACATTTGATTCAGATTCTGATGTTCACATTTGTAAACAGAACACAGACAAAAATCTTTACCTCAATGTTATTTAATAACCATCCAAATTAATTAGAAAAAAAGCAAACAAAGCAGTTATACAAACTCTTTCAAACTGATACTTTTATAACCGTATAAAATGTTTTAAAGGAGTGGGAGTTAAATGTATCTTGTAATTAATTAGATATCATGAAGCTAATTCTGTTCCTAAAAATGATACTTCATTTACAATCTGTTGTCGGCTGCCGGTGGGCGCAGCCATCGAAGCTGAAATGGTGACGAATCATGTCGGTCTGGTGGGACTCATGGCACTGGACTGTGTTTATGCCCACAAGGAAAGCTGCATGAATTCTGCCGAGGGCGTGTTATTGAAGCAGTCTACCTGCGAGAGCTGTACAGAGGCATCAGTGATCAGCACACGGCACAACCTCGATGGATTTTTCATCATCGCCAGAAACTTCAGCCATGTGGATTTTGGGACTTTTTAAGATTCCACCAACATGTCGAGTTTGCTACAGGAGGCGAATAAATACACTGGACCATGTTTACATAGTAGGCACCGCTGCTAAGAGTGTTCACTCTTGAGGCTCATATATGTTACTACCCCCCCCCCCCCCCACACACACACACACACAAGGTGCGTCAAGCCTCCTGTATGTGTAGAAGTGAAGGTGAGACTGTATCTTCAATCTAATTCTGTGCTCTTCAGTGATTTTATGTTGTGACATTAATAGCAACCGGTGTTTAACTGTGCAGGCCATGACCTAGCTATTATTTCAGACAATCTGAATACTGACATTTATATGGGAATTTACAGTATCTGTTACAAGCGAAAAATTGACCATTAATGGACCATGTCCTCTGTATTTGACTGCCTTCACTTCTGCACCACGATTTCCTCCTCCTGCAGTCACGCTTCACGTTTTCAAAGGTGTTTGGAGGATCTACTTCATTGCTCCACAAGTCACGGCCCAAGAGAATGGTGCTCGTGCAGACGTTCTCAAGAGGTCGTGTAAGGACAATAACCTCAAACGGGCCTTTGAAACCCAGGGATGAAAGCAAGAAGCAATAGAGCATAAAGACAATGACCTTGGACAAAGCGGACCAGGGTTAGGTCAAGAAGTGCAAACAAGCCTTCCACAACAAAAGGCTATCAATACAACAGGATTATTGAGATTAAGAAAAGGAGTATGTTGTGGTTGCCCATGACAACACTGACAATTTTTTTTTTCATTAATTGAAATCAACATGCTGGTGCAGCTATCCAAAGAACCAATTAACACACTTCAAACTCACTCACTTTGGCTTCTCAGAGAACAAAGACACATCTACATATCCCATAATCCTTCCTTTTAAGAGAGTCAGGAGAGGTCTGCTTAATCAATTGTCTGAGGGACTGGACTGTGTCCGTACCTGACTACTGTGTGGGCCATCTGATGTTGTGATGGATGAGCTAAAAACATGCTGCCACATTAATATGTTTCCCCGAGGTGATGGATGGGAGCCCGGGAATTTGACGGGGAGGTCAACAGCCACGATGCATTGCACAGCGACCAAAGGGAAAACACGAAATGCCCATTTCTTATGACAACCCAGACGCTCATGCTTTCTGACACTGTATGCACTTAGCAATGTTCAGTGGTCTCTCTGTTGCGCACAAAGACGTGATCCCTCACTTGTTTCTCCCTTTTATCCCTTCATGTTGATCTATCCCCTGTCATACTTTAGATTTCTGCTTTTATCCAGGTTTTTACTTTTACTCCTGACAGTTTTTTTTTATGCGTGTCACCTTTTTACTCTTTCAAGAGATTTCTGTCTTCCAAATCGGTCCTTTCTTTTACCATCTCTCTCCCGTTGTATTTTTTCTGTTATGTATACTCTCATCATTTTCTGTGAGACATAAAAATAATAGGCTTTTTCTCACCACTCTAAGCTTTCTTTCAGACTTCATAGCCCACATCCCGCCACTAAATTAAATGGCATACTGGCACACTCGTCGTCATGCAAGAAAAATAGTAGTTATCAAAATGTCACAAAGCAAATTGTTTTGACTACAAAACCTACTCCCTGTCACCCTCCTTGGGCAGAGCTGAGGTTGACAGAAGCAGGCCCCAGAGACATGTTGAATACGCTATGAGCCTCACCGCAGGCTGCTGAAGTTAGTGGTGTGAGATATATAAGCCTGTCACTTCCATTTACCTCTTCCCGTTTGAGCCCATATGAAGATCCTCCATGTTTCATTGTAAAGGTCACACGTCCTGCAGCTCCATGATGTAACTGTCACTCTGCAACAAAACGTACCTGGCGTGTTATTTCACGCCCAACATCATGTGTCAAATATCACATCACCCAATTTCTTTGCATTAAATGTTTATGAGGAACACATAAAAAATGTTTAGACAACACAAATGTGTCCATAGCAGAGTGACCATGTTACGCTGTCCAGGCTCCAGACCTCTGAATCGAAGCCCACATCTCAGATTTTTACTGACGTCTGTTTTCCCTGTTGGAAATGCAGCCAAGCTGATTAGAGCTTTGTGGGCAGGATTAGGAATGGGACGTCATCTAGCACAGCTCACAGACTGGCAACAGAAGAGGCACCAGATTAGATTGACACTCATATAAAATAAGTGTACTTTGATTGTAGATCAGCATCAACTTTTAGTTTCAATTTCAGGCCTTGGCTACACTACTGCAGATCTTTTTTTTAACAGATATTTTCCCCTCCATTCAAAAAAAAAAAAAACTCTGTCCACACAAGAACACAAAAACGACTATACGAGTTCAAACAAGCCTGTCGGGCCAGTAGGTTTCGATGGTGGCCATAGAGTCCACAGGAAGGAGCTGTTAAATACCATAGATATATATTGTGAGCTTATTCTCTTTTAGCAGTATTAACTTAAAAACCAAAACAGTTGAAGGTCATCGTTTTATTTACTTATTTCTTCGCTCACAGTAATTTGAAATCAGTTTTTTTCCCCCTAGAATGGGACCTTTATTTTTAAATACTTTATATTTTCATCAACTCTCTACGGAGGCCACCATGTCTTTTACAGGAGACTGAACAGGACAAACGAAACATCTTTTGAGTTTTTATGACAACTGAAGGCTACCACAGGTTCTCTTTCATGTTTGGAAGGGGAGGGTGAGGTGAGGGGTATTCAGCTGCAACATGATACTTCACCACTAGATGTCACTAAATCTTACACACGGAATCTTTAACAGAATAAATAGGTGGCACTAATCCGTTATTTGGGTGCTATTTAAGCATTGCCTGCAACAAGATGATGTGCTTAAAAGAGCACCAGTCAAACATGAAATGAATAGAAATGGTGTGAAAAACATAACATCCTTGTTTTGATTAATATTTGTTTTACTAATCTGAGGAATGTTACAATCTGCTCACCGCTCCACACAGATCTGATGTTCCAGTCACATGCTTCATGCACATAATGGTTTACTCGCTATGTTTGCTTCAACTGCATTTTGAGGCATTTCACTTAAAAAAAAAAAAAATTGAAATTCCACCTCAAAACCTTTTGCATGGAAAGGTTTTTGCTCATTTTTTATTTCTTTAAGCGCAAATAAAAAAATACACAAATGATGTTGCCTGGACAACAAGTGCATACTCTAAATTTGTTACAATAACAACTAATCCAAAACAAAAATGGTTAACTTGAACTCACACTGTGAAATGGAGTAAAAACATTACAGCAGTTCCTCCCGGCTGTGATACTCTGGATAATCCCCTGGCTCAGTTTACAACAACCACTTTGCACCAAGGAAACAGTCCCTATGAAAACTGCATGTTCTGTAGATGAATGCGAATAATAAAGACAGTGTTGCATGAAAGATACATTTTTGGATTTACAGCATGGTTTGCCAATTTACACTTATGATGGACAGGCAGAGATAAATATCTTAAACTAAGGGCAAACAAAAGCAGTTCTCTTAACCACTTCCGCATGCAGTAAATCTTTGAATTCTCCTAATGTAGAAACACATAGAGAAATATACAGCTGGTGCAAAAGTACAGACCAATGGCCTACTTTTTATTGACAAGACATGGGCCCAAAAATGGTTTCTAAGAGGCTCTGACAGGCATGCTTTGATCCGGAGTACTGCTGCTCCTAAAACACAGCTCTTTAAAGTCCTAGCCGTCACCCCTCCTCATGAAGAAAAGGGCTCTAATTGCTCTTCAAGGCTCTCAGTGTAAGATGCAAGGGAAAGGAAGGGTACTCCTGACACAGACTGTCATGTGCTAAATATTGTATTGATTTTGTGTATAGGGAGATGACTGCGTATTCATTTTTGATTAACTTGGGCAGCTATGTGCCACACTCTGTCCGACTAAAAGAGGCATGCTTGTGTGAGCAGCTTTGACGTGGAGGAGAGAAGAATGTTGCTCTACTGATGCAGACTTCCTGACTATCACGATACACGTGTTATAATTCAATATATTTTCCAATATTTTCCATTCTGTGAGCCATTTAAGGAAAAAGTGCAAAGAACACACCAAGACAGTGGATGAATCAAATGCCTCGTCTCTGCTGTGCTGCGGCTCAGGAGGAAGATCAAATCGTCCACTAACCAGATGGTCGGTGGCTCATTCCCAGCTCCTCCAGTCGGCACCAAAGTGTCCGTGAGCAAGACGCTGAACCCCAGATTACCCCCGACACTGTGTTAGTGGTGTGGGATTGATGTGTGTGCTTCACATAGTAACACTGTATAAATGTGTGTGAATGGGTGATTGGCAAAATTCTGTCAAGTGCTTTGAGTGTTCATCAAGACAAGTGCCATATAAATATAGACCATTTACCATTTAGTGCTATCTAGTGAAAATCCCCACTGTCAGCATTGAATATACTCGTATAAATGGATACAGTAATTTATATATATATATTTAATGTATATCTTTCTGAAGGGCTGGTTAGTGGTGACTCTACATGTAGCAACACTGCAACTATGTTGCACAGCATTGTTGCCTAATGTTTCCAACATTACTACATTGCTATTAATTTGTTTTGTGTAGTCAGGTAACCACAAAAGTCTTGTAAACGATGATAGCACAGTGATTGATTAAAAATTTAAATAACAGTAAGTTAGTTTTACTTCCACCACTTTCAGACATGCACTGAACTCCAGATAATCCCCTATAATTATCAAGAGGGGCTGGAAGTGAGGACACAATGTCCTGCCAGCCCTCTAGTAAAAACTCTTGATAAGGTCCGAATGAGCCGATGTGAGAACACAGCAGGTGATAATCTGGAGGATTCACCACGAGCAAGTAGATGTTTCTAACACTCCACGAGTGTAAAACTGAAAAAAACCCCAAAGAGAATACAAATATCTCAGGATGAAAAAGGGGAGCCACACATGGCGAAGTCACAGATGTAGATGACAACAATGAGAAAACAATGAGACGCTGGTGTCGATGTGGTACAGACAAAAACATGTGATCTCCCCAGTGGAATTCATATGTCGTGACGAGCCTCCTGCCTGCTGCACCAGCCCTCACCTTGACGCTGTGGAGATTCCTTTGTTGTCAACATGTCTGACCAGAGAATCTCCAGCTGCCAACTTCATGTGTGAAAGTCAGGACCCCAGAGTGAGTTCATGTCCGAAAACAGCTTTAGTAGCTTGTGAAGATTCTTAATTTCAACAGATGTGTGTGTTGCTAGCTTAACTACCTTTAATGAAGATAAGCTTTTAGTGTCACTCTCTCTGGTGGCTTCTCAACACTTCATTTCTACACTGCAATTTCCTCTGAAATACAGTTATGTTGTTCTAAAGTCTGTTATATTTGTGTGATGTTTGAGGTCTCTGCATTTGACCATTTCAAATCACCTCAAATTTGATTTGTAAAGCCCTTATTCACAGATCATTTTGTTGCTGTATATGCTCAGTACATCATCAGAGCTTCGGGACGTCAGATGTGTAAATCTCCAAGTGCAGGACATCAGAAAGCTCAGACCCAGAAGCAGGTCAGGATTCTCCTAAAGCTGGAAAAATACCACCGCTGCACAAAGAGCAGACATATGCACATGGCAGGTCTTGCACTCTCACAGCCAAAGATAGCTCACAGCAAGTCTGTGTCAAAAAGCAATTTTTAGTTTTCTTCTTAAGAATGAGATGCAACACAGGAACAGGAACACATGGGTCAATCACAAGAGCATAACAGATTCTCTTTCATATTTCCCCCTGTAATTGCCTAAACTTACTGACACAATAAATACTGACGTATTGCTGAAAACCTCCATCTGGTACCACAGTAGCACAAGTACTGAAGAATTTACATAATTCAGATGATAGAAAGTGTCGTTTAGCTTTGGAATGACTGGAGCACAATAGTGCTGCAGACTTTAAAAGTCATTCAGTTTAATTTAAAAGAAAGTGCTGAAATCTCCGAATATAAGGAATTGTGCCTAAGCTTCAGCTAATATGAATAAAAATATTTGTCAGTGTGTGTGTGTGTGTGTGTGTGTGTGTGTGTGTGTGTGTGTGTGTGTGTGTGTGTGTGTGTCAGATTGCTGCGCACATCAATTTCATTTTATATGAGAGGTTTTTTTAGGAGTTTGAATTTATATAAGACCTGGCATGTGTCCCATGCAGTAACAGTTGGGGATGGTTATTAATTTAGTTTATTATTATCGAATGCCACAGACACACACACACACGTTTGTACTTCTATCTTAGTGAGGACACTCATTGGCATAATGCATTCCCTAGCCCCTTACCCTAACTCTAACCATCCAAACTAAAGGCCTAACCCTTACCCTAAAACTAAGTCTTAACCCTCAAACAGCCCTTTGAAGAAGTGAGGACCGGCAAAAATGTCCTCACTTTCCAAAAATGTCCTCACTCTGCAGGGTCTATGCTTAAAATGGTTCTCACGATGATATACTGTAGGTACAGGAACACACACACACACAAACACACACACACACACACAAACCCTTGTATGAAGATAACAATAGAATGCATGCAACTCACCAACATAACACGCAGGGCGTTGAACATAAAACATTTACACGTGTTGTCGATGAGGCAGAAAAAAATGAGTAAAGAAGCGACTTGAGTTAAATATGGCAATTTATCAACGACGACTCCTGGCTGTACGGCAGCACTTTGTCTCGATTATTGGGTTGCAACACAGACGGCTGGATGCGTTGCTTCTGCAAACAGACGCTGATGATCCAAGTGGTAATGACAAAATATAGCAGAGACCCCGCATTCATTGACAGTCATTTTCTCCGCCCGCCCTGCATTTGTAGACTTCGTGGTTATCTCTCTGAGAGTCTCTCTGGAAGAGTGGAAAACAGATTTGGAAAGGCGCTTATCAAAGCAGCAGCCTGCAGAAGGGCTTTGTACTACAGTGCACTGTGATCGCAGACAGCTGTACCGAGCCATGTACATTAATCGCTCATGATGCAGTGCTGTTCCGCAGTCTCTAATGGGTATGACAATGTACACCGAATAATTGTGATATTACCACAAGTTTTGCTCCACCTTGTTGCCTAGTCCTCTTCCTCCTGTGTCATTGTGTTTCTGTGGCAGTGAAAGCGAACACCAGTTATTCTCTCTAAAGCTGCTGGTGCTCGTCTCTGTAGCTTCCAAGTAAGAAAAAGAAACTCAAAGTGTGCTTCCCCTATTTTTAACCCAGTGTGGCTCAGAGTTGGTGTTTTATCATTTCCATTTCCATTGTAAGAAATTTCATTATAGTGCTGTAATTTTTTCCCCCTCTCTCCAGAAGTAGCATCAAAAGTCACTGTTCTTCTCAGCCTAGTGCCGAAATTTCACTTACATTTTCCTTGCTGTCTTCATGTTCAGCCCTCAGCCTATGTCACTGTGCATTACAGTGCACACTTCTGATTGGTTTTAAGCTGTCACTTTAGTCTCAAGTTGAAAAAAAAGAAAGAAACGAAAAAATTTAATTCTGCATTACAGTTTGGAATTTTAAACCCGCTGACAATATTCCCTTGTTGGCCATTAAAGCAATGTCTTGCTGAGGGTGGTGAATAATATTTCCTACGCTGAGCTGCCACAATAACTGCTGTCATAAAGTGCTGGGCCAGATTTCGAACCCCAGGCTCCAACTAATAGTTTTCTAAACGTGTCTTTACCTCTGACCACCTCTCTGAGTCACCCAAACACTTAAACAGACATGAAAATTTCCCTTTTGTTGCTCAGAATCTGCCAGCAGTGCACAAAACACAGCTCGATAAATCAATCCTAAACTGTAGCTGGGGCAGGCAACATAGTTAAAACAATAAAAATATTCTTGGGCATTGCAGTACGGCTATTGATTTAAATCCAGCGTTCCTCCTTTAATCAATCATCTTTCGGCAGCATTAATTCCTCTTTCTTCATTTCCTGAGGTGACCACCTGTAGGGTCAAAGTAAACAGGATGTTCAACCCTTTTCTTTTTGCCAGAGCAGCGGAACAATAACAACTGTTTCACCAGGGAGATTGACCTTCTATGAATGAGAAGAAAAATGTGGGTTGCTAACCTCATCCAGCTTGTAGACAAGCTGAGGGCTTGAGCTGAAACCCAAGAAAATATTAAAAATTGATTTTTCTACTCATGTCACTTGGTATCCAGAGCAGCAGCTACTGTTAAAGAAACATCCTTGGTTGTGAGTTCACACCATTTCGGGGAACACACACTCACAGTCAGTCCGCCTCCTGGTTAATGATACCTGGGGGTGTTTTTCACTAACAATAGGGAACTGTTCTACAGTTGCTCCGCTCAGGAATCCCTCTCGAATAAGATCATCTGATTTTGTGCACGTTATCTTGGACCGGGATGAAGTGAGCCTTGGCGCTCCTTGATTGGATTAGCGGACCCATGCGCGCGGAGCGGTATAATGCAACCCAGAAACCTAATTTGATTTGGAAAGGATCGAGGAATGTAATTTGAAGTTTCTTATCTTGCCTTGTGTTGGAGGGGAGAGGTATTAAAAAACATCGCAGGCTAGCCTGTGTGAATGCTGCATTGATCTCATACAGATTGAAACGAGCCGTGGCTGTTAACATACACCTCTAGCCATCCAATAACAATGGGAGCTGTTACGTTTACCTACACACGATATATCCCCCTCAGTTGTTGACTAGAGACAAGAGATAAGAGACAGTCATCATTATTTTAGCAATGGCCGCCCTCAGTCTACCTCTGTCTCTTCCTGACACATTCATACATGCAGCGGCACTTGTCTGACACTTGTGTGCAAAAGGAAGTGGTGTTTCAATGCTAATCAAAAGGGCCACAGAGCCCAAGCTCTATAGCAACATCACAGTCCGTTGGGGCGTTTCATGTGCAGGGACCTCTATGTGTTCAGATAAGGAGGACGTGTGTTGCCATCCACAACTGAGGTGTAGCTTGTCAGCCTTTTAGTTTGCTGCCATTGTGCCAATTAGTTCCCCAGCAAGGAGGCAGCGATTTGACAGGTTAGTTGTTAAGTCAAATCATTCGCGTCCCCTTCACTTCATTAAATAAACAGGCTGGCAACTTTAAATGTCGGCCCTCTGTTTGAAAAAGCTCCCAAGTCATGTTCCTTATTAGGTCGGGCCTGATAAGATTTCCATAACACATCCAACCCTGCTCACATATTCATCAAATGTGTCACACAAAGCAAGAGGGAAATATTAGCAACTGTTGATGATTCTGGACATGCTGTAGTTGAAGACTTACAAAAATAACAAACTATAACAACTATGAAGAGTATATAGTTGCACATAATATGTCATCAATCAACATTATTAATTGGTTTTAACATAAGCTAGATCATTAGTTTTCACATTTGTTTGCCATATTGTTGTATGTTTGTCTCCCCTCTGCAGGTGTGTGCCATCTCCCCCTGATGACTCTGCGGAGGTACGGCCAGGGACAGCTCACCACCTCACAAATCACCGGTAGGATATCTACCCTGGTCGTTCTCCCAGTCATCGCCAGTTCGCCTTCAACGCTACAGTGGTAGTCGCTCGTTCTCGGCCGCTCTAAATTGTGTATTTAGAGTATTACTCCCCGTAGTCTGTGTTTATCTCACAGGGTTTCTCCTTTTGCCTCCAGGATTCACTCTCCGGTTCTCCTGCCTTCCCTCCTCGCCGACCGGATCCTGCGAGCGAAATCATTCGCTCTCCGCTTCATCACCTCCTTGTGCCACCTTTGATCGGACAATAAACACCCTTGAACTTTCCATTCTGTGTAGTGCTCGGTCTCTGCGCTGGTGTTTAAAGACACTCTTAAACACCACAGAACCTTTGTTGCAATGACACAGTGATGGTTTGTTGAGGTTTAGGAGAGGATTGGGATTTGGTTTAGAATAAGCCCTTCCTTGAGGTTAGAGCAGTGCTTCCCAAATTCGTCAACCTGGAACCCCAAAATAATGGCGCCATTGTGACTGTTACTATACTTTGAGCTACTTCACAAAAATATATTTAATTACCTATTTAATTACACATGTTGTGATGTTGCCTGTGATTTCATTTTTCAACCGTAACTGCTTTTTTATCTTTTGTAACAATTACAGCTGATATGTGCTATTTAAATTTTACCACTACACATCTAATGTAATCAAGGGTTAAATGCGTTTCCTACAATTCATAATAATAATAATTTTCTAACTCATAGTCTTCAGCTCCAAACAACAGTGGCTTCAGTGACATCACGCAAGGCAAATAAACTGATTTCCTTTGGAGCCACACAATTCTGGTTAAACAGCTACTCCACATGACCAGCGGATAGACTTTTCAGCTCTAAAAGTCGTATGGAAATGGCAATGTAGAAACTCCTCTCCACGCCCATGTTTCCTCTCCGTCTGTCCCAAAATTGTGTTGGAGCTTCTCTCATTATGTAATTTATGACACACTTGTGAAATCAATGCTGTAACACACATGTAAAGGCTTCAGCAGCACAGGGTTAAACAGGCACAAAGAAAGATTCAGTGCCCATGTTCGGGTTAACCCTAACATTAGGCGGATGTCATTTGTCATGTCCTGTGTTTACTTTTTTCACTGACACAGACAAAAAATGAAGATAAAAGCTGCATCAATCAAAGCTTTGGGAAGAGATACGGGACAAGATGAGGAGAATGAGAGGAAAAGAAAGAGGGGAGGTGATGGAGATGAGAGAGGAAGAGCAGCTGCATGGGTCCCATCCTGGGTACAGAGAGGCAACATGACTGTCCTGATCACCTTCAAACAATTGAGGCCTACTTTATACACAGTATGAATGTAATTACAGTGGAACCTATAGTCTTAGTTAACCCAGGTTAGTTAACCCTAACCCCACAATAACTATAGTTTTATTATATTGTTTATGATATGAATATATTGCTGAATTAAACACACTTTGCCTTTCTTTATTTTGAAACACATTTCTATGATTCCGCCTGCTATTTTCCCTGTACACCTACTATTTACATAAACGTCTGTCTGTCTGTGTGTGGAATGCATGTCTCAGGATCGGTTAATCTTATCAACTTCATTCTCACAACACACGTTTAATATTAATATAAATCAAAGAAACAGCCGACCAGCGCTCTGGTCAGTCAGTGGGGGCGGGGCAGTGTGCCCTCAGTCTTTGGACAGATTTGAACAGGTCTTCTTCTACGTCCTTGGATAAACTACAGCAGTGGTCGACAACTGGGTCAAATCACAGGTCAAAATCACCACCAGATCATTTAGATTTTTATTTCACCATATCGGACTGACACAGATGGACTGACACAGACTGACTGACCGGTGATGAGTGCTGGTCTTCATCCTGGCAATAGAAGCGTTTTATGTTTAATAATTCTTCTGTGTAAAAGCTCAATGTTCATTTTGTTGCTGCAAGGCTTTACACATTTAGAAAAGTTGTGAACTTGGGTCTGAAGATTGCGTCAGTTGCTTAACAGACCTCTGAAATAGCTGACATGCAATATGATATAGAAAAACACCAGTTAGGCAAATCATTTAAACTTATATATGAATAACACATGTGAACAGTAATAAAGCAAATTTATTTTCATTTCATGAGAAACAATGACTATAAAATCTTCACTGTAGATTCACCAGGTAGGATTTTGTCTCCACCATTGGACCCCACTGTAGATGTGTGTAGAGGTGTGTGTGTGTGTGTGTGTGTGTGTGTGTGTGTGTGTGTGTGTGTGTGTGTGGATGACAATATTAATGAACTGCACTGACTTTTAGGGAAAACAGGAAAAGTGTGACTTCAGCAGGCTTTCATGTCACAAAGTGCCACTTCAGAAGAAGAGGTCTGATACAGTATATATCAAAGTCCTTTTTGATTCTCTTTGTTGTTTTCATCATCTTTTTATATCAAGTCTTTGATAGTTTGAAAAGAAGGCTGAGGATCAGCTCCCACTTTCCTCGGAGTGTCCCCCACTGACAAGCACAGCGACCTTGTCACATGTTTTCACAGCTTTTTGACCATGAATGAGCTTTAATTTTTTAATGAGTGTCTCAGTGTACCCTGGCCCGACCCCACGTCACACCTCTCTCCTGCTTCATGTGCAACACTATCTCCACTTAGATCTTTACTGGTTCACTTGGCCCACTCACTATATGTTAGTGCTAGCCTGTCTGACTGAGTGACCAACTGACCAAATTACATTCTGTCCTTTTCTTTCATTTCAAGGTTAAATTGTAGATATAACGGTAGATGAAACTCATGACCATATTTTGGTCCAAGTCAGTTTCTCATTGCCAGTCTGGAGGCTGAAGATCGATGCCTCTATGCAGAAAAAAACGAATATATAGATTTAAGCCTGAGGCAAATTATCAAATGGATTGAGTCAAAAACTGTGAGCAAAATGTTTGACTAATGTCAATATCCCTTCCATATCTAAGAGGCAGACTGTGTCATCTGAGGACTTGGATTTATTAGCATTTATAAAAAACAAGACTAAGAGTTGGCAGCAACACTTGTAGCTCTATGCAGGCTGCACTTAGGTGTGCTCACAGTGACAATGCAGATAAATTGAAGCTAAGCAGATGTAACATTTACAATTGTTTATTTTCTTAGTTCGGTGTTAGCATGTTAACATTTGTGTATTAGCAGAAATTTCCTGAGCTCGTCAGGAATGTCAACATTTTGCAGGTATTTGGACATTTACTGAAGAATTGGGAAAAATCTAATTCTGAGCTGATGATGGTGCTAGATGTCAGATGTAACTTTATTTTTTTACATCCATAATTTATCTTACAGCAAACATGGAAGCCAAATGCTGTACTCCAAAGATCAGGATGCAGTTAGAATGTTAATTCTATCAGTGGACAATTGATGGTAATTTCAAAGAGCTGGTTAAATTTGTGCAGATATGTCATCCAATCAGGATCACTGAGTGCACCGCCATGTGAAGATCTTACAATTAAAACCCTAATTGTCAACTTACTGCTGGAACATCAGTGTATGGCTGCCTATCTAAATGTTGTTGAAAAGTGGACTTTTCACTAAAAGCCAAAAGGCCAACCTATTGGTCATGCTAGAGATCAAGTCAGATTATATCAGCATCATCAGTGGGAAGCATCCTCTGGAAACCATGGCCTATAACTGTATGGACAACATTTCATCCAAATCCAGCTGTTAAGACTTTGGGGACCATGATTGCTTGTACAAAATTTCATATATTTCAATACAAAACTGTGTTTGAGACATTCTAGTTTCAATCAACAACCCAGCCCACTTAGAACAGCTACACCGGAGAACAGAACTGTGTATACAGATCATCGCTCTGGCTGTACTAATGTCCTTGGTATAACAACTTAAATCCGGTTGATTATTCCATCTGAGCATAAGCAGAGCTTTGTGATAACACTAAATGTCCCTATATATTGTACAGGTACAGGGTAGGTTTGCAATAAAAGCTGCAAAGATCCATGATCAAATATTCTGCAAGCAGATGGACTGTGACCTGATGTTACCTGTGATATCACCAGTTGTAAGCTCAGCACTGAGTAACTGTGCTTCCTATGTTTATGTTTGGTTTCCTTAATGCTGTGCCTTTGTTTTCAGGAGATTGCTTTCTTTGTAATTTAGCCTAAACATACAGCTAAGATGACAGACTGTGCTCTCTGCACAATAGTTCACTGGTATAGCTGTTCAGTGAAGCCCTACATGACCTTTTTATGTCTGTCTAGAATTATACCAGGTCTTTGTAAGTTGTGTCTGAATTCTATTCTACAAGACTCCAGTTAAGAAATGTTCGAAGATATCTCTCAATATGTCGGTCTAACTTGAAAACAACTTTTATTGACCCCTGGTTAGGTGAGGGTAAGGTTGGGTGGAGGGAAAGTATCCAACTTGCCCCAACATCTTTTTGTTTATTGGACAGTGGACAATAAGGAACTGTAGTAAAATGAGGGGACAAAGAAACATCAAACCATGGATGCACAATGGCAGGAGTTTCATGATATTTTTTACATCTTTTTGTTTGTTTGTTAGTTTGTCAGCAGAATTACACAAAAACTACTGGACACATTTCCATTAAAGTTAATGGAAGGGAGGGAAATCTTTTTTCAATTTCTTTTACAGTGTGATAGTCACCAATTTCCCAGAGAAAGGATTTTGAGTAATATAATATATTAGGGAACTGATGTCAATGAGTGTGTGCAGTTTGGTGCAGCTTGATTAAATTTACAGGGACTCAGTGCCATTCGAGTTCATTCTCATGCAAGTTTTTCACTGAGCATATGGATGAGGGTATGCTTGTCTTCTGCTGGCTGGTGATTTCCCATTAGCTCTCTGTCGACATGATGGAGATAAAATACTTTTAATCATATGGCTCTTAAGAGTTTTTAAATGTTATTGGATTGAATTAATCAATAATTCATGATAAAGAAGAGTAATGTCATGCCTTGTGTGACCACCCCATTTACCCTCACCTGGACACTAGGTGTCCCTGGGCTTTATTCCCCTGAGCTGTTGGTGGAGGTGACGTCAGCTGCATCAGTGCTCACCTGGGCCCGGTGTGCTCTGCCCTTTTAAAGCCTTGCCTCATTCATGCCTCGCTCTCTCTGGGGGGAGGTTGGTCTCCCTGACTCCCAACAGCAGCATTCCTTTTAGTTTGTTTGCTTACAGACACACTTCACTCACCCTTACATGCTTTACATGACTCACCTGCTGATTCATACATGTTGTGTGGTTTATATCTTGTTTTGTTGAAATAAATGTCTGTATTTGTAACAGTCAACTCGTGTCATCTCCTTCCTTGTCACAATCTTTAAGCTTTTCTGTGTAGACCTACCTTAAATGTTGTGGCCTAAAACGAGCTGGTCATAACACGGCATCAAGGTTAAAGTGACCGGAATGATCCGGAGTCATGATCCTGCATCATAGATAAATAACTGAATACATGTGACTGTCGGTTTGTGTGAAGAGTGACAGAGAGAAGCAAGCGCACGCACACACACACACACACACACACACACACACACACACACACACACACACACACACACACACACACACACACAAGTTCTTGTGTACACTGTAAACTGTCAACATGGGCACCGAATCTTTCCTTAAAGTTCAATAAATGCGTGATGTTTCCAGATTAAAGGAGGAATCGTGATTCAAATATTGACCAAAATAATAACCATTATGATTTTTGCCATAACCGAGCAGACCTAGTACCCAGACCAATTAGCAAGGTTGTGTTTTTTTGCTTTACTTTTTATCCATCCCGAAAAGCAGGTTGAGCCAATCGCATCGTTTCCGACAGGTTTTCGTTTTCGACCTGGACCCAAAATGCAGACGAAAGGGATGGATTAAGAAAAGGTATAATGTAATTTGTGGAAGTGCTAAGCAGGGACAGGCAGATGAATGGATGAAGATTGGCGGCAGAGTTTGATGCAGAGAAACGGTGTTGGTCAAGTGGCCAGCAGGCAGCCTGGAACTTGTTAAAATGTAATATATGTGAGTGTATTGGGCAGAGAAAGCAATAAAGAGAAGTCGAGAAATTGTTATAATATTCTATGAATTTCTATGTTCTGCGTCTGAATGTGTTATTTAAATAAATGGGAAATGTAATTGAATGTAATTCAATTTGAAATATAAATACAATTCAGCAAGTGACCATAGAGACCGTGGCATAATTTCACAAAACTTGGCAAAAATACTTAAAACCTCGCATAATTTCATAAATGCTTGGACTGACATCCAACTGACATATTCACAATACGTATGCATTGACATGCTTATATCCCCTCTTTGTGTCCACAATACACTGCCATGCATGTTCACAGTAAGGTCCAGTCCTAGAGGTTCACGGGGAAAATGAATGTGTTTTTTGTGTATGAGCAGTATTTATGTTTAACAGAGCGAGACACAGTCAGCTAACCAAACTGGAAGGTGTGTGGATCCAACAGTTCCCTGGCTGCAGTGTGTAGACACCAGAGGCCTGAACAGATGGATTTGGTAGGGTGCACCGGAAGGTTTTTGTGGAACATGTAGTCCTGATGTTCACCGCTAGCTGACCCACCACAGTGGAGCTTGTCACAGACAAGACCAGAGGAACCAGAGATGAATACATATGTGAGATTTGCTGTTTGATGGTGATCTGGACTGTAAAATGTTCTTCTCTTATGTTTTTAGTTTCCTGGTTTGAGCTGTCGTTCAGCAGGCCACAATTCTAAAAAAGCAATTATGTTATGTTTGACTGAGCACATCGCTGAAAGTGCCTCCAACTAACAAAATGAGTTCCAGTCAAACTGGAGGGAATAACACACTCGCAATAACACAAGCTAGTGTGTGAATTCCTTATGAATTCATTGTTCACTGTACATCCATCATTTATTCAGAGATACTGGGGCACAGCAAGGAAGCTGCCACCACTGACAGAGAAAATATGGAAGGAATAAAAATGATTCCTCTCAGTGGTTCATAGAAGTGTACAGAGCGGCAGTAGTATAAAAATAATTAGTGAACTGCGGATCTCCACTGGGGCTTGTGCTGTGTCCGAGTCTGCATCCCAATGTGGAGAGCATAGGCCTTACGCCACACAGTTCAACTCATTAGCAGCGGATGTCACAGTTATACCAGAACACAGATGTGAAAAAAAGATCAAAATATACATGAGGTGAAGCACAGTACAGGAGAAATTAATTAGAATGGTAACATATTGCGAATATTGAACTGTTTTTAGTCCATATGGATACAATTCAAATGTCTCCATTTTAATAACTGTGGTAAGATTGCACACAGTTGACTTCTTCTCTGGAGTCCTTGTGATTTATCGTTTGCAGATCCAGGATCGCTGCTGCGGCCACATTGTGGCTCGTGATGGTGGATTGTAGATTGTCTTCATGGACCATAGATCATGAGGGTGGAAGGCGAATCAGAGATCGTGGTGGCAGATGTCTACTCACATATTCTACCATTACTGACAATACAGCCTCCATTTCGATTGCCATTGCTGCTCCTTTTATCTCCATCAGAAATGTTCTTATGTATAAATACTTTAAACATTGACACACCTTTCCATTGTGTTAAAAACTGTTTCTCCTAATTAGAGTCTTCTGTCCGTCCTGGGAGAGGGATCCCTCACATGTGGCTCTCTCTGAGGTTTCTATGTTTTTTCACCCTGTTAATAGGGTTTCGGGGTATTTTCTCCTTACTCTTGTTGAGGGTTAAGAACAGAGGATGTCACACCTTGTTAAGTCCTATGAGACAAATTGTGATTTGGGAATATGGGCTATACAAATAAAATGTTATTGATTTATTTTCATCCAATAAGTGTTGAAATTTCACTTTGAATAGAAAAAATGTCAACATGTTTGTGGCACTCATCAGAAAGTCAACATCCTCTTGGAACCATGAAAGCCTTTATACAACCTTTTTTGAACTGCTGGTGGCGCTTTACGAAAATACATGATACATTAATCTAATGTGATTAGGATTCATCCCCTGGGAACCATGAATATCTGTACTCAAGTTTTTGTCCATACATCTGGTAGATGTTGAGATTCTTTGCTGGATAACCGAATACTTTGACCTGTTGGTTGCACTATAAGAAAAGGCTTATAAGTTCTGTATGCAAGTTTGCACTTCCACAAAAACAGGTTACTTTCAGTCTCAGTATAATGAGGATGAAACAAATTACGGAGACATATGTAAAATTGTCCATTATACAAAAATCAATCAGATTATCAAATTTTTATGAATTGTACATTTTTGTCCTTAATTTTGTCCTTAATTTATCAATAAACTAAACACAGCTACCTATATATTTATAAAAATTAGGGTTATTTAAACACCAACATACACAAACAGTTGATCTAATAAAAGCTCAAATTAAGCTGGACAGTGCAGCTGTGGGAGGAGGAATAGAAACTCCCAGCACATGGACAACATTAGGATTCACTGCTCAGAGTAAAGCAATTTACAGTAGCACATCTTGAGCCATAATCACACTCATTTATAATTTACACATGGATTATTTCTAAGCACAAATTACATTAGCAAATATCAAATGACATTTAGAATCAGTTATCCTTATTGTTTACCTGACACAGTTATGTAGAGCATATAATGACACGACTCGTTTTTGTCAAATGCAGTTGTAAATTATCACGAGAGTTTTCATGCCCACTGTGTGACACCATGAGTTCCACTAGATATTATCACTATTCATTATTACATGTTGAATGTACATGAGCTGTAATTATTTGGGTGTAATTAAATGTGAATCTAATTATGACTTTCGTTACATTAATTTAGAAAAATGCTTGACTTCCCTTTTTTTTTGCATCCCTCTTTGGTTGACCAAGCAGCCATTCAAAATCTGCCCGGAGTGAGTATATACCCACATATTCAGAGTCATAGAGAATTTGCTCTGTGTTATGAATTGGATTTCATTCAGCATTCTGTGGCCTGCTGTTGTAGCTGATAACATTCAGTTACCAGATTCAAACCTGACAGATTCAAACAACAAGTCGTGTATCAAGCCCTTCCACACTATTGCAGGACAGAGATTTAAAGATCTAGACCGGGAGCTCATTAATGTCAGGGCTAGCTGTGGTAACTTTGCAGTGGAGAGCATAATCTTCCCTTCTTCTTTCAACATCTCGAGAAAATGTAAAAGTATCCAGGCTACAAAGATAAAGGTGTCACAGAGATTCAAGCTTTTACATTTGACATGTGGTAATGTCAAGGAAGAGTGGAGGTTCTAACTGTCGGAGCACCTCAACCCACCACCTTTCCTTTATTTTATGCAAATAATATATAATAAATAGTAATGAATAATATATAATAAGTTAAAAATGTACATTGTTCCAGCCTTCTCTCTTCACAATTCACCTCCGTTCTCACACCATAGTATGGAGCAAGGACTTAAAACCTTTTACTGTCTGTTTAAAAAACATGCTTATAGATCATATGTATGTGAAATGATACAAATGTATCACAAAGGTAGCATTTTTTACCTTTTATGACACCAGGTTGGGCCGCCACGTCTTTGTAATTGTAATATATGCAGCCACAACAACAACAAAATAAAACTATTATTATCATTTTCCTCCAGACAGACAGTTTAGCCAAAGAGGTCAAATGGGCTGTTGCTCCGGCAACTTTAGCCCGGCTCTGTGCACGTCCTTGGTCTCATGGGCACAGCCTGTTTAGAACTTTAATATAACAAGTGAATTCTGTCTGGTAAGAAGCTATACGTTTTGAGCCTGATGGTGGAAAATGAAAATCAGTTGATCCCGTCGCTGCTTCCACACGATCTCTCCCAGACCTTTTCACTGTCTTCTGTGTGGTCTTAAGTTTGCCAGGGAACTTGTGTCCACCCTTCAGCTTTCACCCAGCATGCTCCAGGGTTCACTTGCACTCACACACATGTACCACACCGTGATCCACGGGAAGGCAATAGCTTTTGTTCACCTCCAGGCACAACCGCTTGTGCCCCTAGCAACTGATTAGCAGGGTGGTACCCCGCTGTTCTCTTATCGCTACAGCCTCTCAGGAGGAGAGAGCATAAAAACAGCATCCAACCAACCAACCATTCACCAACCTGTATCCGAGGAGTCTTCTCGCCCCAGCTCCCCAACCCGGCCCACACTGAGGTTTCTGAATTAATAAGTGTGCAGCGAGCTGGAGGAACATTTGCTGTTGGCCCCTGCAGAAAGGTGGGCTTCATCTCTCTAATAACAACTAGACATTTACATGACAGGTTCAATAGGCAGAACAGGAAGGAAGTGAGTCATTTTGTTTGTATCAGGTAGACAGTGAGCCCTGGAAGGCATTATATCAACTGCTATTTCAGGAGTCCTTTACGTTTCCTTGTGAGTCACAATCCACACCAAGTTATTTTAGAAGACACTGACGTCTACACAGTCAGGCGGCCAACGACGATCAAGTGAAGGTATAGCAATCCCCAAAAGACAGTTGAGTTCAACTCATTATAAACTGTAAAGCTTAAAGAAAAAAACCTCTTATTTCCATGGTTTAGTCTTTTAGAATGACATTACATCTGAAACTTGATCTTGGGGGGGGAAAATATCTAATTTCAAGATTTGGACAAGTTGTTTTTGGAACCTGTAATAACAACATTGCCTAAAATAGCTTATAGCCCATGTCATTTAGTTACACAACGAGACAAAAGAGTGTTAGCATGCTCAGTACCAAACTGAAATACTGCACTGATTCAACATCAGTGGATTCATCGTCTGGGTAAAATGAAAATGTGAATCCTTGTCTCAGTCCTAACAGTAAAAGATGAGGTCTGAGGATCACTCATGTTCTTTCTCTGGGAATCATACACATTGATACCCAATGCCCAGGTAATTGTCCAGTAGTTTGAGATACATCACAGTCAAAACCAAAAATGTCAACCTCAACCTTTATTACCAAAGTCAACATGATACAGACCCATCATGTCTGGCCAAAATTTGATGGCAATCCATCCAGTAGCTAGTTGATGTTTAAATCTGGCCCTTTGGATTGACTATTTTCTTTTTACCATAGCTGGAAGCTACTAGTAAATTGGAATAGAGGGTCAATGGTTATCCTGCCAAATGGAAGGGTGTAGGTTCAAAATCTATTTTATTATCTGGAAACAATAATATAACTTATCTTATTGTTAGTAAGTCAATTCCTTAGCACTTTATTTTAGAGTTATTACATTTCTAGTACTGTGCATTAACAGGATTGTAATCAAATTATCTCCACTGAATAGGAATTGCATTAAATGTGCGTTTTGATCTACTTTTATCTTGTGTTCTTCTGATAGCTGGACATGCTGTCTTATTTTAAGAATTATAATAATTCAACTACTTAAATTGGAGCACCATCATCTTCTTGTAGTTGTTCCTCTTTAATTTAGTTTTCACTGCGTGTTCAGCCTTTGATTGTTTGAGGATTTGGGGATGTTTAAAGAGATGACTGTCTTCTGGTAATTATTACAGATTGCAGCCCACTCTTTCAGCTCACTTTAAACATGTTCATACTGCGACAGATATTAAATTAATTTGAGAGAATGTGTTGTCAAAACCAACAGTTATGATTGCATTTGCTTTTCTGTCTCATGCTGTTTACCTTACTGGGTGTATTATTGTGCTGATAAGTCTTATTCATATCAGGAAAAGAAGCGGAGATTGTAATATCGGAAAAATGTATTATTTAACATTGTTCATAATTTATTGTTTTATTGTCACTGTCAATACATGATCTGACAACCCATTACAAACCATCACCATTGTTCCAATATAGAGCACAAACATCATCTTTAACAACAATAAATATGCCAGTGTTCGTATGTATTTGTCATAAGAGACAGGAGTATTCTAATCACATGAGTGAGGTGCCATTATAAATGAGAACCAGGGAGAAGAAAACTAAAATGAGACTTATTCATGTGATTTTGCACTACGAAAGACCCAGCCTAATCTCTTTTTTATGATTTTCATATTTAATCCCAGTTTTCACACTACCAGGGCACCTCTCACTTTAACATTTTAAGTCTTACACTCACCAGAGGAAAAGAAAAATCTATCCCATCTCATTATCTGGTGCCTCTCTGCTGTCTTATCCTGTCATTATCTGCCTTTATATTTCTCTCTCTCATCTCACTTGTCTCTCTAAGACTTTTACACGCTGTACATGCCGCGCTAACAAGGCTTATAAGTGCCATTCAGTTGTAGCTCTATTCTGTCTCGCTCGTGAATTCTTTCTCTGAACCTCGCTTACTTTGTTAGAAGCGACTCTACTTACGAACGATTAAACAGACTCAATCCCGATGCTCAGTACGGAGGTGAAGTAACACGTAGCTGTAACATTTGAGATGAAATAGACTTGTTGTCTGCTCAAAGTCTAAGGTCCTCACTTCATTATATGTGTGTAGACACCTATTCACCTACAGTGTGCAGTACAGGGGGTTTTACCATTTAAGTTGCATGACACGTATGTATTTTTAATGCATGACCCTTTAAAGGGATATTGATGTCCTGACTTAACATTAAAGAAATATGATTCTCGTCTTCTCAAAACCTCTCAACCAATTTGTCAGGTGTCAGCTCCCTGCTCCCGTCCACCTCTCATATTTCACTCTTCATTTAACGATTACCTCCCTCCCAGTCCGGTGACAGGATGTCAATGGCTATTGCTGGAGATGGTAGCAAAGTCTTTTTTCTCCCCCTACCTGCTTACACTTAAAATACCCTGTCATACTTTTATCTTTGTTTCTGTACTTATTCATCTGTATAATAATTTTAGAATCCTCTGTCTGTCTGAGTGTCTGTCTGTGTGGGACGCATATCCCAAGAACTGTTCGTCTCATCAAAGTCACAGCAGTCATGTGTATTATTAAGGGCCCAGGGAAGTGCAGCGTTGAATTTGGTGCAATTGGGACACACAATACATTTAATATTAATAAACTTAAAATGAACAGACGACCAGCGCTCTGTAGCAGTGGCGGCTGGAACTCATCAATGTGAGTGACATTGTCGATCATGAAAATTCACAACAACGGCAAAATCAACTGATGTTCACTTCAGGTCCTGTGTGCTGAGCCGAGTGTTGAACTTTGAATAAACAGATGAACAGCTCTCTGTGCAGCAGCCCTTCTGTGGACTATGTCCAGCAGCATTACTGCAGGTCACTTTTACAGTTTCAGAAGAGGAAGCTGCACCCAGCATCACCACAGGCCGAACAAACAGCCCATTCTAAACGTTTCCAAGAGACACTGCCCTCTTTTTACTTGTGTTCCAGCAAGTTCCCTTTTTTCATCCAAAGAGTCACCAGGTTTCAACCAAGTTTTCCTTGGGATTTCGTCACCGCTGTGCCAACTGAATTATTCCTCAGCAAGTGTTGGCCCCTCACAGGTTTTCCACGTTTGGCCTCTAAACCCTGTAAGCATCCATGTTCCATTCTGTCCCTGGATGTGAACCATTTTTTTCTGTTTACCAAGTAACTTGTGTGTTTGAGAATTAAAAAGAGAGCTCTGCTTCCCTTTGAACTGGTTATTCCATGAATAGAACACTTCACACAAAATCTCCACAATCCTCATTAAGTGAATTTCACACCCATGTGCTTAATTTGTTGCAGTGCACTATGTTTTCACATTCCAGCTTGGTTTTTGTTTAAACGCATGTCAAATGATGTATGTCTTTATCTCTCAGTGGCCACCTGCATGAAGTGACACAATGAAAGCACTATAGCTGCACAGTTGTTGTGGTTAGTCCACCTGAATGAGGGATTCAGTCGTCTCTCTTTGAAGCGAAAGCCGGTTCTTTGCTGAACCTTTGAGTCGGAGCTTCTCTCTGTGGTTCTGCTTTAATTACCTACACGAGAACACGGTTTCCTTTCACTAAAGTCGAGCAGTTGTATGTGTTGCACTTGTTATATGAGGTCCTAATAATAAAACCCAGTGCCAATTAAGCCTTATGAAGCCCATTCTTCATCCAAAGAGACCCTTAGCTGTGCTTCTCTGCCTCCTCATCCCCACTTAAAAAAAGAATTCATTAACCTTTTAAGAAATGAGGTGCCAGGCCTTTATGGTTATAGGTTTGGGGGTGGTTACAGTTGCTCATTTAATTCCTGTACCTACACATATTAAACAGTGTGACAACCTTCTCATCCTAACAGTTAAAGGGAAATAAAATGTGTGTGAACTGCTTGGCACCAGGCAGCACTGGACCTCAAGTACTTGGTAGAAGTTAGTTTCAACTTTTGATATTCGTGGCATTCATGCTAATCAGTAACCGTGCATTTGTAGAAATTTGGCAAAAGTAAAAGCACATGAATGTGTTTTCATATGCTACTGGAAAGTGAATATCAGAATTCATTCCAATAAGTAGTCGGTGGCTAATTCTCCACTTGGGTGCCAGTAAGTAATGACATAGGAGGAAGGTGCAAAAGGGCGAGACCAGGAAACCATGAAAAAAACATGATGTAAATGTGACATTTGTGTTTGTTGTGTATTGTATTCATTTGAGAAAGGTTACAGTCTGCTTATCAGTGCACACAGACCTGATGCTTCATCTGACTTTACTTCTTGCTTTCTTCAGTGTTGCAGAACCTTGAGTCACAAATAAGTCCCATGTTTCACATTCCATATTGTTGTTTCTACACTGAACACTTGACCGAGGCACAGTCTTGTGCGGTGCCTCAGGATTGTCTTCAATGACGTTTTGTGATAGACCTGCAAATAACTTTAGATTTTTAAGTATCCCTGATCTTTTCCTAACCTTAGACACATTGTAAAAGCCATGATTGTGAAGGGCCATAACCTCAACAAAGTAGTCGGCTTCCCTTACACCTGGAATTAAATTGTTTTGTATTCAGATTGTTTCTAGATATTTACACTGTTGACATTTACACCTGCTATTAATACGTCTCCAGTGTCCACATTGAGATGTGATTGCTCTGTCCAGCTCTCATCATATCCTCAAAATCATGGTTTGCGCTGTTAAAAAAATTGTAAACATTAAAAATATAGAATAATAATAGAAGAAGATTGATGCCATTTAATGGCTATAATGGCTGCTGCTAGCTTGCTGGAACAGTCAAGTAGGTCTGCAGTTGTTGTATGTGGATTGACAACATGGTTGCATGCACACTTGTGTTCAGTGTGGTCACAATGTATCCAGAGGTGGTTTGTTCAATCAGATCACAATCCGTCCTAAATGTGCTTTAAGTGTATTTACACCTGGACTTTCAACGCTATCAGATTAATGACTAAAAAACAAATTTTAATGCCAGAATAAATGTTTGTATTAGTGTTAAATTTGGTAAACCTAACCAAATAATTAAATGTTGGGTTAAAGGACTGCATGTATATAGTGACTTGCTAGTCCTACTGGCTATACCCCAAAGAGCTTTACACCACAGGCCACATCCACCCATTCACTTACGATGCTTCTACATATTCTCTGTCAGTTATCTGTTGACACACTGATGGCACCGCCCATAACCAAACCCACAATCTGTCCAGAATCTTCTTTTAAAATGAATCTTTGTATTTTTGATTATTAGTAAATAATGTAATGTAGACAGTGTAGAAAATAAATATTTCGCCTCTGCAGTTTTCTTGTATTTAAAACCAGTGACCCTCCACCTACATGGAGGACAAGAGAAGAAGATGCAGCTCTCTCTTTCTTTTCTAAAGTGGATTTATTATTTCCCTCTCAGTAGGTGGGGCCCTGACACAGACCACAGCCCGCTCTGGGAGCACAGCCAACCCAAGGGACACCTGATCTGGGCACTAACGAAGATCTTTAGCCATTTCAACTACATCAGTATGGCAGTCTCTCACCACCAGCCTGCCCTCGCTGCCTCCTTAAGATGAATGAAAGGACAGGGGTTGGGGCTTATTAGACACAAGAAAATTACCTCACTTTTCTCTCCTGCTCTTTGATCCCTCGCCTTCTGTCTCATAATTCTTCTCACAGTCTTCCTTCCTTCATCAGGAGCCCTCATATTTTCTATCTGAACATGAACAGGAATGAGAATCAAAGTGGTACGCATATTCACTCCAGGAAGCGGCCCAGTACTGACTCCCACAGCCACTGGCATCTGTGCATCTACCAAATCTCTCATGGAAATGTAGTGTTTTGGTAGAATGAGTAATTATTTAATCCATACAGATAATCCAGGTTGGAGATTCTATCTATGACAAACTCAGAAGCACTGCCCCACATTTCTAACAAGGCCACTTCTATCTCATATATGACATGTTTAATAAAGAGTACTCTGGTGGGAACCCTGCATTTGCGTGTGAGAGTCCATCCTCTTCTTTCTCTCTGTGTCCTGATACAGAGGAAACCGCAGCTAATGAAGCAGCAGGAGGAGGAAACAAGGCTGTGCATTGACAGCCAGAAGGCAGAGAAGCGAAACCACGCACGATCTTAGCCGATGCTGACGCTGAGCTGAGCCGACAGAAGAAAGAACCAGACCAGGTAAAGAAACAGACCGAGGGAGGAACAGAGACAGTAAGACTCACAGGGAGAGAGATGTGGAATAAGGGAGGACAGAGAGAGAGAGTGGGGGTAAAGAAGGGGGTTGTTAAAGGGGTCTTTCCTTGCTTCACTGAGCTAACTGGCTGCACTCACTGCTACAGGGATGAAAGAGACCGAAGTCTGGGTCCACTCCAAGCTCATTAAACACAGAGCCAGCTTCTCCCACTGAAGCCTAAAGGTCCCTGTGACCTTGCTAACCCTGCACCAAGCAAAATGCAGCTGTCTCAATGCAGCCCCCCCCCCCCGTTTCTGTATGCAGAATGAAAGAGTCAACAGGTGACCAAATAGACCCTGACCAAACTGACACAATAGACTGCGAGGGAGAGATAAATGCTGTTTGTGATGCTACATGTCACTGTTACAGCCTTCCTTCAGGGACTGTGTCTCTCACTGCATGTCTTCACTTTGATGCTGGCGATGGACACAAACCTCAATCAGCCACAACAACAAACTGTCATGCTGCAATCTTTTTAAGCAAGGGCCAAAAATAAGTACGTTGATGAAGCCATTCATTTTTGTATTCCCTCCTGAGGGGTGAATCAGTGTTTTACAGGATAATGACTCTTGACTTGAAACAATGACAACAGCAGCAGAGCTACATAAAGATAAGAGACCGTCTCTTAGAGAGATACTGAGCTATGGTGTCATAGCATGATTTCTTACACCCTTTGAACCTGCTTGATGTAACATGTGATACTCAGACTGAAAGGGTTGCACCCCATACTCTCAGACACACACATCATTTCTCATTCCCAATTGTTATATCCATCGCAGATAGAATCCAAGAAGTATTGTATAATAAATAACCTGTTCAATAATTATTATTGTGTGTTTAGAGCCCTGTGTAGGATCTGCTCAATGTCTGCTCGGACTGACTCCAGCATTGCTGCAACCCTTCAAATATAAGTGGCTCGGAGGTAGAGAAGGTTGTCCACTAACAAGAAGGGTCTAGGTTTGATCCCCAGCTCTGCATTTCAAAGTGTCCTTGGACAAAATACCGATCCCCACATCGAGCTGTGTGATAGAAAAAGTGCTGCTTTTAGGAGCGCTGCGTGTCAGTGGTCGATAAGCTTTATATAAATTCAGTCCATTCACCATTTACAGCAGATGGAATCCATGTTTCAATGTTATCCAGCAGATGTTGTATATACATTGCATTTTAACATAGTTAAAGGTCCTGCTACCAAGACCTGAAGATGAAGCAAGATTTTAATGCTGCCGATTTAAGTCCACATTGCAGGAGCAGCGTCAGGGTCTGGCATAGCACTGCTGTGAGGTAATTGCTAATGTCAGCATGCTAACAGGCTCACAATAACATGCTGGCGTGTAGTAGGTATTTAATTTGCTAATCCTCAAAGTAAAATATTGGGCAAAATGAAATATTGACCTGATGGTGATGCCAGATGAAAAGCCTGTAATCAGAAGTTATTAGTTCATCCTCAGGGGAGCATGACTGACTATACCAAACCCCTCTGCAGCTTGACAGATTAACAGCCATCCCATACTGATAAAAACAAAAATAATTTGAAGATATTCAAAAACGTGTTCTTATATGAAAATGATTGAGAACATCTATGTCACCCATGTATACATAACAATATGTAGTAAAATAAATAAATAAATAAATAAGTGATATATTTAGGTAAAAAGCATACCGGTGAGACAAAAGTTAACTTTTACCAACTAACAGCGCCCTCTGCAGCCACGTGGTGATTCATTCTAACTGATTCTAATGTATCAATCTTTTGAACTCTGACTGTGTCCAGCCTGTATCCCCGGCTACCTGAACCAGAGGAGCCGCCGTTGCAACAAATGCACGGAACTCTGCTCAGAATTCTTGATGGTTTAAGTTTCCTGGCTGAATATGGGAGATAAACGCTGGGCCTGGCACTTTAAGCTGCGACTATCAGTCAGTTACACACTTCTCACAGGAGATCGTACCGACTCACCAAAGTTACATAGAGCCAGAACAAAGTAGATCAAAGTAGTTTTGAAGATGCGATTTTAAGGTAAAAAGTTGCAAAGTGTTGCTTTAGAGCCAATGTGTGCAGGACTTAAATATGCTATAAACATGTAAAGATTACAAACAGCAGCTTTAATTTCTACTACTTCTATGTACTTACTGTGCACCTACTGACATAAAAGGTAACTCAGCTTCCATTAAAACAGGGTGCATTCGTGCTGTGAATGAGTCACATAATTTAAACCAGTAATGTAAAGTTGTATTAAAAAGTATGTTTTAAGAGGTAAACCCACATTCCATGTACTAATTCCACCAAAAGAAGTTTCTCTCCAGTGTGAAAAATATCCAGTCAGTGTCAGGCTGTGTTATATCTCATATCTGGAGCAACAATCTCCACTTTCACCATCCCTACTTATTGTTTTGGGGCTGTCTTTACTGAGGAGACCCACTGCAGGGACAAATATGATCAAACTGGTGTAGGGACGGAGGTAGCTGAGGGCTGTTTGTGGGTTTCTGGGGACGAAGGTGACTGAAGGGTTGTTTTGGGTTTGACAAGTGTGTCTTTATTAGATCCTATTTTTACACCAATGTATAGATGGTGATGCTTGATTTGAATCCCTGCACTGTAGATAGCACCCTGGATTGTTATTATTAGATATGACATTGGAGATAGTTTTGCTCAATTACGTTACGTTTTAACTTGTAAATGTATTAGATTAGGTATGGTTATGTTTAGACATGCCGTATATACCAATGTTTAACGATGTTTAATGAAAGAAGCATCCAGTGAAACATTTGTGAAGTTTTTTTTTTATGTCGTAATGGTCTATATAAATAACCCTGATTACAGAACAAACCTATTGCTTATATTGGTCTCAAACATTATTTGCTATTTCAATGTCTCACTATAGTAAAATGGTCCATAATTAGATAGATATATAGATATATAGACACATTTTTAGAAACCTTATGTGAAACATTGTAAGCATTTAATAACAAGAAAGTGCCACTTTGAGGCAATTTTTATTGATAAAAATAATTATTCATATTTATTTAATATTCTTTAAAAATCTGTTAAATTGCTAGAAGTTTCCTGGAAAGAACTATGCAATTTGACACAGAATACATGTGAAAGTGGAGCAAATGCTAAAATTGCTAATCAAGCAGAGGTAGAAGAAATCTTTTAATCAGTGCACATCAGCTAAAAATGTCTGAGAAGGTCATCCAATCACCAGAAGGTTGGTAGTTTGATCCTTGCCTCCTTCCAGTCTACATTCTGAAGTTCCCTTCGGCAAGATACTGTCATGACTCTGAGCTCTAAGATAAAAGAGTTTGGGGATTTTGGTTGGAGACTTTTTGATCTCCAGTTCTTGTGCTGCAGCAGCCGTCCCCAGTTCCTGTGCAGCAGCAGCAGCTGCGTCCTCTAGTTCTTGTGCTGTAGCAGCAGCAGAAGCATCCAGTTAACCTGGCTCACCGGTCAGACTCACTGTCACCAGTCACCAGAACTACTGCCGCACCACTGGCCTGTGTTTCACCTCTTTGTTTTCACCGGGCTCCAGAGAGGTTCTGTCCTCGCCGGTACCCTCCTGCTTGGCCCCCTCCGGCCATCTGCCCCAACGTTTCTGCCTGTCTCCATGGCCCCGGGTCGTCCGCCCGAGCCTCCATGCTCCATCTCTGCGCGGACCCTGGGTCGTCCACCCGAGCCCCTGTGGTCTGACCCTGATGATCTTGTGATAGATCTACTCAATGTAAGCTGGGACTGGCTCCATCAACCCCATTGCCCACAACAAATAAGTGTGCAAATGTTGATTTTGCATCAATACTCAGACTCAAGGGCGACCCATTCCCGACTGGAGGTCGGTCTGTGCCGATTATCTGCCCAAATAATCCTGAAGTGAGAGGGGTTTACAAAATAATCTTAAAGGGGACATTGTATGCCCATTTTACCACAAGTTGATATGGTTCCTTGGGGTCTTAATGAAATGTCTGTAACATACTTTGGTCAAAATACCACAAGGATCATTTAAAACAGCACCCTTTTTACCCTGTCTAAAACAGCCCTCCACAGAGTGACCTGTTTTGAGTGCCTGTTCCTTTAAATGCTAATGAGCCAGCTCCCCCCTCTCCCCCCATGATTTTAAACGATATAAATTACATATTTTATATGATATAAATGATCAAATATGCATCCCATACTTTGTATTCCCCTTCTGTTGTCCTGGAGTTTAAATTTTCCCAATCACATAATTAAATGTCCCCCTCTGCCCATCCACTACAAGCACACAAGCAGATAGACAGAGAGAGAAAGAGAGGGGTGGGGGGGGGGCTATGAAGACCATCATTTACCCCCGAACCCCGACATTCAACGGGTACAACAACAAGCGGAGAAAGCAGAATCGCGGGCTGACCCAGGCTGAGTGAAAAGGTTGCGTCAGGCAATTAATTTTAGTTTCATTGAGTTTATGTTTGTTTATTCTGGAATAATGTGCAAATAAAACATGTTGAAGCCTGAATGGTTCGTCACTGGCTGTTGTTGGACCATTGCACTCTGGTGATGGCCTTCCTGTCAGGGAGGTGGCTGTGGTTCAGGGTCATCATTCTGGGGGGGAATGAGGCCAGGAGGGAGAGGAAAACCAATTCTCTGGGATATGTTGTGCAAAACTGCACAAGCCCTGACTATTTTAAAATACATTGGGGAGTGTGGAGAAGCCTACCCCCTGAAGCATCTAGACACCGCCATCTGCACTTGAGCAGACCGATGGCATGCTCCACAACTGAGCGTGTTCGAGCAATATGAGTGCAGTCAATTGCGCCGATTACATTTGGGAAATCCGTTCATTGCTGCAAATTGCCTTTGAATGTTGGCCTGTTTTCCCAAAGTGTTTGGTAACTTCATGTATCAATTACTCAGTTTAATAATTCCTTTCAAAACTGCAGGCATTAAAACATTCAGGGACGGCTGTGATATCCCCGACCTATAGAATTTAATAGAATTAAATTAAACCCAACAAGGGGCTTTAGGCAGACAAGAAAAAAGATTTAGTTCTGAACATGTAAAAGACATACCTGCTGGCTAATTCCCACTGGTAAGAGCCAGTTGTCAGAGGTCTGTAGTGTTCTCGTGCAGTGTGTCCTAACACCAAGTTAAACCAGAGCTTATGAAGACTGTCATAGTAAGGTTGACCATGTACTTGGGGACTTCCTCATTAACATGCTGGTGAAAACTGTAAATAAACAATACAAAATATTCAGCATCTGTGCTCTTAATAACATATTACATTGTACATAGTTGAAAATATACATTGCTGGTTTGCACTGTAGGTCCAGTTACCACAGCTGCTAGCTTGGTTGTTAGCTTGTACACATTGGGAAATAAACAGTTATTAAAGAACTTATCAAACATGATTTAACAAAATCTTTACTAATATGTTATCTTTAACATGTCTAACGTCAAATAAATGAACTTACAGCATTTCATATATGATGCTTCGGATCCAAGATGCCTCCCAAGATCCACAGTCCTGCTGCCTTGATTGCTCCTTCAGACAGCCCTGGTGAGGGAGATGTGGCTATCTTTGGGCAAAATGATTGGGTTCTTTTCTGCAGTTGCAAGGCTAGAGTGCTTTAGTCGGCCTCCAATGCAAATTAGATTGTCCTCCAGGGATGGGCTGAGTTCCAGCAATGGGCTGTTTTTGAATATTGCTTTGTTGGCTTGGAGGACTGACAGTTCTTTTGCAAAAGATGCCTTTTGTCTTGCTTCAAAGAATCATATTATTTGCTTGGGCTATTTCATGAGAGGCAATTCACATCTGTGCCAGCCTTTGCATTTGCTGTTTTGGTTTGAGTGTTTGTGGGATCTTGCTAAGTGCATAAGGAATGCAACTCCTCCTACCAGGGAGGTGGAGAAGCGTTGGATCAGAGGTAAGTATTGGTTCGTCCAGGTAAGTAGCACAGGTTTCTACTAGTGATTGGACTTCTGAGTCTTTTTCAGGTGCAATTAGCTCAAATGTCTCTTTGTTTGAGTTTTCTTTGCAGGTGACTGATGCAGGAAGGAAGGTCCGGTGAACCAAGAGGTCAGCGCCAGTGGGACTCATTACAGGTATAGCCAAGTCCTACTTTGCTGTCCATGTAGAACTTGGTGGCATCTAACTGTAGGTCTAGCTCATCCTGGATGAGATCTGCCATCTCCACTGCTAAGACAGAGGCGCACAGCTCAAGCCTTGGGATTGTAGGCTCAGACTGGGGTGCTAGCTTTGCCTTACCCAAAACGAATACTACTTTAGCTTGCCCATCTTCCTGAACTGCTTTCAGGTACACCATAGCACCATGCCAAATAGATGCATTAATGTGCTGAAATATGTTTTTAAGCAGTTAAAGGAAACTCAAGTCCATTTAAAAAAGATAAAGTTCTGAGGCATCTTATTAGACAGTAACCTTATGCAAGCACCCCTCGAAAAGCTGGTGCGAATTAGAGAAGCCATGAAAAGTGCGCTGGAAGCAGTGTCCATTACCAAACGGGAACTACTGTCTTTATTGGGGCACCTTATCATTCCCAAAGGCAGATCATTCATCTCTAGATTATTGGACCTCTCACAAACTGTGGACAAACTGCATGATTTTGTCAATCTAGATGAAGGATGTAAATCTGATCTAAAACTTTGGTCACTGCTGTGTGAAAAGAGGAACGGTGTATCTTTTTTCTACAACGACAAAGAAGAGACATCACTTGCCCTCAGATTCTTTACTGATGCTGATCCCTCTATTGGTTTTGGAAGAATCTACAATAACAATTTTTGGCCCAACCGATGTTTGGCCCAAAGAACTGCTGGCTCTTCCCTCTTATGTTCAATCCACTGCTCTGCTAGAATTATATCCAATCGTCGTTTCATGCATTCTCTGGTGCAAATCTTGGTCGAGGAAACATATTGTTTACTGTGATAATGAAGAAACCGTAAATATCATTAACAAAGGTCGCTCCTCCATTCCCTTTATAAATAGATTCATCAGACGTCTAACTTGGTCATGTGTCATGGGCAATTTCACTCTGTGTGATTTAAATTCCAAGAATTCAGAATTCTCTATCCCAGCACATCACAGCCTACGTTGCCCAGCCTTCTCCCAAACTATCCTAGATTAGTAGGCACTTTAGAATCCTACATGAACTCTGCAGCCCATTACATGTGACTTGATCTTGCTAAGACAACAATAAAAACATACAACTATGCATGGTCCTACTTCACTTCCTTCTGTGCAGCCTTCTCTGTTCCCACTATTCCTGTTAACAACCCCATGATCTGTGCTTTTATTGTTCATTGTTTTAAATCTTGAAATATGCAACCTTCATCCATCAAAGCTTCTGGAGCAGGTATTCAGTTTCATTTAAGATGTAACAATCCTTCAGTATGTAGCATGCTCAGGAATCCTTCCATTCGTCTCCTCTTCAATGGCCTTAAAAAAAGAGCATCCAGGAAGCAATGATAAGTGCCTTCCCCTCTCATTGCCCTTAGTGCACAAGCTGGTGATCCACCTAAGGCATGGGTGTTTTGTTCTGTATGTAGATGCTTTATCAGAAGCCGTATTCTTGGCTGCTTTCTGTGGGTTGCTCAGGTGCGCCGAATTCACTACCAGTTCTGATTCTTTTGACCCCTCACATGATCTTACCATATCTGATATCCCCTTCGACACTTGCATGTTCTTATTCCACCTTAAGCACTCAAAATCTGATAGAGAGGGAAAAGGTTCAACTTTTGTCATATCACAAACTAACATTGTTTTCTGTCCCCTATCTTTAATAATCCGAAATCTCCAATGGCGTCCTCGAGCGAAGCAAGATGAACCCCTGTTCCTCACTGTCAATGGAAGGCCATGTCAAGATCTTGGTCCTCGTCTTACCTACTCTACAAACGGTGCAGACTCCCGTCCCAGCAGTACACCTCGCACTCCTTTCGCATCGGTGCTGCTACCACCGCTGCTGCCCTGGGGTCTCATTTATAACCGTTGCGTACGCACAAAACGGGGCCTGAAACGTGCGTACGCCACTTCTCACGCAAGTGTTGGGATTTATAAAAACAAATTTGACGGGAAAATTCGCGTATTTCCACGCAAACTCTGACCAATGCGTACGAAAGTTTTGGAGACGGGAAAGTGCGACGCAGACGTGAGGTGGTGAACTGAAGCAGATTATTGATCCACTTCCTCATTTACATTAAAACCAACAGCTTTAGTTGTGCTCGCGCGACATATCTGTTCAACACAAACATTTTAATTGAAAAATATATAAAACCACTTACAGCAAATTACGTTTAGATTCCATTTAACAGCGGAGGTACGGAGCCGAGTCATTAATAGTTTTTAATAATATCTTCTAACACTGTGCGTGTATCATCAAATCACTGCAGTGAACGGGACTGTGAGAGTGGAGGTGAGGATCCACTGATGTGAGGGAATCGGTCAGAATGCTCTAAATAAATAAATACTGCCGTGACACTGGTGCGGGGTTCCGCGTGTTGGATGCACGCGAATGGAAGGATGAGGAGGAAGCGAGGGTTCAGCGATGTCTGATCAGCTAATATAGATTCTATTGATCTGTGATCTCTGAGCTGAACTGAGTCCAGTATCACACAGATCGACCGACGGAACCGAACCATCCCAGTACAAACATATAATAATTGAGCATATAATAATAATTCTGTTAAATTCTATAGATTGAGGACATCACAGCTGTCTCTGAATTTAATAATCCTGCAGTTTTGGGTGATTAAAACACGAACAGACAATACAACAAGTTACCTCAAGTTCTGAGAGGGTGTTTTTTTTCTGCCTCCACCTTTGAATTGGATCTTTTTTAATTTCAGGCTCCGTTCTTTCTATCGTACTCACTCTCACACACTGTATTATCCACAGCAGTCCTGTCCCATAAAATCACTCTTCACCTCCACCTCACTAACAAACACCTTGATGTCAGTGTCAGAACGTTTTTATAAATAGGGATTTTCTTTTGCGTACGCCATTTCCAGCTTTTGTGCACACGTACAATTTTAGTATGAATCCCACGCAATGTTTTATAAATGAGACCCCTGGTCTCTGAATCCACCGTGAAAGCCATCGGTCGTTGGTCTTCAGCAGCCTTCAAGCGTTATGTTCGCCCGTAACAGCAGATCTTTCAGTCATATAATAAATTTGAAAGTGGACGGCTGGGTGCATTGATCTGCTGAGTAGATTATTTGAGGTCTGCACGGATATTTCATATAGCAGTAGTATGACCTCTTGCAGGATGCATGCTTGCATTTTTTATTCTATAATTTTAGAGACTTTTTTTCCACAAGGACAACAATGTCCATCCCAAGACATTCAAAACAAATAGTAATGATTTGGAGAGGTTGGAGAAGAGCTATGACTGGGCCATTAACCAAGGTCTTTTGACACCACTGATGGCAACTCCAGAATTGGGCAACAACTGAACATAAACCAGGCCAGGGGAAATCAATCAATCAATCAAATTTTATTTGTATAGCCCATATTCACAATTTGTATCATAGGGCTTTAACAAGGTGTGACATCCTCTGCCCTTAACCCTCAACAAGAGTAAGGAGAAACTACTAAAAAAAACCTTTTAACAGGGTAAAAAGAACGTAGAAACCTCAGAGAGCGCCACATGTGAGGGATCCCTCTCCCAGGATGGACAGAAGTGCAATAGATGTCATGTGTAAAGGAGAACATCAGAAAGATAAGGGTATTTGCAGCATTGATTAGAATAAACACTTTGTAGCATCATGGAAGGTCAATGAATTGATGGATTATTGTCAGTAATGGTCGAGTATCTGAGGAGAAGTATTATATATCAAGCAGTCTTGTTATAATCATAGTCCATGGTCAGCAGCCGACGATACAGGATCCGCCATTATTATCATAATCAGCAAGGACGATACAGGATCCACCATTACGATCACGATCTCTGATACGCGATCCACCATCATAATCAACGATGTGGCTGCAGCCGCGGCCCTGGATCTGAGGACGATAAGGCAAAGGGACTCAGGGGAAGAAGTCAAGTCAGTAACATTTATTGATGAGATATTAATTTCTTTGATGTGATAAGGAGGGAGAAGAGGAAGGAGAAGCTGGGAAGAGAAGCTCCGTTTGTCATGTGTCCCCCGACATTCTAGACCTATAGCAGCATAACTAACACTGCACGAAAAGCCGACTTTTTGCCACTGCAAACGCCTGCAAACTCGCCTAATTCCTGGCAGTTAGTGCCCGTTTACAGGAGGCGAATTCCGCGTTCGCCCGTGACACAAACGGGCAGAAACATACCCCCGGTAGAGCAGTGGGGGGGCTGGGGAAGGGGGAGTCCCGCCGGGGAGTCGCGGAGCGAAGGTGTGATCTAATTAGCATATGAATCGCAGCGAAATCGCTTGTTAGAACTTATCTCACTTCACCATTGGATGAAACCACAGACCTTTGAAACGAAAAGTCACTTGTGATTGGCTGGTAGATCTGTTGCTATTGGTCACCCTGGGTCATTATAATACACATGTGGGTAAACCCCTCCCACACAATATTAATAATAAAAATAATTAATAGTTATTATTACTAATGATTTATTTATTAATATTAATTATTAGTAAGTCTTTACCAAAAGCACTGCAGTTACTGAAGACTATACATTTATTCATGTGATGCTTGATGTTATATGTTGAACATATTGTAGAGGGAAAAAAACAATAACAAGGTACATGTTGAGGGGGCTCAGGCTGTGAAAACTCAATGATGAAATAGATCAGATTAAGTCAATTAATACAATGTATTTTATACAGCACAGCGCGTCTCTTCTTTTATCTCACCCTTGCTCTGGTTCGTGGCGCCGGCCATTTGCCTCAGAGGTGTGAAGACGACGGACAGTTTCCTATAAAATACAACAGGAAAAAAAGTCACGTTCATGAAAAAACTTAACGAGAACAAACTCTTGAGTTTAAGCAGTTCGTACATATTTAAACATGCACTAGTTCTGCTCAAGCACTCGATGCTCTCTTCTTCTTTTAGCAACTTTCTCGCTAATCCCACAGTTGTTAACGCGCTATTCAGATCTAAGAGTTACTTAGCAGTTAGCAATGGCTTCTCTCTGTAGCTTAGCTCTTATCGTAATTTGGGGATTGTGCGCCCGTCTTCTCCGCTTCGACTCGTCCACACAGGGCCCGCGGCTTTGCTTTCCAACGCACTCATCCTCTCCTCCAGGGAAACAGTGTCGTGTCGACTTCAGCAGGTTTTTTACACCGAAAACAGAGTCACTCATCGAACCAGGCAAAACACGAGCCGGTAGTTTCTTGTCTGCGGGAGACAGACGCTTCATTCACGAGGCTGATTGGATGAGCCCTCTAACGTGTTGACGTTAACGACTGACGTGGCATCTTCAGTAAAACTTCACAAATGACCTTTTTCACTTTTGAAGCAGCGGTTATAACAGTTTTTAAATTGTACTTTACATTTATATGGGATGAGTATGTGACTGAGGACCAGTTTATTCTTTCTGGTGTTAAGTTAATGTACTTACATGATTCTTGCTGTTCTGTGTTTGTACCCTCATAGTTGAATGCACTTATTGTAAGTGTTTTAATGGAATACTGGGAAAGTTTAATAACAATAGGGCAATTGAAGTTCAAATTATGAGGCAATTTCAGCAGAGTGTCGTGTTCTTTTTTCCTTAGGTAGAGATGGTAGAGTCGGTCTGGTTCAAAAAAGTATTTATTTAGAAGCAATGAACAGCTACTACATAGCTATGGGCACTCAACGTACAACCCGCAAGCCGCCTAATACCGCCAGGGAAGTCAAGAGTCGCCCCGAGCGGACGGTGGGTGCAATATTTATAATAATAGGTAGAACTTCAGCAGGAGGGGGAGTCACGTGGCTAGTGCACAGGCTGGTCCCAGCCTCAAGGCACTGGAATTCGCCAATGATGAGGAGCCGCTCCCAGTTTCGTCCCTCCTTTGACAGTAGCTGGGACAAATCTTCACATTCTGACAGCGTTTGGTTTTATTGTTTTAAAACAAGCCTTGAATCGGCTGACAGCTTGTGAGCTTTCAGTATGGCATGCGCATTTTCTAGACAAAACAACGTCTTTCCTATCTGTCCTTCAGACCCTAGTGGCCGCTGCTTGAATTCTTTCTAAGGGTATGTCACAGTTTTTTAAGAAAACAGTGCATTCATCTATGTGTGATTTTTGAAATAAAGCTAATGGAGTTTATGCTGTAATATAGTAAGTTAGGTATGAGAACAAGTTAAAGTACAGTGTATTGTCTGCCACAGATGTACAGTCTTCTCAAACAGGCATTATCAGACAGGTGCAAGACTGAACTGCGATGTGACGCACACACACACACACAACAATCAACTTCAAGATTAAAACCAGCCAGCAACGGCTACTATCAGTCACTATGTGAAGGCCGCACATTTTCCCACATATTCAGCCCAAACTGCCCCTGCCCCCACCCCTGTCCAACATACTGCACTTGTTTAGAGTTCAGTTTCATTGCCATCTTCACAGACACATATTCAAAGAAAAACATAGATTTTAGTCTTAACAAGAGTCAACAGCTTAGTATGCCATGGACATGTGAATATGGTGCTGAGTTTTTCACAGTAGTTTTGGAGGACAAATGTTTGGGACTTTGTCACGCGATGACACAGCAGATATGCTTTATGTGAAGCATCTCTTAGATATATCATCAGATGTACCCTGAAAATTGTATTACTGATTACACTCATTATAGCATACTAACTTATATAAGGCAAATCTATTCAAGCTACAATTTATGATTCTATATTCTATTATACTAAGCCTGATGTATTTATAGGAGAGATTTTCTTAAAAGGGAGTTAGTACCTTTTAGAAAAAGGTGTAACCTCTGCACCACTGAGTGAAACTATCCTGATTTGCATTTGTAAAGATCACAGTTTTTTTCATTTACATGTGAAAGCCCCCCCATAGCCCTAGGAGCAGGGGGGTCAACTGCCAAGCTTCTCAGGCTTGTAAAACTCCCCGAAACTGGAACCCCACGTCAATTCCCTACAGTTCCTGGCAGTATTCTGTGCTGCCTGTAGATTCCTGTGAACAGTCGTTATTTCCACCGAAATTTGCAGGGGCACTAACTAACGCAATTTTTTCTTTTCATGCAGTGAACTTTAATTGATTAAAGTTACCTCGGGGCACCACCCTTCAAAGGAAGGGAAAAGATAGCCAATGTATTGATTAAGTCTCATGAAAGTACTAACTACAAATTTGGAACTGATTAACAATTAAATGCTGCCTTTTGGAAGGTTTTAGAAGCCTGCTCCAGGCAGGCCTGCTTGAAGGTTGGTAGAGCGTGTGGCGAGGAAGTTTCCCTCGCTGGGTGAGCTGGAAAGCGGCACCTCCTCCATTGAAGTTGAGCAGAAAGAGAGGTGACCTCCTCTCGGAGAGTTGAGTAGAAAGAGCGAGAAGGAAGGAAGGGAGAACTGGGCTTATATTGGCCTGGTGACCTCATGGGTCATGGGGCCCAGAGTGACCAATAGTGGTTGAAACTTGTGTCCCCGGTCAGTTTTCACACCTCTGTGTGAAGTTGAGGCACCCTGGGAGACTGAGTTCTGGAAGCTCTGGTTTGTCTCCAGAACAAATAACATGTGTCCAGGCTTTGACTACACATGTAGGCCGAACTGTAGTTCACAAATACCAGGTCTCAACACAACAGACAGGAAAATCCAGCCACTTGTCCTATTGAGCTGGTTCTCCGCTTCCTTCAGTCACTTTTGGACTCGAACAGGGCGCCCAGCACCATTAAGGAATACACTGCTGCAATTTCTTTCTTCCACGAGTCAGTGGGAGATGTTACAGTTGGGAGACATCCTTTAGTGTCTCAGTTCATCAAAGGAGCATACCGCCTGCGACCAAGCAGGGCTCCCAGGGTTCCATCGTGTGAACTCCCCTTGGTATTACGGTCCCTGATGCAGTCTCTCTATGATCCCATAGGGCCATCCAGCCTTAAGTTTCTATCTCACAAAGCAGCTTTCCTCCTGGCTATATGCTCTGCCAAGAGGGTGAGTGGGTTGCAGGCTCTGTCAGTAAGTGACGATTGATTAAGATGGAGGGCAGGTGACTCAGGAGTGTCTCTCTGGCCAAACCCCTCATTTTTTGCCTAAAGTCATAAACCCTCAGACGGTAAATCAGGTGGTTGAGATCAGCACTTTTCAACCTGATCCAGCTCTGCTGCAGGAGGAAGCTGGCCTGCCTACTTTGTGCCCAGTAAGGGCACTGAGGGTTTATATTGCATGTGCACAGTCTCTGAGGTTCTCACACTCTGTTATTTGTCTGTTTTGGTGGTAAAAAAGTCAGCCACCCTGTGTCTAAACAGTGTTTGTCCCATTGGATTGTTAACACTATCGCTGTAAACTATTCTGGACAGAACCTACCAGTCCCAGATACCTTGGTAGCTCATTCCACCAGGAGTGTGGCCACTTCCTGGGCTGCTTTGAGGGGGGTTCCTCTTTCAGAAATCTGTGCAGCAGCAACATGGAGCGCTCCCTGTACGTTCTCTAGGTTCTACAGGATCAACGTGGCATCCCCCACACCATTGGGTTCCGCGGTGCTGCTCTCAGCTGCCAGGCAAGGATGTGAGGCAGTGGAGTCCTCTGTTCCTCGTGACCTTGATGGTACTAGTCATCCAAGGTAAAGACCGTGGTGACGGTCTGAGTGAGGTCGAAATAGATCGTAAGTTACGACTATAACTATGGATCTATGAGACCGAAAGATGACCGTCATCATCTCTTGTCGCTCAGAACGGGCTGAGGCTTTCACACACAGGAGGAGGCGGCGTGCTCACCGGGGAGCTTTATGGCTGGCGAGCCCAGCCCCCTAAGGTCAGTCACATGACTTTGTTGATATATGGTCTCGAGGATAGGGAGATGAGGGCATCATTCAAGATAAAGCCCGTGGTGACGGTCATCGTTTCGGTCCCATAGATCCATAGTTGTAGTCATAACTTACGTTACTCATCTTTGTACTAGGGATGATGAAAGACTTTGAGATTACGGAGGAGCTGGCAGCAATGCGGTCAATAAAAGGGACGACGACTGGGAGTGATTTGTTCACGGAGGTAAATGCATTCTTGGACAAGCTGGGACTCAAATGGGATAAACTGGCAGGTGTTACAACCGATGGTTTTCTAAATCTGACAGGGAAAAATGTCGGACTTTTGAAGCGGATGCAAGATAAAGTGAGTGAAATTAACCCAGAACTTAAATTGCTATTTTTGCATTGTATTATACATCAGGAGGTGTTGTATAAGTCAGTGCTAAAAATTAATCATGTTACTGATGTTGTAACTAAATTAGTTAACTTTATCAGGACAAGAGCATTGAATCACAGACAGTTTGTTGCACTTTTGGAAGAGCATGAGACTGAACATGGTGACATAGGCTACCACACAGCTGTCAGATGGCTCAGTCTGGGCAAAGTGCTTAAAAGAGTATGGGACCTGAGAGCAGAGATTCGAGAGTTTTGTGAAAAGAAAGGCAAGGACATCCAAGAGCTCTCAGATGCAGACTGGATGGCAGATCTAGCATTTGCTGTTGATGTCACTGCACTAATGAATGAGCTAAATACCAAACTGCAAGGCAAGGGCCTATTTGCACATGAAATGTACAGCCTGGTGAAGGCTTTCATGACAAAGTTGCAGTTTCTTTCAAGCCAGTTGGAGGGTTACATTCTCAACCACATGCCAACACTGAAAGAAGCCACACCATCAGTTGATCACCTCCGCAGGTACTCATCCATGTTAGGGGCACTGCATGGTGAGTTTTCAAGGCGGATTCAAGACTTCAAAACAGTTGAAAGTGAAATGCACCTGATTTTTTCTCCCTTCACGTGCAGTGTGGATAATGCACCCAGTGATGTTCAGCTCAAACTCATTGACCTGCAGTCACTGGCAGAGCACTTCAGGTCACTGCTGGAGTTTTATTCTTCTCTCAAAGAGGAGAACTTTCCATACATGAGGAGGCATGCTCAGAAGATGTTGGCTCTCTTTGGATCTACCTATATTTTCGAACAAACATTTTCCGTGATGAAGTTGAACAAATCCAGATACAGATCCTCTCTCACTGATGATCACCTGTCAGCTGTCCTTCGCATGTCCACCTCAGACATTCAACCTGACTTCAGTGCACTTGTTCATGCCCAACACAGACTAGATTTCTCTCAGTGAACATCAAAAGAAAAGAAAAACAGCAAATGGGGTGATTAGACTACATGCAAATAGTAAAAGCACTTTGTATAAAGTTAATTTAATGCTGATCTTTGAAATACTGCAAAAACATGCATATTTTGTTCACAATTGTTCTTGTAAATGTTGAGTAATAGTGATATTATGTTACTTTTTCATTGCCTTATCATAACATTTACTCTTACCAGTAGAAGCTTATCAAATTAATATGCGCAGAATTGAGTTTAGCCTATTGGTCCATCCCTCCACAACTGTCCCTGTTTTTCATGTGGCCCCTTGGGAAAATGAATTGCCCACCCCTGGTCTAGAATGTCGGGGGGGGGGGGGGGGGGGGGGCATGACACATGCAGTTTCTCTTTCCTCTTCTCTCTCCTTAACACATCATAAGAATAAGAAATTAATGTTTCATCAATACATGTTACTGACTTGACTTTTTCCTGTCTTATCGTTCGCAGATCGAGGGCCGCGGCTGCTTCCACATATCTTTTTAATAGTCTTTCCTTACTCTTGTTGAGGGTTAAGGACAGAGGATGTCACACCTTGATAAAGCCCTATGAGACAAATTGTGATCTGTAAATATGGGCTATACAAATAAATTGAATTGATTGATTGAGAAGCTGAAAATTATGCTGTTGTGCCTTTAAACATGCTCCTATTGTGTGGCCTCCTCCTTATGTTGCACCTCTCTGACCTCCTGCTGACCTATGAAGGCCTGGATAATACCAGTTAGATCTCTTAGTGTTGGCTCTCAACCGTCTTCACCCTCAGTGCCTCGGGCCCCATCAGAAACTTCACCCCTTCTCTTCTTCTTCCTCCTCATTGTACACCTGTTCGTCTGGTCCAATGTGTGCATCTTTAGAGTCTGCCTGATTTCCTCATGATTGTCCCTAAACGCCCCATTGTTCTTAAAAATAAAAAAAAAACATGGACAGGCAGGGCGAAGAAAAGTAGAGAAAAAAAAGAAACTTGTGTCCTCAACCAGCTGATCCCACCACTGCCACCACATGAGGGAAAGAGAGACAGGTAAGAGGACTCACAGGTGGTTTTATTTACCCCACAATTAACAAAATACAAAGTTGTGTGCCCATAAAACAGGTCAACTGACTGTTAGTTTGTACTACACCACTGGTACAGTGGATCCGGAGGTATACAGGTCCCTCCAGTCTCCATTCCAAAGTGTCCTTGGGCAAAATAGGGAACTGACTGTGTATAAATGGTGTGTGATAGAAACGGTGCTGCATATAGAATCGCTGTATGAATGTGTGTGAGTGTGACTTTTATTGTAAAGAGCTTTGAGTAGAAAATAAGAATGGAAAAGTGCTATACAGTCCATTAATCATACAATCTAATACAGTATACGTCTCCAATGATAAGTGAATGATGCTATTTCATTATGTTACTTTCACAGAACTTTTATTTGAAATCAACAGCTGTTAACTACAAAAACACAAACCAACATATTAGCGAATGATTAGGCTGGTAAAGAATATATAATGGAGCTTCAGCATTCTTCTAATTTACTCACATTTGTAAGTAGTTTTGCTCCCATAATGTTTCCATATGGGAGTGCAATAATCATGATTCACAGGAGGAGGAGAGACGCTGAGGTAAAGGCAGCTATAGAGACAATTACTGGTTAGTAAACAGAAAAACAGGAAAGACGACAGGAGAGACAAAATATAGACAAAGTTGTCAATGACTTGATGGAAAGACAGACAGCCCCTCTCTTCAACATTCAGCCCCAACCCACAGTGGATTCATTTAAAATCAAAACTCTATCATCCCTTCTACTTCTGGGTTATTTCTGTAGCAGGAGGCAATGCTGTATAACCTTTCAGACTGCAGTCAGTCCCCAGCCGCTTCGATAAATAATCAATGAGCCTGAATTATGCACTAATAAAAAGGCTTCTCATTTTGGATTATTTTATTATTAAAGTTTAGATCTTTCCTGGGTGCTCGAGGGAGAGCCACACTTGATACATGCAGATTCAGATAAAGCACTGGCTTTATGGTATTTGGCATATGGTTTTATTCTTTTTCCAATTCAAATGATAATGAGGACTTTAAAATAACTTTGGACTAAAGGCTATACCTCGTAATTCTCAAACCAGCTTCTCCATTTAGCCAGAAATTAATTAATAATGGACAACTGCCCCGTGCTCCCACACCTCCAGGGGCCCAAAAGGACTTAGGTTCTTCATGTGGACATTTGTTTTTGGTAATTTAATCATTAAATGTTTGCTTAGTAACATGCACCATCAAGCACAATTTAAAACTGAAAATGTTATGCCCTCAATTAAGTGTTGTATCAAAAATCAAGTTTCAGCAATTTGGATAATTCACTTGGCATTTCTTTCACATTTTATATGCTTAAAGCTGCACTTAACAATCTATCAAACAACAATGTGCAAAATGAAAGCAATCGCTCCTACGTTCATTTGACTCTGCAGCCCCCCTTTCACCTCAGTGTTTTGGTTTGTGCCTTGCAACACTATTATTTCTCAATTATGAGCCTTTTCTATTATTATTCTCATACGTTGATATATTTCATATATTCACTCTCAGATTAAGCTTTCGAGGGCAGTATCTGGTTCTTTAGCGTGTTCACCAGTTGGTCAGTAACTTCACTCTGCCTAATGTCTGGTATTTGGCAGAAAGCATTCTGTGATTTTTTGTATTTATTTGGGTTTGTGTTTTGAACAGTTGCCTAATGCATCACATGGAGTAGAGCTCATGAGAGCTGTGAAAATGCTAAAATTGAGGGCTAGAAAAGCAAAAACATTTAATTGCGTCATGACAGCACAGGGATAACAGGCTGCCTTTCTTTGAAACCAGTAAACATGTAGCATTCAGTATATTGCAGGGGCGAATGGATACCTATAGTTTTTCTGTAGAAAACTTGCAGTTCATGCTCATCACTTTTAATGAGAAAGGTCAAACAAGATGTGGTTGAAACTTGTGTCCCCAAGGTCAAAAAGATGTTTTCTCTCTTCGATTATATCTTCGAAATATGCATCAGTAATTACCATAAGCTTTTCCTCATTAGAACCCGGCTCTTTAAACATATTGGGTCGTCATCTGAAGTGAGTCATAGGACTATGACATTGAATGAAATGGAGGAAATTCCCAATCCCTGCAGCCCCTTCAGCATCTCCTCTCTTTGTACATTCCATAACAAAGAGAGTGTGATAGCAGTGTTTGTCTATAGACACACACACACACACATTACCCCCTCAAGCCCACTCTACACATCTCTCCCAGCTAGCATCAACACTAATGGTGGAGCTAGCAGGCATAAAGAACACACCATATGCTGCTCCCAGTAAACGGCTCATTAGGTGCCAGGCGACTAACTCTCTGCCTGAATGGAAATGTGGAAACAGCATAGACAGCCAGATGCATTCTGAACACTTACACATGTGCAAACAAAGAAACACCCATGCATTTATAAACACGGTCACTCATGCAGAAACAAAATCTACGGTACACAGACACACTCTATGTACATGCATACACTTGTGGTACATTATTGCATGTATTAAGCATGGCTGGTCCTTGTGGTCCATGTTTACCATATTGCTGTGCCAGTCTCTGTGACTCATGTCACTCCATCCCCCCTGAGTACTGTGTAACTTTATGTTGGGCTCTGGCCTCCCCTACATTTCTTTGTACCATCATGTCCATTATACACACACAACTACTTTTTCAATGGGCTTTGGAGCTGAAGGGATCTGGTGGAGGGGCTTCTTAGGGGTCTGCATGTGCGTGAAAAATTGATTGGATGTTTAAGCACTTGATGACTTTCTTTATAAAAAAGGAGATAAAGAGATTGATATCAATCTGTCTCCGGGTAATGTTGTTGTTGAGGCATTGTCTCTCTCCATTTAGCTTTAGTTTTGCTCTGCAGCAAAAACCAGGGATATCTGACTGTTTATCTGATAAACGTTCTGCTACATTTAGCAGCAGCACACTGACTTTGTGTGTTTCGTTGGGAGGTAGTATATGGGTTATCACTGCGTATTTTCTAAATTAATATGACTGATGAGTGTGAGAAAACAGTGATGTTACAGGCACAAAACCAGAATAGGTTGAAATGAAAGTTGCTAAAATCTAGGTGGTCAAAACAATCTAATGAAGCATTGCATTAGTTCATGCAGGACAGAGAGTCATGTGCTAAGCTGTCAGCTACTGATAGGTTTATGGGTGCTCTTCAGTCACTCACCAATCACAGCCCATTCTCTCAACAAAGCGGTCCATTGAAATATGACCTCCTCCTCACTGATCCCTGCTCAGCTACACCACCACTCATGCTCTGTTGCTGGTAACTTGCTAACTCGTGACAATAGAATACAAATAAAATGTAAGATATACGTTAAAATAAATAAAATCAGCTGTGATAAAAGCGTACTCAACTTGCCAAGGAGAACAGATGTGTTTTAAGTAGTGATTTGACGTGTGCTAGAGAGGGGGCAGATCTAATGTGAAGTGGTAGGTTGTTCCACAAATTTGGGGCGTCTACTGCGAAGGCGCGATCACCTCTGGTTATGAGCCTTGTCTTAGGTATGTCCAGGAGGAGCCGAGTGGCTGATCTCAGCTCCCTAACTGGAGTGCGGGTATGGAGAAGTTCGGCTAAGTAAGGAGGTACCAGTCCGTTAAGAGATTTAAAAGTTAACAATAAAATTTTAAATTGATCCTGTGACGAACAGGTAGCCAGTGGAGGGAGCACAACGCAGGTGAGATATGGTCTCTTTTTTTCATCCTAGTCAGGAGGCGAGCAGCAGCATTTTGGACGAGCTGCAGGCGTTTAATAGACGATCGGTCTAAGCCTACATACAGGGAATTGCACTAATTGTCAGGGTTTAATATTTTCCAGTGCTTAGTTTCCACCATTTCCAAGGTGTTTTCAGTTATTTAGTATCTCCTCCTGTTTCATGTTTTCACACTCCGTGTTCTGTTTCGTGTTTTATTTTGTAGTCGGTTGCTTGTGTGTTCTTTCTTCACTTCCTGTCTGTGATTGTCTGCACCAGTCCTCATGTGTTACACCTGTGTCAAATTGCCCCTGCCTTTCCTGTGTGTCTGTATTTAAGCCTCGGTTCTTCCCTTTGTCCTTGTCGGATCGTCGTCGTATGTCTCTGGTCGTATGTGTTCTCGTGTATACCCGTCCTAATCTCCTGTCCTGTCCTCCTGTCCGGATCTCCTGCCCTGCTATCCCTGTACTTCTCCCTGTACTTCTGTATCCCGTGTCTCCTGAGCTTCTGCACCTCTGCACCCCCCCGTGTAAGCTTCCTGTATTTTTCCCTTTGTGCTCCCAGTTTGGTTTGTTAAAGATTCGTTTTGATTAAAATTATACCTTTGTAAGTTTAAACTCTGCGTCTGGGTCCAACTGCCCCCCACACCGTGACACTAATCAAGACTGGATGTTATAAAGGCATGGATCACCCTCTCTAGGTCTTTTTGTGGGAGATAGGCCTTTACCTTGGCTATGAGTCTTAGCTGACAAAAGCTACACCTGACAACTGAGGAAATTTGCTTGTCGAAACAGGTGTCGAAAGTGGTCTAGGAGCACCAGGACAGCAGAGTCTCCTGAATCAACAGTTAAAATCAAATCGTTAAAAACTCTTAAAAGAGCTGTCTTTTAGTGCTGTGACAAGGTTTAAAACCAGACTGGAACTTTTCATACACATTATTGTTGATTAGAAATGTTTGCAACTGGGTGAGAACTACCTTCTCTAGGATTTGGGACAAGAAAGGCAGTTAAGAAATGGCCCTGAAGTTAGAGAGTACAGAGGGATCAAGATTTTCTTTCTTTAGCAAGGGCTGTACAACAGCATGTTTAAAAGGCAGCTGGGACACAATCAGAGAGAAGACAGGTGTTTATCAATGACAGAATAAATGGGCCAACAGTGTCAAAGACTTCCTTAAGACGAGCAGGGATGCTATCAAAGGGGCAATTTGTGGGTCGCAGATGGTGGACCACCTCGGATGGGAGGAGATTGATATGGGCTAAAACTGACCCAAGACAACTAGGCGCATGGGAGGGATAGGGGGGTCATGGTCAGTGGGCATAGTTAAAGATGAGAGAAATTTTTTCAACAAAGAGTTTAAGAAAAGAATCACGGAGGACAGGTGTAGACAGAATAGGATTAGGATTACGGGGGTTTATGAGAGTATTAAAAATATTAAAAAGTACCTGAGGCCTGTCATAGTTATTGGAGACCAAGTTAGATATGACTCGAGTTTTTGCAGATTTTACAGCTTTCTGGAAATCAGATAGACGGCTCTGTAAGATTTCATATGACACTGAGTTTGTTTTTTTTCCACCTTCTCTCTGCTTGACGACATGCACGTCTAAGGGCACGGGTAGAGTCGTTCAACGATGGCTCCAAAAGTGCTTTAGTGCGTTTCATCCTCAAAGGAGCAACAGAGTCCAAAGTGCTCGTGCAAGTTGAGTTAAAAAGAGACATAAGCTCATCAGCACTGAGAACATCACTGCATCCAAGTTATAAAGCACAGATTCTTTAAAAATAGAGAAATGCAACAGAGTTTGACTATCAATTATACGGCGGCAGCGTGCAGGAGGAGAAGGCTTGACCACGGAGCAAGGGACTGTAATCGTAAATAAAACAGGCAGATGATCTGATATACATGTATCACATATTTCATTGACATGAACGTGTAGGCCATAAGACACCACAAGGTCTAATGTGTGCCCCTTCTCATGTGTGGGTCCAGACACCAACTGGGTGAGATTAAAGGAATTTATAAGATTTAAGAAGTCTTTAGCCATAGGTTTAGTTTCGCCATGGAGGGCATCTGCCATTTTTTTCCACCCGCTGCTGCAGTGTCTTTTCAACTTCGCAATCAAATCCTTACAGGTAATGATATTAATTTGGTAAAAATCCTATTGTGTTCATCTGACATATATCTGACAGATGTTTTGTTGAGTACGGAGAGGTCTCAGTCGTCCTCAAATAAAGCGATCCCAGACTGTCAAAAAACCTAACTATGGCTGAGTTTAACGTCGCCTTTGGAGTCTACAGACACATCATATGTGAAGTCCATCCAGATCGTAGATCCGAACTGGACACCCATCCAGCCATAGTTTCCAAAATAGCAATGTCTTTTGGAGGAACTTGGTTTTACGAGTACCACAAATCCTTTTCAGCAAAAGCAGCACTCTACATCCAAAAATGTTATCAAAGACTTGACTGGTCCATCGTCGATCTGACTCTTATTAGTAGACACTTCACAGGGCATCAGTGTCAGGGTTTGTGGAGCAGGTGGACCCAAGATGCAGAGGCAGACGTTTCAACAAAAAGTGTCCTTTTAATGGCAAAAATCGACTAAACAGGAAAAACAACTAGAATAGGATAACAAAAAGTCTAAACTGAAAAAACACGGAAACACACTGGGGAAAACACTAGGAACTCACAAGAGATGGAGATGACGCAGAGGACTGACAAGCACAAGAGACGAGGCATTAATGACAACAAACAGACAAGGACAAGGGGAAGCACAGAGACTTATATACACAGGGAAGGCAGGGGCAATTGAACACAGGTGGAACACATGAGGACTGGTGCAGACAATCACAAGGGCAGGAAACAGGACAAAGACAGGAAGTGAAGATGGAAAACACACAAGGAGCAGAAACTACAAAATAAAACAGGAAACAGAACACAGGGTGAAAACATAAATCTAAACACAGAATGAAACACAGAAAGAAACACAGATTGGGAAATCATGAAACATAGGAACAGGTCAAATACAGACATTAACACAGGGATAGACATGAAACACAAGGAGGTAATAATCAAACAGAAAACACTCTTCATAAATTCATAAATTTCTGGAACTGTAAATTCATCTATGCTTGCAGTTATTGTGTAGACAGCCAACCCTTCTCTTGAAAAATAAGTGAATAAACCATCTAAAACTGTCAATGTATTCGGAGCTTGGCAAAACTCTAAAGAAGCTCCCAAATCGTTGTTTTGTTAATTATTTAATCAATGTTTGGGCCAAGGTTTTCTGGCTGGTTTAAGTGTTCTGCCGAAAGTATCACGTCTTTCATAAACTCCTATCAGCTTTGAAGGAACCAGAAATAGTCGACAATTGATTGACTAAGGATGTGGAGAAGGTCTACATGATGAGGCCATTTGATGATCCTCCATTTCACAAATTTCACATAAATCCTATCGGTATAGCAACTCTGAAATACTCAGGTAAATAACGTTTGATCATAGATTTGTCAGCCCCCCATGATGATAGTGCTCTCAGAATGAATTGCCTCATACTTCCCTCGAAGTTCTCCTTTTACTATGCAACTGTTGATAACGCAAATTCAGTTAATCAAGCTAGCTGGCAAAGTCGCATGGTTAGGGAAGGCCGACATAACAGACGCCTTCAAGGTCATGCGACTCCACCCATCTCAGTGGCAGCTTTTTGGTGTAAAATGGAGCAATAAATTTACTTTTCTGTCGGACTTACCTTTGGCTGTCGTAGCAGCCCCTGCATTTTTTAATACTCTTTCAGAAGCACTTTGGATACTGTTGGATATTGCTCAATAATTGCAACTTGCCATTTGTTCTTCACCTACTTGACCATTACCTAGTAGTCGAATATCCTAAGTCCCAGCCAAAAAGAAAAGATAGAGTTCTGAGGCATCTTATTAGACAGTGACCTTATGCAACCCACCCCTGAAAAACTGGTGCGAATTAGAGAAGCCATGAAAAGTGCGCTAGATGCAGTGTCCATTACCAAACGGGAATTGCTGTCTTTATTGGGGTATCTTATCATTCCCCAAGGCAGATCATTTATCTCTAGATTATTGGACCTCTCAAAAACTGCATGATTTTGTCAATCTAGAGGAAGGATGTAAATCCGATCTAAAACTTTGGGCACTGCTGTGTAAAAAGTGTAACGGCATATCTTTTTTCTACAACAAAAAAGTAGAGACATCCCTTGCCCTCAGATTCTTTACTGATGCTGATCCCTCAAGATGTTTGGCCCAAAGAACTGCTGGCTCTTCCCTCTTATGTTCAATCCACTGCTCTGCTAGAATTATATCCAATCATCGTTGCATGCATTCTCTGGTGCAAATCTTGGTCGAGGAAACAAATCATAGTTTACTGTGATAATGAAGCAACCGTAAATATCATTAACAAAGGTCGCTCCTTCATTCCCTTTATAAAAAGATTCATCAGACGTCTAACTTGCTCATTTTCACTACCAGTATTGACTCATATATCCCCTTGCATTATCTAACTATATCCGATATCTGATAGAGAGGGAAAAGGTTCAACCGTTGTCATATCACAAACTAACACTGCTTTCTGTCCCCTACCTTCTATAACCCAAAATCCCTATTGGCGTCCTCGAGTGAAGCAAGATGAACCCCTGTTCCTGACTGACAAAGGAAGGCCATGTCAAGATCTTGGATTTCTTCTCGGCTTTGCCTACTCTGCAAACGATGCAGACTCCCGTTCCAGCGGGTGAACTCGAACTCCTTGCTGCTACCACCGGTGCTGCCCTGGTCTCTGAATCCACTGTGGAAGTCATTGATTGTTGGTCTTGTTGGTCTTCAGCAGCCTTCAAGCATTACGTAACAGCAGATCTTTTAGTCAAATAATAAAATGCTGCATTTGGAAGTGGATGGCTGGGTGCACTGATCTGCTTCATAGATAATTTGAGATCTGCAGCATGCTTTCTGCCACACAGATATTTCACATAAATGTAGTATGACCTCTCTAAAATGCATGCTTGCATTCTTTAGTCAATAATTTTAGAGGTCTGCAGCATGCTTGCTGCTACAGTCAATAATTATTTAATATAATAATTATATAATAATAATTAAATATACTTGTAACAACACCTCTAAAGCTCAGTTATTTATAATTTCTTATCTCATTTGTTAAATCCACAAAATGTTGGGTTTTTAGTGGTGGAGATATTTCATAACAAACCAGCTAAAGACGCTGGTGTGCACAGTCACTGCAACCAACTGCTCTCTGAATAATAGCACCAGCGCATGCTATAATTGAATTAATCCTCAAATGGTCCTTTTTAAATCTTTATGTATGGATTAAACAAACAATATGCAACGTGTCAAATCTAAGGTTGGCAAGCCTGGAAAAGTTAGCCAGAGCAGACAACCAACACATCCCACCCCCCCAACCAACCCTCACATCAAATCTATGCATCGACGTGCACTGACGGAAAACCTGCTAACTTCTGACTATGGTCTCTGCTTCAGTGGTGTATGTCTCTCCAGCAAAAGACTGGTCATGCACAGTGAGAACATGGGCAGGGTGCGCGCATGCAGGCAGGCAGGCAGGCAGGTCAGTTAGTAACAAACAGGTACACCAGCCAATCATTTAATTTGGTCTGAATTATATGATTGGTCGTGTTTGTAACAGAACTGTGAGTGAGTTTTCAAAGACATTTTCAAAGTGCTTTAGAAACAACTTACCAACCCTTCCTTTAATTAGTCTTTATTGGTGGAGGTGTTGACAAGCATTTTTTTTAGGGGGTCGACTTTTTATACACAGCTAGACAAAGCTAAAAGTGACTTTTATTATTTTTACTGATCTTTCACTCTCAAAGAAAAAGAAAATAAGTATATCTAATAATGTTGATTTACTCATTTGATGCAAGTGTCAGTGTTTGCTTAGAGCTTCCCTGTGTGTGTGTTGTTTGTAGGAAACTGAACGATAACCTCTCACACTGTAGAATCTACAGTGCATCTCTCACAGCGGCAGATCACATAAACAAAACAGAAATGTTTGAAAATAGTTTGTTTCATCTTGGCCTGATAACAGGATCAGACCAGGGGCACTTCTGATAAACATTTTCTTCTGAAGGTACCATTGCGCATGCTGTCAAATAAACAACTGTGGCTGCAGTTATTTTTATTTTTTTCACAAGCTTGTGAAGGTAGAATTAATACAGATGTATAGAAATGTTGGAAACCGGGGGAAAGGCTTCCAGACTGAGGTATTGATTAAACTTTGAGTCGGGAGGCTATCAGTGATACAGCAGGCCAGCGTACCTCAATGAATCAATCACATACAGTGCATACATTTACTGTGCTGCATGCTGCCTGCTCAGCAAACACACACACACACACACACACACACACACACACAGATACAATGTATTCAGTGAAATCAATGTATTCAGCTCCTTCACAGTTTTTTTTCCTTTATCTTGTAGACTCATACATCCTTATAAGAGCTTTTGTTTTTACATCTTTGATTAAGCCCCATTATATCTTTGATCTGTCTTCTCTTCAGTGACTTGATTGTGTGACGATGTATTTAATGTGATCAGTGACAAGGTTGAGGCCTTATGCAAGGACATAGTATATAATTTAATTATCCTATGCTAATGACATCAAGGAGATGCCTCGAGATTGATTATCACAGCTTGATTCTCTGTCAGTATTTGCCTAATGAGCTTTCCATTATCACCATTTGTTCTCCTCCAAATGAAAGTGTAATGTCTCTTGCCGATCTGACTTTAAGTGTGAGATTATATGTCTCTTGTTCGCCACTCAATTGCTCAGCATATGGCTGGCTTGACTCTGTCGATGCATCACTGGAGAGAAGGAGGAGGCACAGCAGAAAACAACCTTGCATTGAAAAACGCACGGAGGCACAGACAAGTGTTTAAAATGCCAGGGCAGTAATACAAGCATCAGCAAAGCAATTGATTGGGCCACCACTGCTGTCTGAATCGCAATTTCATCCATTTACCTCTGTTTCAGCCTGGGGCACGATGATGAAGAAAGAGAACAGTTACAGAGTGGTGAGCTCCCAAACACATTACCCTGCCTCACCTCTCCCATTCTAAACAGTCCAATTTACATCTGTCTCCAGTGAACTCAGCAATTCAATCTGATTTTCTATTCAAAATCACCTGAACAGCTTGTTACACCTTTAGCCATAACAACACTGGGCTCACCAAGATATTATTTTTACCAAAGCTGCCTGACAGGAGCCCTGAGCAGTGAGATAGCCACACAGGTTAACGTATGAGGAAGAGAAAAGGTTATCGTTACAATTATTATCCAAACATCCACCACAGCTTCCTGGCTCCATTTGACCAAACACACTCATAGAAGTTGTGTACACACCCAGCATTCGGGTTTTATCTTAAAATTAAAAAATGTTCCACCCCGAGGGAAACTTACTTGGACCACTCTCCTCTCGGATGTACAAACATTACAAAGCGACTCAACACCAGGCTGGAGTAGACTGTGTCACTGCCTGGATAAAACCTTCACGTGTCCAGCTCCTCTGAACACACTCAGGACAGTGACTGGATGTCTTTAAATGTGTTTGTGTTATAATGATAAACAATGCTCCATCAGTTTGTTTCTCATTAGAAGGAACAGAATAATGGCAGTTCATATCATGTGGTTTAAATTCAGATACATTTTTGAAATCACTATCACAAATCACAGAGCTGATAAAAAAAAGGAATGATCAAAGTTGTCATAGTTACATTTAGGGTGTATTGACTGATTCACATCAACTCATCTATTGAGTAACAAGAAAATATTCCACTTTAAAGGTTGCTGGTAGCTGCTTGTATATGGTGTTTTCTTCTGGTCTTTATTCAAGAGTGAGATATTGTCTAGCCCTTGTTGTGGGTCTGTTAGCTTTACTTCTTTCTGTACCAGAAGAAAATCCCCAAAATCCTGCTCTGGAACTGAAAAATCTGGATCTTGAATAAAGATAGAAAAAAATCTTTTCGCTGAGCAACACCCTTTGAATGAGCTCAGTGATATTTGGCTAATGTATGTAAACTTCTAAATGAGCAAATAGCACTACACCTCTGTCCAACTGTAAAGTCAGTGTCCACTAATACAATGTGGACTACAACTGTACCTCTGCAGAGGAGGTCAACAGAAACAATATTTTTTAGATGCGATGGTGCTGTGATGACGAAAATGACATGGACAGAGGAAGGAAATGCCGGCTGCCTGCTGCCGAACATGAAATGCTTAGTAACTCCTGATTGTGGGCACCATTTTGCCACTCGGAAACAGTAATAGCTGTTGAATCATTCCGTTTCTGTCATCAGGAATATAAATATGGAAAGACTGTATTCATATTGTATATATTTTATAGACCAATGTATACACCCTGTCCTCATGTGTGGTTCATTTTTTTCACTTTATTTTATTCATTTATTCATTTTACAGTATAGAAACAAATCAATATAAACGCCAGTATTGGCAGCTTTTGGATTTGTTACCTGCGTTCATAGACTAATGACCCGCACAGAGGTTCAGCATATTCCACAGGACCTATGCGAAATAGAAAAGGTTACGTGCATATCAGTATCAGCTTTTAAACAGCTTTTACAACCCCCGCACATCCAGGATTAGCTGATTTCAAAGATTCAGTATAGAAATGGCTGATTTCCAAGACACAAGAACCTGTCAACCAACACATTTACGGCAGGAAAGTGCTTGCACACGCACCCCCGCAGCAGGTCAGATAACATAAACAAATCAATCAATCAATCAAATTTTATTTGTATAGCCCATATTCACAAATCCCAATTTGTCTCATATGTGTGACATCCTCTACCCTAACCCTCAAAGAGTAAGGAAAACCTACCAAAAAAACCCTATTAACAGGGGAAAGACATTAACTGAGGCTCTGGGCTTTTGTTTGATATTTTATACACTAAATAAACTGGGTGCTTAAGTAGTAGTGGCACATAAATATAGAAAATACAAACACAACACTGACATATTATCTCCTTATACGGTTAGGGCAGTCATTGTTGCAAATAATTTGTATTTACACATTGAGGAAGCAGAATATGTCCAACACTCAATCTCAAAATAATTTTAAATACCAGAGGCATGAAGTAAGTAACAAAATAACAGACTAGTTAAGTGGTGAACTTTGGAGTTTGCTCTCTTCCTTGTGGAAGGTCGGGTTTTGCTGGGGCACACCGTCCTACCAGACAATACTACAAGATTGTCTCCCAGTGCAGCCTCACCACAGAACGGAAACAGTGTGTCAGCACGGACCTGGCCTTTTACAGTGTCCTTGTTTCAAAATACACAAACCCCCGTAAGCACAGTAATGTAGGAAGGGGGCCGAATTCCAGTGTTACTGCGATACTTCCGGGTCTGTATATCGCCACGGCAGCTCGTCGGTGGTCACGTCACATCAGTTTTTGCTCCGGTTCCCTCTGTAATGGACGGGAAGCTGGCAACCGGCTATCACCCTGCATGAAAGGGAGAGTCCACCGCAACAATGTGCATGCAGCAGAGTCAAGGGTCTCTACTGAAACCGGTAGACCTTTTATCACTTCCTGCCTACCGGCTGGTCAAGTGACCATGTCATGTGAAAATTTCACCTAGATTCCCACACAAGCAAAAGTTAAAAGACCACAGTTAGAAGTACAATAAATCGTTTTCTGCACTTATAGGGTCCTTCTAATCAAAGCAGCAAGGAGTTTAGTGACATTATTAAGCAGTGTGGCATTATGGGACTTGTTGTCGTTACCACCACTGTCATCACTTCAGTCACCTCATTGTTCGAGAGGTTTTTAGCACAGGCCAAATTATCCACAAATAAACAGACCTGGTGAAAAAAAAATAAAGAAACACAGAATAAAGCACTTTCATGTTTAAAATCAGTCACTCGGAGGCTGTTTGGACAGCTGAGTTGCCGCTAATGTTCATGCAGCTTGTTTTGCTGATAACACATTATCCACAGAGGTTTGCTTCTCTCCAAAACAAACGGACCCCATGATTACATCTAGTTAAAAACACTGAATTGAGGAGTTTCTCCTTAAAATCTGTGTTTTTGTTTGTGCTGCTCCTTCGTCTGATCATTTATGATCCTGATGTCCAACGACTAAAATCCTTAAACCTGGTTAAAGTATATTTATTTATAATAACCAAGATCTAAAAGGTCAATTGTAACAAATTGTGGCTTGAAAATGAATTTAATTCTTTTTTTTTACTTCTCACAAAAAACAATGCGCAAATGGAATATGATGCTACTGACAGTCTACCACATAAAACAAACTTTAACAATTTCTTTGGGTTTGAAAATTGCTGGAAACATTTTGGAAAAGGTGAGTAAATCAACAAACTAAGTAACAAAAGTTTCGTCATTTTCATATTGTAACTTTTAATCTTTGGTGTATAAAATCACTTATGCATTGTCACATCTCCAGGATAGTTGTGGTCATGATTTATTTTCTCCCTCATGTTTCTAGTATTTTGTCTTCCTGTTTTATTTTGTCGTACTCGCCTCTTGTGTCGTTTCAGGTACCCCCCCCTCTGTCCGCTCCTGTGATTACCTGCTCCTCCCTAATGTGTTGCACCCGTGTTCAATTGTCTCCCCTCTCTTGTGTATTTAAACCCTGTGCTCCCCTCCTTCTGTGCCAGATCGTCTGTTCCCTTTGAGTCAGCAGTCCAGCATTATTGTGCCTGTGTACGCCCTTGTGTTACGACCTGTTTTCTGTATGTGGATTTCGGATACCTCTGCCTGATTACTTGGCCTGGCTTTTTGTGTACCAAACCCTGCCTGATTCAGAAAAGCCTTTGCACTTACCTGAAAACCTGTTGAGTCGTGCTTTTGGGTCCTATTTGTGTCAGTGTGATACTGACATGGGATATTTTTCTTTTAAATCTTATTTTATCTAATCTCATCTCATCTCACCTTTTAAGTTCTGAAGTTAAGAACTGCTGCTGCTTTTATTTGCATAGCCCATACTCACAAATCACAGTTTATCTCATAGGTCTTATATACATGTACACCAGAACCTTGTAGTGAAGTTGTTGGTTATAAAACCAAAACATTGAGCTCACAGGGGAACTGAAGAGCAATGATTGGTGATAGTTCCCCGAAATGACAAGTGACCTGTTTTACACACACTTATTTTATCCATTGTTAATAAAATGCAGCTTTAAAGTTACAGAGAGTTTAATCAATAATCAAAATATTTCAGAGTGATGTAATTTCACGTTTTTTCAGTTAAAAGTGACTTATCATAGTTTGAAAACCAACAAAGTAAGTTTATCTCCATGTGTGAGACTGGTGCAGACCGAAGCCGCTTCCCATCATCAGTTAACATACACAGCTTGACGTGGCCCATGCAGTTTTGCTCATGGCTTTTGCTTGCCCTGTTACCAGACTTGCAGCAGATTGCATCAATGCCACCACATCCACTTCTGCCAAAATCGTTGTTCAGTTTGTCAGTTGTTGTTGCGCTCTGCCCCGCATCAAAACACATTGATCTGGACACATTTTGTCTGGTAGGGCTGTCCTGTGAGGTGGATGTTCCCAAACACAGCCTCCCCCTGTCTACAAGGGGCTTAAAATGAGAGCTGGCGAAGATTCTCGCCCTCCCTCACCACCTCTGCCATATCTGATTTGCCTCAGTAATTTAATCATATGAGTGTTCAGAGCTGAGATTGGAAAACACAAGCAACAACATCGCTGACGTAAGCCCAGGTGAGATCGGGCCATGAGATTTGTTACTACAATGCGAAGGGAGAATTGCTCGGCTGATACTGTCTATAAGTATCAGAAAACAGAGACCGTGCATGAGAGGAAGGCACAAGGTGTGTGTGTGTGTGTGTGTGTGTGTGTGTGTGTGTGTGTGTGTGTGTGTGTGTGTGTGTGTGTGTGTGTGTGTGTGTGTGTGAGAAAGGTACCTGTGTAGCAACATGCACCTGTTGACAGATTGCTGTGTGGGATGAGAACTAGAGTGGAGCCTTATTTTGACCACCTCTAGAGAAATAATGGAAAGGGAAGGATGGCAGCAAATGAAGCATGACGTCCTCTCATGCACTTCTAGCACACACACAATCACTTCTACATATAGACAAACCACAGCCACCCATCAGCACACTTCCTGTTATTGAGAACATCTTAGAGAAAGGATGCAAGGGACTCCATTTCACTCGATCCTCTTTGAGCAGACTGGATTATACTGGAGGAAGAAGGGTTGGTAAGAGATGGGACAGTTCTTTTGTGTAATTTAACAATGGCAAGAGTAGAAAAACAACAAAATAGGTTATCTAACTAGATTTATCTGTGATTCAGAGGGCTCTGGTAGACTGATTGTTACAGCAACTCTCAAGGTTCGATTGAGGGTGGCTCTGAAACTTTGTTGCATGCCATGGCCCCTATCTCTCCCTCACCCAGGTTTGCCTCTCCACTGTCAAATTAAACCAAAGCGCACACACACTACTTTGCCTCTTTTTTTTTTTGCTATGCACTTATTTCCAGTCCGCAGGTGACTGAACTGTCAGCCGACCTGTCTGACAATACACCGTCAGTCAGAGCTGCTGAGCAGACACCCCTATTGCTGTTTATTGCTGTTTCACCCGTTCTCGCCCATCACAGCAAAGATCTGAGTTCCAGTTCCTGTTGGTGTTCTCCAGATTTTTACTGTGTTTCACATTACCAGTTGGTGATGTTTGTGGATGGGAAGCCAGTGAGAGAACATGTTCTTCTCTCTGCACTGTCAACTCCTACTGGTTTACTGGGGCACCTACATGGAGAGGGGGCACTGAGAACTGCGCATTCTAAACTAAGAGAAAAGAGGAAAAAGACTAAAAGCAAATACATAAGTTTTGTAAATGTGCAAATCGAAATCAGCACCACATTTGGCTATCATAAGAATCAGGACTTTAAAGATTGAGTGATTTCTTTTCCAAAGAAAGAACCTCACAGACTTGGAGGAAGTTGCCTCTTTTGGGGAGGGGTAAATTGTTGTGGATGATAGTAGATCTTCGTGATATCCAAAGGGGTTTCATAGTTTCACAATAAGATTGGTTCAAGATTTTGGATCCATTTTGTTTTCTTGTAACATATAACTTCATCCTTGTAATATTTTCTTCTTAATTAGGAATTTATTCTTGTAAGATTACAAATTTAGTCTCATAATCCCATGATTTTATACTCGTAAAATAATCCTTTTTCTGCAACATGGCCCTGACCCTCAGTCGTAAATACATAACGTCCTTGTAGGAGGTTGTAATACACAGGGAGTCCGACACGGAAAGGCAGGCAACTGGCAATGAGCAGGAAAAATGAAAAATCTAAGAGAATAGCGAGAGTCAAACACAAAGAAGTTAAACAATGTGAGAGAGAGCGAGCATGTATACAATGGGGCAACTTTGTCAATCTGGCAAGGTAACAATGGAAATGGCTGGCTGTGTGAGGGGGTTTCTGGGTAAGAAATATAAAGGAACTAATCAGGTAACAGGCGACTGAAGTGTCAAGCAGGAGGACCAGGAACTGCAACGTCAGGGAATGTTGGTGACATGTCAAAACACAACAGAATATGAAACGAGGAGAGCTAGTGAAATGATCTTTTCCTTGCACAACTCAGAAAACTGACAATTGGTTAGAATTCGGTCATATATCCTGTTGTTGTTTTTACCCAAAACAGCTTGTGAATTATGGCTGCTTTTTATATTATGTGGGGACTGCACTAGCTGGTAAGAAGAATCTTCTACACAGCACCACAAGTCCCATAGATAGAAGAAGATATGTAGTACAGTTAAAATACAACTTCACTGTAAACCCTCATTTAAGTGTGATATATTACCCAGCTGCTGTCAGGAACCTGTATGTACTGTATGCTGCCTCTTGCAGTCGATGTCACAGTCATAAAATAGCCCAGAGGTTTCAATGACAAGTGGTTGACAGGAGCATGCTGAGACCTCATCTTTTTCTTGTGCCGGCTGCCGTGTGTGACAGGTGAAACAAAAACATGAGCAGGCTAAATGAGATGAGCTGTTTTATCAGTTTGGCTGCATTGAATCACAGTGTAGCAGGACAGACCAGAGGTTTAACGGCCGCAGCATCGCAGGAACGGCATTTTGACTTTTTGGTCCATTATTCTGACAACGCTAACAAACTGTATTGAACAACTAACTAAATGCTACAGTGAAACACAGTCTAGACAAACAGGAAGGGAACAGAATGGAGGTTCATGCGACTTGGTTAAGAAGATGATGTCTAATAAGAATCGTCAGCTCTGGTGTTTATATTAAAACAAATAGAAACAAAAATTAGGTTTCACTTATATATGGCACTTACATGTATCACTTTGTAGTTTGGCTTTTTTGAAGCTAATGTACTTCCTTGATTCTTGCTGTTCTGGGTTTGTACCTTCATGGTTGAAAGCACTTATTGTAAGTCGCTTTGGATGAAAGCGTCAGCTAAATGATATCTAATGGACTGTGTGCTCAGTACAATGGTCTCTGCAGACTTCTTCAGACTTCTTTTCTCGGGAGAAACTCCAAGGAACCTTTTAATTTTTCTCATCACAGTTATATATTTCTTTCAGCTTTTCCTTGTGAGGTGACCTGGCAAAGGGCTTCTTCTAATGGTACAGACCAAAACACCTCTGAAGGCGATCAGATAGATTGAGAAACCACCAGAGCATCGAAATGTGCGACAAAGATAAAATGCTTTAAGTGCAGTTGTTTGTTCTTCTCTTAGGGAAGTTTGTCTAGTTTGCTTGATACTGTCTAACTACTGTCCAACAAACCACTGTGCACCAGCGGCAGCCAGCTTCAGCAGCACTCCTCTGTCAGTCATGTTTCAGACCCCTTTTCAGATCAAATGGCTGTGATTTGTCCGACCTGTCACAGGGCAGATGGAGATCAGTCTGAACACGACGCGAGGGTGGGGGATCGGGGGCAGAAACATCTGAAAGAGTTGAATAAACAGGAGCTGGCTTATTGGTCCAGTTTAGTTCACTGTAAATTCTTTGTATAAAAATGGTTGATTGTGTGTGCGCCACGTAAAGGTTCATAACATCATTAAATTCATAAGTAATTATTGTGTGTTGGTTCTCTTGTGCGGTTTGTGAAGCTTTTTAGTTTTTAGGACGGATGAATATATTTCATCCTAAAAGCTTCCAACTTCAAAAAGAGACAACCCAAAAGCCACCATGTAATTTCACTGACAAAACTGTTCATAGGCTGATCATTCTCAACTCATTCTGATCGTCCTCGGCTCAGAAATAACACGAGTCGAGGAGTCGAACCGCAGCAGTTTCTGTTGATGCAGCCGATCATTCAGGTGTCATGAACCTCAGTGTGGGGGCACACAATATTAGAATACCTTTTCATATAAATATATAAGAACATATAACATCTAAAATTTTTGATGTGTTGCTGTTTTTCAATTTCAGACACACATCCATGCGTCTCTGCTTGCTCCGTGGGAACTAATGAGAGTCGCACTGGGCTGATGTCAGAACAATGGGATACCTTCTTCCAGTTTGATCGTTTGGACACTGAACTGATTCTCTGTCCATACAAACTATAAAATAAAATCCACAAAAAGAGAAACGACACATTTTTAGGTTGTCCCTGTATGAACCCCAAAAAATGCCCTGCTGACTAAGACATCACATTTCTATTTTATAATCCTGAAGTTATAAGTGCATGTGAAAGCACATCTTTTCCTCTGATTGTGCCGATGCAAACTTTTTTTTCCCCCACATCTTGAATAAACAATGTTAAATATTTCACTGACTTTTAAATCAAATTGCGGGACGCTCAGTGTGAGGTACAGCATATTTAGGACATTTAAAAGTTTAATGAAGTCCATCAGGGAAACCATGCACCAATGTGAGAAATGCAACAGCACAGTAATAAAACAGGCAGGATCTTCAAAAACAGAAAACTGGTCAAATGTATAATTTGATCCCAACACTTACAGCTATGACATGTTTGTATGGTTACAAAGAAGGATGATTGTCTGCTACAATACAGAAAACCCACAGAGAGTGAGAGTTGCCACTGTTAGTTAACTTTTCAGTTTAGATACACACGTGTACCATAGACAATAATGCCAGTGTAGTGCTTAATGCACCTGATGTGCTTTAGAACCACATTAAAATAAATAAATTGATGTCTTTTATCTGTGATTCTTACCTGATGGTGATTTCAACTTCAAACAAAAGTGTGTTTGTATTTCATATTTCATTCTGTGTGAACTTTTACCCCCAAAGACGGGCCATTACACACACGCACACACGCACACACACATAGCTCACAGCTGTGTTTTCAGGCCTCTTTTGATCACTCTTTTAGCTTCATCATTAATTCAATAGATGGGGAGTCAGAGGTTCTACATGGAAAAAATAAATCAGTGGATATTAACCCATCCTTCAGTGCTGCCTCAAGGGTTACATTTCCTTTAACATCAGCCCAGCATTCATCTGTCTGTCTGGCAAAGTTACAGATAAATGCAGGGAAGGCAGAGAATTCTTTGTTTCCACAGTTTGACGGGCAGGGATTCTTCCACCTCTCATCTTATTTTTTTTCATTTTCACTCCCTGGGTTTTACCAGATGTGTTGGTAAGATACATGACCAGTGTTATTTAAAGGTCCAGTGTGTAGATTACGGTGAAAGGGATTTATTGGCAGAAATTGAATCCTACTGATGTTTTCACTAGTGTGTTTCCTCTAAATTGTACCAATTGTTGTTTTCTTTACCCTAGAATGGGTCCTATACCTGATATTTACATCAGGAGCAGGTCCTCTCTACGGGAACCGCCATGTATTTTTTACAGTAGTCAAAGTTGATGTCGTAGGCTTTCACAATAAATATACCTTTTACCTTTTACACAACTTTTACAAAAGGTTACCGGTGGGGACACCGTGGGTACCTGACCTGTTGCAGGACTTGTGTGTGCAAGTACTTTCACCATTAAAAGACAAAGGAGACATGAGGTTTACACCTGCAGCTATGAAATTGACGTAGCATTGTGTGGCTGTATCCTGCAGTTTGAAGATGCTGTTTCAGAGGCTTGGTGTTCCAGCTGCATGTCACTCAGTGTCCAGTATCTGTGGGTCCCTGCAGGCTGAAGCTCCTCACATCACATTCACCCAAAAGTTCAATGCCAGTAAAATGACTACATGTACTGTAAACTAACAAATATTTGAACTTGTTAGTTGGATGTTTTCTGTCATTCTGTAGGGAGATCTGTCATGACATCTTTAAAGGAACATTACAAACTTTAAACAAGCAGGGACTTTTAGATGTGTTTTATGATGACAAATGTTGACTTGTTTGGGACATTATTTTATATTTTTAAGCTTTTTTTGAGGTACACAATGTGTATGTGTGTGATTTTTCAAATATATTCAATGATGTGTGGCTTTGATCAAAGTTATAGAACTAACAGCATACAAGGAATGTAGGAACTTACATGTGCACCTTAATGAATCTGGAATTGTGCATTGATTCCTTTATGGCCCCTATTTAGAAAGATACTAAATCCACCACTGCACTGAACCAATGTTACAGAGGTACAAACACAGTAATACAACATGGGTTGGTTTGCCTTGCCAATTTCTTTTTCTCTTCTTTGGCACAAATAGGGAATTTCAGTCTTGACGTTGAACCTTGAACACATGAAGCCTCGGTCACCAGTCTGAACCGATTCTGTGTCAACAGCAGTTGTAGTGTTGTGTGCATCCTAAAATGCTGAGCACAGACGGAGCTGTGTATTTTGAAAGGTTAAAGGGAGAAAATGCTGGAAGTCAGGTAGACACAAGAAATGTTTCAAGGCTTTTGAGGAATGTGAGAGGGAAAAATAACCTTTGTGTTTCTTCTTCGTGACATTTTATACGACTCAGAGCAACCTCACCATTTGCAACCCTCCTCTAACTCACTTATGGCTTTCAGTCCATATTTTCAGCATTAGTGGTATTTCTCACAATTAAAAAAAAAAACCAACTGACTTCATACACTGTCGGCAAGCTTCTCATCATCAGCCCCAACTATCATCACTATTAACACCCACTATTTAAATTTGGGTGTGCGGGTTGCTCCCTGACTCCTCATCAGCTCCTTCCTGGAAACACGGTTTACTCTCATTCTCACCCTTAGACATCTGTAGGTTTAGTAATTATTTGGAATATGGTACAAATATAGTAACACGGTATTGTTTAACGTCTAAGAAACGACTGAGTTCACTGTATAATATTATTTGCACCAGAAGGTCGGTGGCTCGATTCCCAGCCTTCACCATCTGCATGCCGATGTGGCCTTGGGCTAGATACTGAACCCCGATTTGCACCTCTTAGAAAAAGTGATGCCCATAGTTGCACTGTATGAATGTGAGGGTGAATGGATGAATTTAAAACTGTTCTGTAAAGCGTTTTTACTGGTCATCAATACTAAACCAGCGCTATATAAATACAGACCATTTACCATTAACATGTTTAATCTCTGTTGTGGTTGCACTGACATGATGTTTTAACTGTTCCTCCTCTTCCCCTTTAACATCTCTCCTCTCAGCTCCTCGGTCCTCTCCTCTCCTGGTACACAGCCAAATCGGTGTTCCACCTGTTTACATTGTTACAGCTGTGCTGAACTCTTTATAGTGAGAGCAGGTGTGAGATAATGGAACTGTGGGAGGGAATGTGTGGGGTGACAGCCACTGTTACCAAGATACTGGGAGTCTGAACGCTGGTGTGGAACCGGGATGATTTCAGTCTGCAGTAATGGTCCTCGTTCCTCATGACTCACTCGCTGGCTTCTTCAGTCTCTGTCACCGCTGACTGCAGCGGCGGGGCCACTCATTAGCTCGCTATTAAAGGACAAAGGAGGACCCGGGCATCATGCATGATTTGCGGCCGTTACTACGGCGACTGTGAGCCCCGTTCTTACTATCCATCAAAATGGAAACTTGTAGATTTCACCAGCCCCCTGCCGGTTGTGCGGGGGCATTCCTGATGCATTACGCTGATTATAAACAGCCATAATTGTGATTGGTTTTGTCAGTCCTTTAGTCCCCCACCATATTTACCTCTCTCATATTGAGATCTCATTTGTTTGTGTCTCGCTAATTTACAGTGCAGCAATAAACATTTCTGTGGCAGTCAGTAGACTGGCAGTTTATAAACCCCCTCCCCTTGTAGGTCAGTCCGTTTATGAATTTAATAGTGAAAACCGGCTCGTTTTTGACAGTGTGACAACTCAGGATTTCGTACACCCTCAGTTTAGAGCAGATCATTGTGCCCGGAATAACTGTGCCATTCATACAGGGCAGCCTTGACGTGATAACATGCACATTGATCACTGCCACTTAGCTCGCAATGCCTCAGCACCCCTATGCAGACAAATCGCTCTCACAGCATGTTTTGTCAGGCTATATGTCCATAATGATGCTGAATCACAGTGGAGGTACAATATACCTGTGAGCGGTCTTTTAATAGTGCACGCCTGGGCTGTTTCAGGTGCCACTCCTGTTTCTTTGTCCTCTTTTGTTTTTTAGCTTATAAACCTCTCGGCTGGTGTGAAGGGGCGAGCGAGTGAGCTGAGCCAAAGGAGAGGATTCTAACTCATTTTCCTGCAGTTGCTCTGGAAGCAACGAGCGACTCAGAGTCATTTATTTTACGTGGAGTAAATCAAGACACGGGAGCGGCAGGAAATAATAATGATGGCAAAGAGTCCATTTGGTCTCTGGTTCTCTATCTCTGCTCCCTACCCCACCAGGACATATACATTTTGAAAACTGAGCTGAAGAAGAGGAGGAAAGGAAACCAGTAGACCAAGTATAATACTGTAATGTAATGATATACAGTTTGTTTATCCTGTTACGCTGTTACTACAGAAATGTGAAAGTTAGAGCAAATATTTTTTGGCGGCCCTTTGGTACAGTGGTTAGCACAGCCTGTCATTAGTAGGTAGCCTCCCGGTTCGAAACCCAGCATGCTTTGGGGCCTTTCTGTGTGGAGTTTACATGTTTTCCTCTTGTCTCTCCAGGTACTCCAGCCTGCTCCCACAGTCCAAACGGGCAGATTGTGGTTAGGTTAATTTGACAATGTGGTGTCGTAGGTGTGACTTGTTGCTTGTCTCTATATTGGCCGAGTGACACACTGTCCAGGGTGAACCCCGCATCTCGCCCGGTAATAGCTTGGATCGGCTCCAGCCACCCCTGCTATCTTACTTAAAAATTGAAACTTCAAACAATTAGGCAACAGAGATGAAAATGAATCATCCTCTTCATTCGGTGTGTTCTCGTTTCAGAATAAAAAAGAAAGGGGGAAGATAATGGAGCCAATTCTTTTCCTGGGAAACTATTGTGTTTTTCTCAAAATGAGGTAACTTGAAGGACATGTATTATCTGAAATGGCTCAGCATTTTGTTCAGGGAGCTTCTCTGATGGTCAAATGTGGGAAGAGTTGCAATGGTTGAACAAAAAATGTATGGTTGTGTAGAATTCACGGGGATTGTTATTGCTATAACCTGATAATAAAGATAGACCACCTGAATGCTTCAAAAAAGAGAAACCAAAGTGTCTTAAATGCCCCCTGGTGGTTGACTGCAGTCATAAACCATGACTATTCAATGTTAGCAGCTGGGACTTGGGCCAAACTAAACAATCTAAGCACACGTCAAATGAATGTTTCTCAAACATAGTTTCTGTCTATGGTTTTCATTACTTATTTGGTGCCATACAAACGGGGTCAAACGTCGTGATAGACAGCTGAGACTGACTCGTGATTGGTCAAACGTGTGTATTGGCAGGACCTTGATACCGCAGTTCCATCGCCTGATCGCTACTGCCCAGACTCTGGCTACAAATGACGGCACAAGGTGGCAGCTTTAGCTATCCTTTCTGGATGGTGCTAGGATTTGGAGACATGTCATCCATCTTAACATGCAGTCTGTTGATGTTGTGATTGCGATATCACAACATCCCTGATTGTCTGATTACTGGGATTTAGCAGATGTAAACTGTGGGTATAAATATATTATTATCGGCACTTTCTTCCCCTTCCATTGTCTGTCGCTTTGGATAAAAGCGTCAGCTAAATGAAAAATGTAAATGTAAATGTCTGTTATCCTTTTCTACGGGGACAAACAAATTTGGATTGTCCAATCTCACAGTAAACACGTCTTTTACTGCTCTTTATGGTTGTTTGTTTGCAGGGAATTAGCCACCTTTGTAACTCAAAAATAATAGTGACTATTCTTTAAACTCTCTCTATATATATTATAGAATTTTGTTTTTTTATTAGTGGGGGATCCCTTTAAAGCGGCAATGTCTCTTTGGACCTCATACAGTTGGTGTTTTTGGCTCTTGAAAGCTGAACCCAGAGGCGAGTGTGTGTTTGCTGCTGAATGCTAAGGAGCAGCTTCTCTCTGAGAATGCTATCTGCAAACACCGGTGGTGGAGCCCAACTCATATTTGTACGTCAGCCCTTTGCTGCTTTTACTGTGAGACTCGTCTGTCCTGCTTTTATGCACACGTCTGATTTGATTGTGTCTTATATTACATCACTGTTGCTCCTTTTGTTTACGAAGCACTTTGTAACATCAGTTTTGGAATGTGCTTTAAAATAAATAAAGTCTGACTTAGATTTGTTTTCTTCGACTTTGCAATGTGCTGCTTCGCTCAAATATTTAAGCTTTGATGTTGCAGATTTGCAACTTGTCAATAAACATTTGCTTACAGAAGGTGTTCACACATGCGTCTGTCACTCACAATATGAAAAGAGGCCTCATATGAAAGGATTAAGCCTTTGCCTGGGATCACGTTTTGGGATTTGTGTGCTGCTTGCTCTCTGTCTCTGTGGAGACTCCCACCCCATCCTCCCTCTAGGACCTTCTGGGCTTGGGCCGGTCTGATCCGAGCAACTCTGTCACTCACCCCCGTGTTTGCGAAGACACAAACTTGCGCACACATGCACTCGCAGAAAGACCAGGCTATTTTCACAGCTGCCAGCATAGATGTGTGTGAGCAGGGACTGCATATGAATGGGCTCACTGCTGTTTGCCCTCCAGTCCTGAGTTTATGAGTTTACTCAAAGTGGAGATCCTTCACCTCGCCGTCACCGTCTATCTGGTGGTGCCCTGCAGGAAAAGGAGTCGACATATACAGTAAATTCTCAAATTGTATCTGGGGCACATTTACCTCGGCAGCAGAACGAGGCCAAGCCTTTATTTGAAACAGACCTCTGAGACGTTATTTTACTTTTTCAGAAGTATTCTCCCTCAAAAACTGAGCATAGCATTGAGGCCAAGCTCGCATCTGTTCAACAAAACAATGAATTTCAATTGATTATGATAGAGACAAGCTTTGGTAAACATCTAAGATGCATCTTGAATGGTTCTGGAACTGGGTTGATGCACTGTGTGTGCAACCACGTGTTACAGGAGCAGAAGCGATCTGGCTCACTGGAGGACAATTGTTTCAGCAACCATCCCAGTGTTGGTGAGCGCACACGGGGATTTTACTGAGCCTTAGGAGAAGGTGTGTTTGTACTGAACTGCACTTCAACTAAGTTTTTATCAGCTCAAATATGGTATGCACAAGTGTAATGCATGAAAGTAGTTCTAAAATGCACAAGAAGAAGAGGGTTGATACCACTCAGTCATATGACCGATACAACTCAATATTGACCGAAAGAATTAGCTCAGAATTAGCAAAAACATATATAAAACTGGCGTCATCCCGTCATTTTTATATATATATATATATACTAAGTATACTAAGTCCTAAAGGCGTCCAAGGACAGTCAGTGCCAGCCTGAATTAGATCAGGCGATAATTAGAACAGAGTAAAAATCCAGTCACCCCGAATAGACCCAAACAAAGACAGAACACTTGGCTGAGTGTCGCTCCTTATCTGAGGTGGGAAAGTTATTCGTGCATTTGTTAACCTCACAAGTTACTCCTCCCACATGAAGTCTTCCCTCTTAATAACTAACACAGACTGTTTAAAAAAAATACCACGTAGTATGCGGTTAGGATAAAATATGCAGAATGGGCTCATCGCTGCCACTTGTGGCCGACTGTTGCGCAGGTATCAGGAGCTGAGAAGACCTCCAAGCAGAACCCTCCCTTTGCTGCGAGGATTTACATGTGAGGCATCTTCAGGAAGTGCATCTTTTTATTTAAAGTAACACTAAATAAAATAAAGTAAAAAGACCTAGACGATATATTAAACAGTATTTCTCTTCAGAAAAGAAACTCTAAAATTCCCGGATTAGTGGTTTGGAAATGCTGCATGGATAGACTAGATGTCCACCGACTCAATAAATGTAAAACGCTGTCAATTTCACTTGTATAATGGCTTTGAACCACTGAAACCAGCACACACACTTTTGAATATCACTGTCTTTCTATCCTTCACTTGTTCTTTCTGAGTATGACTGGCACTCATTGTCCACTCCACTGTATATATAATTGCTCTGAGTCATTAATAACCTATTAATATTGATGCATGTTATTTAAATGTGCAGGTTAACGACTCAGTGGACCTCATTAAGACTTGATGGGGTCAAACCAGGCCTGCGGTCCCACCACAGTGTGCCTGATTACACTTTTAATAGCAAGTGGCTTTGATTTAGGAGGCAGTCCTTGTCCCTTACAGTCTGCAAAGATATGTTTTAATTGTTGGTGATACTTAAAAGGAGTATATCTGTCTTTTAAAAGCTTGCAATTGACACCAGCTAATTGATTGTCCGCTAAACTCCTCCCCCAAACAGCTATATTGTCGAATCATATAGGTAGAATAAATTGGCACGGCAGGCCTGTCAAGGTGTATTGAAATCAGGTGCATGGGACTGTAGTGAGGAAGTATTGTAAGAGTTTGGAGGATGGTGCCAAGGTATCAAGTCTGTCCTGGATCACAGTATTTAGTTTAATATTAGCGGCATCTGGGTAATTATCATCGGGGACCAGGGGATATTTCACAAAAATTTACAAAAGGAATTAATTTGACCCTTTGATCATCCATTGATTCCACTTCAAAGTTTCTGTGTCTTAAACAGTATATAAAGATCTAAATCATCATGATTTAATCATCTGAATTTTAAGCCTTAAAAAGTCTTGAATACATACTTTTGTAGTGGTGTCGTCACTTTTTCATTCGTTTGCTGTTGATGCTCTTGTGTGAAACGTCTCGGCCACCGTAGGGTTGTTAACTACTACATTACAAGTTCCATAATCAGAACCATGAAGTATGGAGGTGAGATAAAAAGTATCCAGCATTGCTTAAATAGTTAAATTTGGTATTCAGTCGCTAATGTGTTCTCAGTTATTATGGAAATGTCTTTCATCAACAAACAATGATCCTCACCTCTAGTCCTACACACACTCACACACACCCTGTCTCTTTCTCTCTTCATGACTTACTCACTCACTGGATGGATGGATGGATGGGTACTACATTGTAAACTGTCTCTATATCTACACATCTTCAACATGCATCATTAGAGATGATGTTGGAGCCGTCACGTTTAAGGTCTGTCGGACTGGTTGTTATAATGAAAATAGTGTGATACTTAGAGATGTAATGATGTTATCAATGATAGCGGCCCCCGTTAAAATACTAATAGTAGTAGTACAAATAATAATAATTGTTTCGTAGAACACGGCCCCATTGTTTCCAAAACGAATACAGATAAGTACATGTTTGTTGGTGTCTTTTGCAGTGATAATGCTGCTTGTATTCATGCCCTGGAACTGCAGTGCCCTGTCTGTTTTCACATAATATCTTTAGTTAGTTCTAAAACAGATGGGTTAAATGTTTGAGTCTGATAGTACAGCTGCCAGTGGATGTTTGGCACTTTTAAAAATAAAAACACTGCTCTGTGCTGTTGACTCACTAACTCATTTTATCTATCTCACTCTGCAGCCCTCCCACTCCTTGCTGGAGAAAGCGTGTGCGGGGCTGAGGCGCACTTTGGTGCTGCTGCAGGATCCAGAGGCAGCCGAGCAGCTCCAGCAGTGCCAGAGTAGCATCAGAGGGCGGAACAAAAAGCTCAAGGTCTTCACTGACTTTCATCTTTCTCCCACTGTTTTATCTTTCTCCATCCCAGTGTCTATCGCGCTGTCAAGCAAACACCGTTTTTTTTCTTGTTTTCTTCTTGGCGTTCATCTTTATTTCTGTCATAGTCCATGTTTTCCACTTCTGTCTCTGTCTGTCTTGTTCTCTCCTCTCTGTCCCACCTCTCTCCTCACACACCCCCTGTCTCTCACTCTTTCACTTTGTCGGTTTTTCCTATCCTAGAATCTGTGACCAAAGGCACAGTAGAAACAGGATGGGTGTAGTGCTGTTGTGGATGTTAAAGCAGCAGTATTTCCCAACAGCCCCAAAGTGCCTGTTTTCTTTTCCCCCATCCCCCTCTCTGTCTGTCTTCGCCTTCTGTTGTCCTCACAGTGCCACGGCCATCACGTCCAGCAGCTCTGCCTTTCCACTTGCTTCCACCACCCATCCCGCAGAGGGCTTTTCAGGGCTCCCATAAATCATTTCTCCCTCACAGACCAGTTGTGAGTTCGGGCCAGTTCACTTAAATGAATAATTAGGCCCGCTGCACCACCACCTCCACCACTATCACCTAATTAAGAGCTCGGCCATAAAGAGTTATGGTGCCTCCATTTGCAACACACATTAGGGATGTTGTAAAAATCCCCCCTCCAGTCTCTTACTCTTTTTCCTTCCCTCATAAAAAATGTTTCAAGCTTCTACTTCAGTCATGGTGAAAACATTTTGGTGAATGCTGGGAAAAATGAATTAAAAAAAAGTTGATGCTTCGGGTGGTCTCAGGGTATGGTCATTAGCAAACTCAGTATTACTCCTGGAAGAATGAACAATGTGATGTGTGGAAGTAGATTTGCACAGAAAAGGTGGTCAAGTATGTGTAGTTAGCAGCGCATCACTTTATAAGGCATGTTGAATGTAAAGGCTGCCCGCGTGCCCAGAGGTGGAGACTTCTGAGCTAAATCCTTCGATTCTTAATGCATTACCAAGCTTAAATAAATGTTGACCCCTGGCACTGTTGGCAAGGCTTTCGCGAAAACAAGATTGCATCCAGGCAATTCCAATGCTAATATGGAGTAATCATTGTTTGGTCCTCCAGTAAGCTAAAAATGAAGAATGTGTTTTTCTGAATTTTAGAAAAGCTGGCTCCATCATTTGTAATCCTTCAAATTATTACCCTATTATTTGCGTTGTTGGCCCTTGCAATGTTTTCCTACTAGTAATAAAATATCACATGGTAAACAGTCTAATGGATGTTTGCATACATTGAAATGATAAAGTAAAATTAGTTTAATTTTTATTGGCACATCCACATCAAAGCCAACAAAAAGCTCCAGTGTAGCAGAGGATGTTGGCTACAATAGTGATTTTTATAATTCTAAATTCTAAAAATGACTAATTTCCACAATAACTGACAAATAAACAAACTCATTGACGGGAAACTCATTTGTAATGCTATAACTTGGATGATAAGGTTTTACATCTGAATTATGGGGGTCCACTGTGTTACAACTTTACAGACAGCATTTCATCTGAATATTATTATTAATATTAATAATAATGACAATAATAATATGGATACTATAGTGACTCTAAACTTGTTATTTAACTACAGTTATGTTATGTATCCATAGTTGTAGTGGTGGGAGGTCAAAGGGAGCCACCAGTCCTCCACCCACAATGACAATGTATACTGTAGATTATTTGTCCCTAAAGACCCAAAGGAGCATAGCAGCAGGTTCATCAGGTTCAACACTAACTACGTTTACATGGACACCAATATTACAATAGTCTAATAGTCTGAAAAAGACACTGAAATGTAAAAGAGCATTTTCTTATTACCTTGACCAAAATAAGATCATACTCGGAATAAGAAATAATTCTGACCTGAGTCACATTATGTAATATAATGTATACATCTTGATCACATTAGTTTTCATAGTGTTTTAAAGCATTGATACAAACAGTAGTTACCAACTGCTTGATGACGTATGCCCTGGGTGCAAACAAGAACAATAAAAGGGAGTTGTAGCTTTTGCAAAATGAGAAAGAAAATGGCCAAAAGTGGTATACTCTAGCATTTTACATCAAACTATTTAAAGTTAGGGTTTTAAAACTTTAACTTTAAAGTCTGAGGTAATGTCATAGTGGATGTAAAGATGTAAGACATAATCTGACTTTGCTCTGTAACATGTAAATGGGAATATGAATATTCCATTAGCAATTTATGTAAACACAATAATTGAAATATCGTATTGTGAATAAGGTCAATAGTGGGAATATTGGTGTCCATGCAAACAATCATTTCAGATAAAAGATAATCAGCGCATGTATGGCTAAGTAGTCTATATGTGTGGCTGCAACCTGCAATACTCACATATATATATACACCTGGTTGTAAGAGCTCCTCTGTGGAGTGGATGTCTCTCTTTCTGTCTCTCGTTGTCTCTGTTTAGCCTCTTATCCAGAATATACTTAAATAAAACGGCACCTGAATGAAACAGCAATACAACACCAGTGCCTGCCATCTGTACCAGCACAGAGCTGCTGGGCGCTGCCAGGTGGAGCCAAATGGCAGCTCTTGTTCTTCTGCTGCCCTTCACTGCCAACAGACACCACGTCACTAAGCTGCAGCGAGTTTCACCGCTCTTCTGTTTGGTCACATTTTGGTGTTGATGCCAGAGTGGCTCACAGTGCCAGATAATGTGTTTGAAAACTGGATCTTAAACTTTAAACTAATAGAAAATGATAGTTCCAGATGATAATTCTCTACTTTGTTATCTTGGGATCATCTGTAGAGTGTTAAGCCGCTCATCTCTGCATTGAAATCTGTCCAGTGCATACCACCAGGGCCCTGCTCAAACATGAGGGGCATCCTCCGTAATAGGGGCCACAGCTCAGTAACTCTTCGATGACCACTGGCAGTGCGAAGGTGGCAGCAGTTACCTGCACTTGTGAGTGGAGCTAGACTTGTCATGCGTAACTATCAGTACCTTTCAGACAGGCTTTGTCCTCCAACAGGGTTTAAAGGCTGAGCTGGTGTATTTTGGTAACTTTAGTTATATCACTGTTTTTCATTCACATTCCCTGACAAAACCAAAACCTTTGTGTTTGGAATTGACCACTTGCTTGGCCTGTGTTAATAATCTTGAGCTACTTCAGAATTATTCCTTGTCATTGGTGAGTCCTCCTCAAACAGTTCTACAATATACTGTCACTTTTTATTGTTCGGGTGCTGGATGTTGTGTGCAGAGCTTTAAATCAACAGTCTATGGTGGAGAGTCAAGTTAGAAAATGTTGTGTTTATCTGCAGTAAAGACAACTTTTAAAATGTCTTTATTACTCTTCATGTGTGTGGCTGATATATAAGTTTGAAGGATTTACTTAACTGGTGTTATTTTTCATACATTGCATGCTGGCTATTTCAGAGGTTTGTTAAGCATCTACACAAACTTCAGACCTAAGTTCACAACTTAAAAAAAAAAAGAAGCTTTAATTCAGCTGGATATAAACTATTGTAGCAACAACAAAGAAACATTGTGCTTTTGATTTCTGGAGATCAGTATGTCGTGGTGAAATAAAAATAATGATCAACAAAATGATCTTGTGGGCAAGTTTTGGTTCAAGGGTTTGGTTCAGTTGCCAGTCATTGCTGTGGTCGAGGATGTAGAAGAAGACGACTTCAAGTCAGTCAGTGCCCTAACAAGAACTGTTAGGGCACTGACTACAAGGCGCTATTTGTCTGTTTATGTTTATAAGATTGAACTTGTGATTTATCATGAACATCAACATAAACGATTCTCCATCCACATGCAGGTCGTAGATTGTTCTGGATGGATGCGGTATAACATTCAGCCAGTCTCCCTCTCCCCATGGCTTCTGCAGCCTTTGGTTTAGTTTGCAATTTGATTTCTACATTTAAATTTCTTTTCATTTTTTCAAATAAACTTATTTTTACTTTAAGCTTGTGTGGTCTTCCCTCTTTCGTCCAGCCTTGAACCCGGGTTGTAACAAGATGAACTGAAGGACAGACAGACAGACAGATGCACTGTCCATTTTAAACTGAGTCATAACTAGACAGTAAGAGTTAACACAGAATACAGACACACAGAATAATCACATTCTAATGAGACCTGGAGTCAAGTGGCACTATCGCTACAGCCTTAAGACTTGTGATTTTTCTTTCTTGTTTCCTACCTACACTTTTCACTTGCTTATCTTGTCAGATATAGGAAATGATAATGCCTAATGACTTATGGCCAAAAGAACTGTCTGGAACAAAACATGGAAGTTAATCTTGGGTAAATGTTGCTGGCTAATTAGGTCATAGATTATGTAAACCAAATCCTGTATCCATTAAGTATCATTTAATTTGGACTCAACCCACAAGCATTAGCCTAAGTTATAACTTCTATGTTTCACCTCAGAGATTCCCTAATTCTGTCTGTGGAGTATTTTAAATAAAAAGGCTCTGAAGACATATCCTTGAGAGACATTGTGGACAACGTTGCCAGAGGATTTAAGTTTGTTAGTTGGATTTCTTTTTCAGATTGTACGTACCTCTTGTACTTTGTTCAAACAGGAGAGCAGCTCAACAGCAGCTGTCTCACACCAGTGAGGGAAATGAAAAAGGGCAAAGAATTGACAAGCTACTCCTATCTCATAGCTGGCTATAGTCTATATGGAGGAAGTGCTAGAAATAATGATAGTGCTAAAGTGTCATCTCTGCATTGGAAAAACGTTGGTATTCATCACATCCTTCAAGGTGATGATGCACTTGATGCTGGGGCACAAGCACACTTGATCCATCCTGGAAAAAGGTGTCACTGTCACCCCACACAAAGCTGAGCAGCCTCAACCAGAGGCTGATGCAAATTTAGTCTGTGTACATGTTGTGGTATCATGAGAGGTTTTACCAATAAGCAGGGTGTAGGGCAGTGCGTCACAACAGGACAGAGCAGGCAAAAGTGCTTTCAAAACGAAGAATCCGGTTTATTCACCAACACAAAGTCTTTCAGGAAGCAAAACATAAGAGTTCTTCAAGGCAAAACATATGCTCCACAAAGTTGCTCCTCACTGGTATCCTACCAACTGTAGTTGCCAAATCAAAGTTCCCCAGACGCCGAGCTAAGTTTGTGCCACGTACGATGCCGCCCGCTTGGTGTGTGTGTGTCCACTCCTTTGTTCTCTCTCTCTCCCACACCTGAGCTCCAGCTTTAATCAGAGGGCTGAGGCATTTGCACCTGTCTGAGTAGTGCATTCTGGGAGATGTAGTTTTCCCGGCAGCCATCTTGTGGCATGGTAGCCACACCCGGAGAGGAACATAACGCCCCTCTACCACACGTCCTCTCGTGATGCCACACATCCCTCCCCCCGGGCCTGACGTCCTCGGTAGGGTGAATGAGGACCAAAAGGCATCACGGCGGGATAGTGCGTCAGCGTTTCCATGACTACGACCGGGCCTGTGAATGACAGAGAAGTTAAAAGGTTGGAACCCTAAAAAACACCTGGTTACCCTACTGTTAGACTCTTTGTTTTTGGCCATCCACTGTAATGGAGCATGATCCGTTACTAGAGTGAACCTCCTCCCCAACAGATAGTATCTGAGTGTTTCTAGGGCCCACTTTATCGCTAAACCTTCTTTCTCAACCGTGGCATAGTTCCTCTCTCTTGGCAGCAACTTACGACTCAAATAAAGAACTGGATGTTCCTCACCCTCATGGATCTGGGACAGGACAGCACCCAGCCCCACCTCAGAGGCATCTGCCTGGACCACAAACTCCTTACTGAAGTTGGGAGCCATGAGGACTGGTTTTGAACATAAGGCCCTCTTGAGATTGCCAAATGCTTCTTCTGCTTCTGGGGTCCACTTCACCATCCTCGAGTGCTTCTTTGTGGTCAGTTCTGTGAGTGGAGCAGCTATCCCAGCAAACTCAGGAATGAATCGTCTGTAATAATTTGCAAGGCCTAAAAATGATCTCACCTGCTTCTTTGTCAACGGTTTTGGCCACTTCTGGATGGCAGCAAGTTTCGCCTCCTGCGGCTTGACGAGGCCTCGGCCAATGGTATACCCCAGGTAGTTTGTCTCACTGTAGGCCAGCTTGCATTTTTTGGGGTTCGCCGTCAAGCCTGCTTCTCTTATGGACTCCAGGACCTTCTCCACCCGAGGTCACCAACGGAACCTGCCAATAGCCTTTTGTAAGATCAAGAGTAATTATGAACCGGGCATTACCCAGGCTTTCAATGAGCTCGTCAACACGAGGCATGGGGTAGGCATCAAATTCAGACACAGCATTCAGCTTTCTAAAGTCATTACAGAAACGTACTGTGTTGTCAGGCTTGGCCACAAGGACGATAGGGCTTGACCAGGCAGTCTTTGACTCTTCAATCACATTCAATTCCAACATCTTGCTTACCTCTTCCTCAATCACTTTTCTGCGGGCCTCTGGTACCCGATACAGCCTTTGGTTTACTGTTTTTCCTGCCTGGGTGCGTACTTCATGCTCCACCAGGTGTGTGCAGCCCGGGAGGGATGAGAAAACATCTTGGTTGTGGTCTACCAGCTCCTTTGCTTGCTGTAGCTGGTGATGGGAAAGTTCGGGGCCAAAACGCACTGCTTCCCGGGCTAATTCTTTTGGCTCCCTTGGGGGACAGCCAGTAAACAATGTCTCTCTGTCCTGCCATTTCTTCAAGAGGTTAACATGGTATATTTGCTCCCCTTTACGCTTTCCGGGTTGTCGTACTTTATAATTAACTTCCCCCACCTTCTCCATGACTTCGTATGGTCCTTGCCAGGTGGCCAAGAATTTACATTCTACTGTGGGCACCAGAACTAAGACCCTGTGCCCTGGTTGGAACTCCCTGGGTTGGGCTGTTCGGTCATACACAGCCTTTTGATCTCTCTGTGCTTTCTCCATGTGCTCCTTCACAATGGGAAATATGGTGGCCATTCGGTTGCTCATTGCCGTCACATGTTCAATCATGGTCCTATGGGGACATGGTTGTTCCTCCCAGGTCTCTTTGGCTATGTCTAGCAGTCCCCTGGGTTTGTGGGAATACAGAAGGTCAAAGGGCGAAAACCCAGTGGAGGACTGTGGGACTTCCCTAACCGCAAACAGGAGGTAGGGGATGAGCTGATCCCAGTTTCTTCCATCTTGGCCGACTGCCTTCCTTAGCATGGCTTTAAGAGTTTTGTTGAACCACTCCAGCTGCAGCGTCAGGTAGAGCAGACAATATTCTCCCCACTGATCAGCGCTCCTGTCTTTGAATGTGTGGGGTTACGAATGTGTAGACTTCTAGGATTGTGCATCACTGGCTACCCATATCTTGATTGCCGTACTGGCATGCTGGGTATACTGCAGGAAAGGAAAAGTGATCAGTAAACAACATCAGATAAGAATTACATAAACAAAGTATGATGAAGGAATTACCGACAGTTAAAATCAACAGTTAAAATCAACCTCTGAATTGAACTAGTTGCTCACCTACAAGGCTCAGGGTTGAAGAGCTATGCCGGATGCTCCAGCCAATTCTCCCAGGCCTCTCATGTGGCCACCAGTTTGTCTGTTGGTCTTATTGTCGTATTCTTAAAAAAAAAAAGAGAGAAAGACTTTCTTGCCCTTCAACTTTCCTGAGACCTGTACACACCCACTAAAATAAGCAACCCCATGAATGCAGGCCAATCTTCTTAATTCTTTTGTAACTATATTTACAGACACCCTCCAAACTTGTCATGTTGAATGTTGGGCCGATGTCCTGGGCATGGGCTACAGGATGTCTTGATGACCCTGGGATCATATGTTGCTCCCATTCTGCTCTGACTTTAGTAACCACTGCTCTTAAGATATGGTTGTGGAAGAGACAAGCTATACATTGCAAGAGCGAGTTTTAGTTTTGTATGAGTTCAATCAGTAGCACTCTTAATCTCAAATTGTCATGCTCTGTGACTCTGCCCCCCCCGCACATAATTTATAACATATATTATTGGCACTATCCCGGAACCAATCACTGCACCTTAGCACCGCACGTGCCCATAACATAACTTATTGTTCTTTCTGTATATATTGTTGTTTTATGTCCGATTGTTGTTTTTATGTCCAAATGCACCAACCACACCAAGGCAATTTCCTGTATGTGTAAATATACTTGGCAATAAAAAGAATTCTGATTCTGATTCTGATTGTGTTTTCTGAGTGCAAACGAACTGCTGGGTCAAAAATGGGGTTTTCTCTGCTGTTAAACGAAGTGGTGGGTCATTTTGACACTTAACGCAACACAATGGATTTGCTGCTGTTATGATTGATGAATGTAGCCTGTGCTGCCAAGCATTAAGAGTCACAGTTTTTCTTGCCCGTTCTCAACGGCAAAAAACTCAAATGTATGAAAGTTGTACAATGCCATGGTTATAAATTCATCATATAAGCAGAAAACCTTTTGTCAACAGGCTGATGTGACTTTGAACATAGGCCAGCAGTCAGCGAATCCACCTGGGCTAGTGGGACAATGACCACAGCATAAAGGAACATGTTGGCTCTGTGAAACAGGACTTTTTTTTTTGCAGTACTGTGACAGTTTCTATGTCAATATAAGTGACAACGTGGTTATAATTTGAATGGGCTACATAGAATGCCAGCTCTTGTGGACATCCACATAATTAGGGCCAAATGTCTCTTTAACAATGTGCCGTATCTTAAAAGGTATTCAGAATAACAGGCGCTCAGCAGTACTGCAATTAAAGGGGAGACATCCAGTGCTACTGGCTCACAATCCAGAGAAAACACAATGTAAGGTTTTATTTAAAAAGAAATACTGTACAATCCAAAAAATATAGATAAGAAGAAAATAAATGAGACGCTTCCCAGGCTCAGAATGAAATGCTGGGTCCAGGCTGGTGTTACACATTAAATAACAGGCATTACCTGTGCAAAGCATGTTAACAGTCAGAAACGCTGTTCATATCACCATTTAAAGTTACACTCAAAGTGCATCATCTCTGTAGTTCTAGAATGTCAACAAAAATTAGATCATAGAGAACATATAAACATATGACAATACACATATTTCTTCACACCGCTATGAATAAAACTACATGCTTCACACGGTTACCTACTTACGAATTGGGACCATCTTGTTTTTTTCCAGATAGAAAAAAATCCACAGAGCTTAACATGGTGAAGTCCAAAATAAAGCAGTGTGGAAAGGAACGAAAGGTTAGAGTTTGAGCTGCAGAACATGAAGACGAATATAGAAGTCCAAAAATCATTTAAAAAAATAAGAGAGAGAGTTTTGCCAGGTAAGTGCATCTGCCCTGAGAGGACTAACTCCTACTGTGCAGCAGACTAAGTTGATGGAAAAGGAAGAACTGTGGCAAGTAATGGTAAATGGACTGTATTTATATTGTACTTTCTCCAGTCTTAACGCCCACTCAAAGTGCTTACAGTACAAGTCGCATTCACACAGATTCACATAGTGCAGGGGTTCATCATCCTGCTGGAGGAGCCAGGGATCGAACCACTGACCCCAGTATGACAGTACTCTCTACCTGCTGAGCCACAGCCGCCTCTATACAGTAAAAGACAGGACATGTAGTGGGGACTGTTCTATTTCTGCATCCCTGTGCATTGGCTCTGTGAGTATGGATGCGCTCCCTCTTGCGTTTGTACCAGCAGACGACCTTCCCTGTGGGTGATCAGCAGCTGTCACAGTGAGCTCCTGACATGGGGCAAACGATCCTTCAGATCATAAAGTCAGATGTGGGATCACACGAGCAACTTCAGGTCGAAAATCTGACAATCAATGAGCCAGATAATCAGCTGACCTTTCTTTTTCCATACCTACCATCTTTTGTCTGGCTTCTAATAGAAACTGCACCATGGAAGATTAAACCGTGATATGTGGCTGGTCCTCATTACGGACTCTCACAGAGATGAATGTGCTGCTGAAGATTTCCAGTTTAGCTGCTCTTATGTGTGAATCATATGTGGATCCCTCCCTGGGAATCTCCACTCTAGTCAGATCTGAAGTAATGAAATTGAAGGCTAACCTCTGCAGCCCTGTGTTTTCTGGCCTTTTCTTGACAGGAGGGAGTTTGTACTTACTTGTTTACCCAAATATTGATTTATATCTGTGTACTGGCTTTGCCAGGATACCCAATGCGTATTCCTTGGAAGGAAAATAAAGTATTCTTCTGTTATTTTTGTCCAATTTAATCACCACCTTTGCAGACACACACACACACACACACACACACATACAGAACTAAGTAGACCAATGCACAAAGAAATGGATACATAAGCAGCACCACTGCACATTATGCACGTGTCATTTAATCATATTTCGACTTCCTTTCAACATTTCAAATTCATCATTTCCTCCCAAACACAGATATGGAAATCTCTGGGAGGAATTAAGAAGCCCATCTAGTCCCCTTGTTGCTAGGCTCCCAAGTGCCTTTTCATTTGCAATCAAGTGCTATTCCCAAAATTGTGAGCATGACTCAGAAGTTCTCCTATTTCTTCACCCACAGCAGCACTACACAACATCAGAGCTGAACATTAAAAGAAAATATATATCAGAGCAGCCACAGCATTAAAACAGGTAACTGGCTTTAATGCTGTGGCTGATTGCTGTAGTTTTGTAGAGAGGGTGCATGATGACAGAGACAACCTGCTGGCGGGAGGAAGTTGGCCGACCTTGGATAATAGCAGCAGATTGAATCACCATGCATGGTCAGCCTCTCAGCCATCTGCTGGTACTGTGGGAGTCTGGTGTATAGATCCCCCACCGGACCAGCCCCAGCATTGGCCTGGTCTGGACTGTGTTCAGGTAGCTGCTACATATGCTGTCATCTCTGAACTGGCGCCCAATTACACTTCATCTGATGTGTTTTGTTGTGAAACAAAGCACAGTCAGATTCACAGTTGAAGAGCAGTGCAGTTTGGACTACACTGAGAGGATATCTGTCTATGGTGACGTAGGAGACAGATGCACAGTGCAGATGTTGAAATATGTATAGCCTAAATACAAAGCTAAAAAAGGAAATGAGCAGCACCAAGCAAACAAACAAACATAAAAACACTTTGCCTGTGTGGAGGTGAGTGGTGATGAACAAAGGACTAAGCTACCAGTGGTTCAAGTTTACAGCTAATTAGCCAAAAGACAAAAACAAATATAGTTAACTTGTGTCTTGCTAATGTACACGCATGAGATACTAGCTAATATAATAAGTTCTGGCATACAGGCTAATGCACGGCACTTAAGGGGAGACACTACAGGTGAATACAGTCAATTATAGGCCAATAAAAAACTTAACAAAAGCCAAAACTGCAACGTTTAAATATGAACATTCTTATATACTGTATTGTAAACTAAGTAAACTATCTCGAGTGGTATAGTTAAAGATTTTAATTATGACAATAAATGATGAGGATGAAAGGGCGTCAATTTCATCGTTATTTAATACATTTGGTCAATGCATTAGTAAAGTAAATTATTGTCTAATAAAGACTTTTTTTTTTAGATTTAATATATTATGCATTTAGTTAAAAGTGTGTGTGTTTACATTTTCCAGGACAGCCGGGCCTTCTTCATTTGTCCGTACGCATGGTCTGAGGAAGTTCTACATTTGTTCGTATTCTGCAAACAAATTTAGGGAAGAGCATATTACTGAATCCCAGATTTGTGCATCAAACATTCGTATGCATGTTTTAAGCGCAGATTTTGTGAATGAGGCCCATTATCTCCCACAAGCCCAGAGGAACAGCAGCTCCCAGAAACATCAGGGTATGTTTTCATTGGTAGCAAGACAAGGACTGCACTGTCCACTAGGCCAGACAACACAAATGGGAGTAGATCTTGAAACCTTTACCCTTACTTCAGTGTAGCACCTACATCCTAGTACTAAGTTATGGCAGGAGAGGGTGTGTGTGTGTGTATATATATATATATATATATGTGTGTGTACATTGATTCCAGTAATAACCCAAGGGCTTGAATAGACCAATTAAAAAAAAACTTTGTGCATATCACATACTTACAGAAACACATTTTCAGAGATTGAACAAAACCAACTTAAAAGAGAGTAGGTTGGTCAGATCCTGTTTCTTCCTTTGTTACCAAAGGTAGTGGGACTACAATCCTAATCAATAAAAACATTCCCTTTACTGTTACTGTACATCTGACCCCATGGGCATCCATTGCTGTCTTACTGAGTGATCGTTCCCATTGGTTTTGTCTATTTCCATGCCTATTAATGTAAGGCTTAAACCGATGTACTTCAACTAACTGTGCCTTCTATAGAGAACAGATTTTTTTTGTACTAAGAAATAATCACTCAGGCTTTAACATGTTTATTTCCTGGGATGCACTCAAGGCCACTTTAAGGGAACAAATTGTTTCATCAACAAAGGCCTGAATAAGGAACACTGTGCTGAGCTTTACTCTTCTTGAATATGTGCCTAAAAAAACACACTAGACGGCACCAAGTAAATACTTATTTCAAACTTTTGTGAACAAAAAATCAAATCCAATAAACTGAATGCACACCAATCAGAAAAAAAACATCAGATCTCGCCAAAAATACTATGAACTAAGAAAAAAACGAGTGCTTGGATGGCAGTTAGAAACAGAGTAAAGAAGCACAGTTATTGGAATTGAGGTAACCATTGGCAGAACCTTTAACAATCTGACTGAAATTAGGGATGCTTTCAAGAATTATTACACTAATTTGTATATTTCTCAGCCAAGTGTTGACATTTCAAAAATAGACTTTTCCTAACCCCACCTAATCCTCCCCATTTATCTGATGAAACAGAGAATTTATGAGTAAACTGTTTTAAATTGCAGAGTTCTGAGGCCATAAAATTGTTATGTTTGAATACATTTCCAGGTGAGGATGTTTTCCTCCTGAGATCTATGAAGAATTTTAAGATCACCTAGTTCCGAACCCCTACATTGAACGGGTTACATACAACAACAACAAGCGGAGAAAGCAGAATCGCGGGCTGACTGGCGCGGAGAAATGCGCGTCCGGTGTGAACCCCGGCGTAAGAGGCCAAAGATCCTCTTTTACCGTGTTGGATACACTCCCTGTCACAACTTCAGTCAGTTCATAGGATTCTCATTTTCTGTTAACTTGTTTTACATATACTAATTCTCATGTCATTTCAGAATTCAGCCACTCCTCCCTGCTCTGTATCACCTCTTCCCACGGATCCCATTACCTGACCTGCCCCACCCCCAGACTCACCTGCTTTCTATCAGTCACCCAGTATATACACCGGCCCATTTCCTCTGTTCTCTGCCAGATTGTCTAGTGTGTTTTTCCTAGCTTTCCAGCGTTATCTCTTGTTTCACTGCTCTGCCTGATCTCTGCTCTGACCTGCCTTTTTGGACTCTGGATTCCCTTTTTGCCTGCTCCCTATCGGATTTGTTTGCTGTCTCTGACTGTCTGCCTGGTTTTTGACCCCTGATCATCCATTAAACCAGAACTCTTGCTATTCCTAAGACTGCTCAAGTGTCGTGCTTTTGGGTTCACGTTTGCCATTTTGCACACCCTGACACTTCCCTAGTTTGTAGATTTTAACCTAACAGTGTTTGTTATTATTAGGCTTTCCTCTAATACCCTACTATTTTTTAAATAGCATCTATTGCACACAGAAAAATAACATCCTGGCAGTGAGCTTCCCTTAATGCTAAAAAGGCATTTGATTGGCAATAATGCCCTTATCCTTAATGAGTTCCTGAGAGTTTTGGCTTTGACAATATTGGTTTTGATTTAATAAAATCAAGTTCTTAAAGCTAAGATCACTCTCAGTGGAATCACTTCACAATATTTCCCCTGTCTTTAGGGGCAGTAGAAATGGTTGTCCACTTAGTCCGCCCCTATGTTCACTGACCTTTTGAACCTGCGGTTTAGGCTATAAGAGTCAACTTCAATATGCGTGATGTTGAAATTGGACCTTTCAAGAATAAATGATACATTTTTGCTGATGACCTTAAAGCATCAAAAGCTCCCTGTCTGATTGGCAAGATGTGTTTTTGAGTATCAATCACTTGGATCATTGTACAGGGATAGGATTTGTTCCAGCAACTAAAGCAACTATACCAACTACTTAAGAATAGTTTTTTAAAAATGCAGTTAACACATTTTAAAAGGGTTAACTTTTAGGAACAGTGGACGCTGTCTGAGATGTCAACCATTGAACTACCGTCTCGGGATGATCAGGCACTGGTTAAAACCATTTCTAAAGTTTATGAATCTTTGTCACTTTGTAAGACGTAAACTTAGGTGAGAGATTTAAGTGCAGAGATTAGGTGAGAACTGTGGAGGGATTTATGTAGCAATGGTGCTAAATGTAAACTAAAGTGATGATATATCTTAATTTGATTCAACTTTTTACATCACATTTATCTCTACCCTTCCAAGCTACATGGGTTTAACCCAAATCTCTCATCTTTGTCTAAGATGTGGTCTACTGCAGGGCAATTTCCTTCATTCCACTTGGCTAAGCTACAAGATTTTTTGGCAGGAGATTTGTGATGCCCTATCCTAATTCATTCTAGTTTCCCCATCCTGAAATATGTCTTTTGGGCAAGCTCTCAAAATCAAATAGTACAGATCCTATTAGGTTTTTAAAAATCCTGTTGGTCATTGAAAAAAATGTATTGCAACGAAATGGAAGTCATGCCGACCTAGCACTTTGCTGCATGTCTTCCCTACTCTCTATCCACCTTTCACAATTCAATTCTGTCATCTCAATAATGGCCTAAGTAGCCAAAATAAGACATATAAATATTACTAACGTACTCCATATGGAATAAGATAAAGACTTTCTATAAAATATGTAAACATGTAAATATAAATACTGAAATGGGAATAATGCTCTGTATTGTTTATTATGTGTATATTGTTAACATGATAGCAAACTTTTTACATATTACAGTTATGATCAATACTGGTATATTGTAACATCCCTGAAAAAACATTATTAATAATAATAATAATAATAATAATTACAACAACAAAAATAATAAAAATACCATACTTCCAGACACATCTCTTTAAACCATTATGCTAACATGATGAACCGAACATTTACTTCACCCACAATGAACTCTTTTATTTCCGAAAGTTGAGCATTGCAGACTAACAGGCCTACTCTCATGAATACAGCATTTGTTTTTTCGCATTTCCCATCTTGTTAATCATATGGTGACCATTTAACATGGAGGTCCCACACCCTGGAGCCACTGTTTAGTTACCTGTCATAAAAAGCAGTTACCTAACCCCAAATGATTTAGGAACACTTCAATTTCTGAATAACAATGAATGAATAAACAGTTTTGGTCATTTTTTAGGATGTAACAATATGCTGCAATTGATATATCACTACAACTATACACACTTTTCTGTTAAAGTCACAATTCCCCACAGCTGTCCTCAAGTGCCACTGCATTTAGTTCAGCCTTGATTAATTTGCAGTTAAATAGCATACTAAAGCAATTGAGAGCCCATTTAGCTTTAGATCACTGAGCTGCTGGGTGGCCTCACACTCTGCTGGACTTCTGAATTAATACCCACCCCCGCCCCGAAACATTTCCAATGGCTCATGATGTTAATTGTTCAACACAGAACGCTGGGACAGCTGCTCGGGTGAGGCCACGGTTATGATGTCAGTATTGATTACTCTCTCACACTCGAGCCTTTAACCGAGCTAGCGAGAGATAGTGGTTGAGTTTTTGAAAACGGTGGTTTTGAAGAGCAGATGCTTATTGGTCAAATGTGCAGTACAGCAAGCCACAGCATTGAGTTTTTTCTTTTTTTCCCCCATCAGAAGTCATTAATGCAAATGAAATTTAGTAGCTGGACTGTAGAGGCAAACCACAGCCTGACTAGTGTACAAATCATCGGTGGAGGGGAAGCACCACAGGACGTCTGAGGGATCAGAGTTGTAAGCTCCCCAGCAACTGCGATCCCACACTGGTTTCAGGCCTCTGTCTCGGCTGCTGACCACCGGGTGAAATACTACTTGGGTTTGCGAGTTTTACACTCCCTTGATTCGCGCATGTTTGCTGCACTCTCCTGCAGCTGTGCCGACATCCTTAATCACCCGGCAGAAAATCTTTGAGGGCTTAAAGCAGCAATTACAGTAAAGTCAATCGATAATGACAGGTTTTGTAGGAGACCAAATGACTTTTAATGGATTTTAAAAGGTGGCATAAATAATGCACAGGCTTAGGTGTATAATTACAGCTGACTGCCAGCTGCTGTTTAACCAAATGTATGTAAAGAGGGACAGGTCCTTCTTTTCCCTTTTTCACACACACACATTAAAAAAAGGCAGAGCGGGTTATTAAGGTCGACCTCTCTTATGCAGCGCTGTGACCGATTAAAGCCAAACTGTCACCGCAAATTAAAGCCGTCCAAAACCCAGGGCTTCCACTCCAGAGTGCTTCCTTTCTGCACGCCGTATGAAGGCGCCGTCTCCATTACTGCGCCACAAAGCTTTGATGCGCTGGATCTAGCCTGGCTTATGTCAGGTTGTACTACCCCGACAGACAAACTTAGCATTCACTCGAATATGTCTCCGAACCTGATGTCAGCGTGTGCAATGCATCGGACACTTATCCCACTCTAGTGCTGCAACGGCTCTATTTGAGCAGCTGGGACAATTAGACATGACAGGTGTAAAATAGCAAGGGGATCAAAAGGTTTAACAGTACATCACACGGAAACATGTATTTATTTTTCTCACCTCCAGCAGTAGATAGGAGAAGGTGAGATAGATTTAATTTATGCTTCTCGCAGTGACTCACTGTTTTGTCCTACTTCATTCCCATCCGTATATCGGCTGCGCTCATGAAGTGCATCACTTGTTTTGCCTCCGAAAGAAAAGCATTTTCCTCTGCTCTCCTTGTGAGGCGTTGCATTGGACTCACAGTAAACACAATATCACCTCAAGCTACTGTATGTCCTATACCACACGGCTGAGCTGATGTAACTTACTCACAATACTCAGTGAGCCATGGATCTACATAAAGGTGACGTGGCAAGATCAGCTCACCGAAGGAGGGATGAGGGAGTGACTGTAAGGATGAATATTGCTGACTCATGGTTCATATCTGAGGTCAAAGGTTTTTCGACAAAATTGTGTGCAGGACTAACAACTATGGGGATTTAACCTTTTTTTTTTTTCAAGCCCAATTTTGTTTGAAAGTTGAGCAGTTTTCAAAAAATAAACTCCAGTTTGAATTTCACACATGAAATGATCATGTTATTATATATACTATTAAGGTATATAGTAATTATATGGCATATAATAATGTTTTTTATTATTTTATTGGTTTACTTATTTTTATAGTAATATATAATGGTCCAATAATTATGTCATATATCGGTTTAGTATTACTATTATAATGATGTTGATATTATATCATATATTTATTAGAACTATAGTATAAACACCACATCATTTCCTCTCTCTCCAAGATCAGTAAATATAAACATGCACCATGGACTCATGCATCAGACACACACAGACACACACACACACACACACACACACACACACACACACACACACACACACACACACACACACACACACCTCCTACATCTGTACATCATCACATGATCCTATACATCACTTTAACCACTTCATGTTTTGTCTCTGTCTTCTCCCCATAGTATGTAATGTCTATCTTGTATATTCTTTTTCATACTGAGATATTTGTATCCTTTTCTATTCAGTTTTTTGCATCTGCCTCGTGTTAGAAATGTAATCAACACACCCACTGATGCGTGGTGAATCCTCTTGAGTATCTCGTGCTGTGTTCTAACATGGGCTCATTCAGACGCTATCCAGAGTTTGTACTAGGGGGCTGCCAAGAAAAACTCTGGGGAATGTGCACACCAACTGACTTGGACATTTGCGTTCTCACATACAGCCACTACGGATAATTTCAAGAGATTATCCAGAGTTCAGTGCATATCTGAGAGCGGCTTCAGACTGTGTACAGAGGAGCAGTGGTGGCTGGTGTGCTTTTACTTTTAAAAGTACAGTGAAAAGTCAACTGCATCTTCTTCAATATATAAGATCTCTCATCCTTCCAGATAAACCGAAGTATTGAACAAAATTTTCAAATGAATAGCAACAAATGCAAAGGTCTTTAAAGCTGCTCAAATCAACATTTCTTTTAATATTGATAATCCATCAAATCACAGTGTATTAGGAAGGTGTTGCTTGAAGTGACAAGTGTATTCGGAATGATTACATACTCAGCAGTCCCATTTGACTTCATGTAACCTTTTAGCTTCTTTCAGCTGATTGTTTCGGTTTAACAGCCCACTGCTCTTGTCCCTATGTGAGGGGCTGTTGTTATTCCAACAGTTGGTTGATACACAATCACTGGGAGGCTGACATAAAACCAGGTAAACCCATGGATCCAATCAAAAAGTGCTGATCATTTTGGTGCTTAAATGGAGAAATCTAAGTATATTATTTTCTTTATTTCGCTGTATGCACACTGAGAAGCAGATAAACACATATCAGGATCATGTTCCCATACAAAATGGAAGTAAACCCACCAGCTGATAAGAACTGGTCCACACTACACACTACTTGTACTGTTGCACTACATTAGAAAAAACCTGCAGGTTGTGCACACACACACACCTCTTGGTCCTCATAGCTCGATGATCCAGGGCTTTATGGTACCTTGCAAGAAAAAGAAAAGTAGCAGAAAAAGTCTTTATTCTGTAAGTCTCCCCACATTTCTGTCTCTTCCTAACTCCCACAGCTCCTGAGTGACAGCTTTCTCCCTCCCCTCTTTTTCCATCTCTCTCCTGCCCTCTGCTCTCCCCCCACATCAATCCCTCCATTACCCTTCTTGTCTCATCTCCTGGCCCTGATGCTCGGGCTTTGACATGGTGGCGGTGACAGTGGCGGGGAGCAGGGGATATTAAGGGAAGTTTGTGTGTGTGTGTGTGTGTGTGTGTGTGTGTGTGTGTGTGTTTCTTAATGTCATGGGAAACTCCTCAGGCCTACTGCCACCAGCGAAAACCAGAGATCCCCCGCTCCCCTCCAGGAGGAATGCAGTTTCGAATTTTATCGTCTGTTTTCGGATGTTTTCTAACAGCCTCTAGGTTCAATTATGACAGAAACCGCTGAGTAATCAGAGCTGAGTGGTCAGGGAATCAAGTCCTCAGGGCCACGAGCAGTGAAGATCAAATATAGATCAATGTCTCTTTTGAGCAAATTGACTTAAAGCTATTATGACACATTGCTCTGTTCAAGTAAGGTTGCACCTCTGTTAAATTAGGCATACAGTTCAGATGAGACCTTTGACATTATCACAGCTCCAGCATCTGCATGCTAATACTCACATCAAATAGCTCATCCACAAACTTTGGAGATGAATAAAACTCATCCTCAAGATTGGAGTCCCCCCCCCCCCCCTTTTTTTTTTTTTGAGGATTTGGCAAAGTCCTCAATAACAAAGTAAACACATTTTCAAATTTGGATTCTTTCATCTTTATTTTCAACCTTCAACTCTACTCATTATTAAGCTTCCATCCATCACTTTCTACATCTACTCAGTGTTGGGGAGAGCAGATGGCTGTTTTAACCTTTACATTTTTCTATAATCCAACATTCTCTTCTGGATGAAAGTCATCCATTTCCATGGTTATCACATATAGAGCAGCTATTGATGATAGAACAATCAATTCAACCAATTAAGAATATTTAGAAATTGGCCGATCCAAGCAGGTGGTCTGAAACGTGATGTGTTCAGATTTGGATCTGGTGTTGTCCATGAAATCTACACTGGTTACACCAAGAAATTCGATCATTTACCAATATCACAAGCTCTCTGTGTTGATGTAGATAAAAAGGTGCAAATCGAAATATCAAGCTACATTAGCTGTGGAGGTTTTGCCTGAAACACTGTAACACAAAGTAATGCATTCAGTGATGAGAGTAACAGATTTGGTTTTACTCTTCCCTCCTTAAAATCAATGGTGGATTTTTTTCTGCCTCATTTGTCCTTTGTTTCTCCTCATGTGTACAAGGGTGTGTGTTGTGATCCTTCCTGTGATTCTGATGATGCTGGATGAGCATCGCAGCTTGACACCAATTCTCATGTAAAGACAGCCGGGCAAGAGGTGACGGGCAGAAGGCTGACAAGTCTGTAAATGTATGCAAATGAGGCCACAGGTTATTGCATCTGCCAGCGTGAGTGTTCAGGTGTGTGTGTGTGTGTGTGCGTGCGTGCGTGCGTGTGTGTGTGCGTATGCTGTGGAAGCACAGCTGTAATGAGAGTTGATCAAGCGTGGCATACAGTGTGGCGCCGCTGTGTGGTCGCTTTCTCTACCTGTCTAATCTCTCCAGACTCACCCAGGCAGTCTGCTCACACACACACACACACACACACACACACACACACACACACACACACACACTCCTGTAAAAAAAGAACATGGACTTTAGGTAATTGAGAATCAGTGCAAATGTCAGCAAAGCTAAGTGACCAACTCCCCTTTCTCAATGGAATATAAACTCAACAGCATGTTGGGCCATGCTAAATCCTGTATATTATTTATTATTGTTATCATTTAGCACATAGGACAAGATATAAGGAGAATATCCCTTGTATGTTTGAAGGTCTACCACACTTGTTAAGTTGCCAACCACCAGTCGATGTTAGGGACATATCTTCAGTTGTGTACTTTAGCGTCATCAAGTGTTAACGCAACAGCGTTAACCTATAAGCCAAACTTGAGGGCACACTGAGGCTAAAGATAAATCTGACTGGCTACTGGCTTGTATGGCAGTACTATGAAAGACAGAGGCCCCGAAAATGTCTATACAATGACAGAAATATAAAATCATATAAACACATAAATATTATCTAAACTATGTAGAGTCAAAACAATCATAAATATATAATATTAACATACAAATAAAATTAAAAATCTAATTATTACCTATACATTACAACATATTGCTACCAAAAAACACACAAAGTAAACTAAATTGCACAAATCCTCCTTGTGTAGCACACAAATAGAACAACGCACTATTGCACACTTACATGCAACTAAATGGCAAAACTGCTAAATCCTGAACTTTCTTGATGCAAAGTCATCATGAATGGTGGTTTACTTGGTAGCATTTCGCAGTGTGACTGATTTTACTAACTGCATTAGTACTGTACAAAGTTAGAGGTGCGCTAATTGATAGATTCCCCCGCTGCTTCTTTCTGAGCCCTCCCCCCTCCTTCTGAGTGTGTGAGACCTCAGCTTCTCTGCTCACCAACTGGAAATAGGATGTCAGCTCTGACAGGGTTAACCGAAACACACGGTGACTTGATATCATTAACGGGACGTGGAAATATGAGATAGAAAAACTGATGCTCCAAATTTTAACGTTAATATATATATATATATAGACAGCACATCTACCAGTGATGTCCACTCTCAGATGTGAAACAGCCACTGTGAAGGGAAATACGCAACCTGAGGCTTGAAGCACAGACACTTTTCTCCTCATATATTAAATGTCCAAAATGCTTGTATCAAAGTCCTAAATAATGCTGACACTGTTAAGTCCAAGAAATAAAAGAGTCGGGGGTAAAACTAGACTCTGGGCTCAGAGGAGGCTGAACGTTCATAAGGGGCCCATCTGATTAACTCATTTTATAACTCACAGGTGTAAAATACATAGATATAGAAAGATATAATACTTTGATCAGTGCAAAAAAGGAAAGAGCCTCTTTTTCCACAAATAAGGACGTACAAAATCTTAAAATTAAAAGCAGAAGTATAATAAAAAAAACTATAATTTTTGCAATATTCTGCATTACAAAGGCAATAACAGCAAAATACTGCTTGTGCAACATATTCAAACAAACAGAGTTCAGTCTAAAACCACAACAATATAGACTTTATATCCATTCAGGCTCAATCCGTGCTCGGCACTGTTAATTGACCATTTTACTGCACAAAGGGGAAATTAAACATGAATCCACCCAGTGGAGAAGGTGTAAACATATATGCCATAACATATATCAGAAAGAAATTGTATATATCCCATATCTGTTGTGGAGTCATTACAGCCATTGTTACTTCTGAACCGTTCCCAGCTCACAAATGACAGCAAATGCACAAACGGCTGTAACGCTACATTACCTGAAAAGCCAACTACACACCAAAAGATAGTTGTGCCTAAAACAGTGACTGTATGTATTTCAATTATATATTAAATTTCCATGTAACTTTATTACATAAGTTGTTGTGCGTTTAATGCATACATTTATGTATAAGTTTAACTTTATTTAATGAAATAACTCTCGAGCTAATAGATGTATTCACACTAACTCAACATGATAGAAAGCACTTCATTAAAGGTGACCCTTTTACATTGGACCGTAGTAATTAAGTTTAATGGAAATTTAATATGCAACTGAAATACATGAAGTCATAATTATTTTTGGAGTGTCGCTATCTGGCTGACGTTGTGTCTTCCTGTGGGAACCATATCAACCAATTATGTTGTGGAGGCTTCCTACAGCTTTTTGTTGGCTGGGAGGACCAGTGAGTAATGTGGGGGGGCAGTTCCGTTCAGGCTACCGGCTACGTGTCTGGTGAAACAGCTGTTATATCCACTCCTGTCCTGTCCATAAACACAAACTGTCATTGAGCCAAGCAAGCCTTTGTCCAAGAACCATTCCATGAATCCACTTTGTCACACAAGCTTTGTCTGGAAAACAAAAAAAGAAAATTGACTCAGTACCATGTCTTTCTTAAACAGGAATAACAAACTCATACAAAAAAAACTTTTTTAAATGTAAAATGGACACAGTGGTATACATCATTATAAGGTCTATTAGGCACAGAGTAAATAGCAAATTATTTTATAACTGTTTCACAGATTTATTCATCAAGAAAACTTAGTAAAGACTACTTAAGGATATTTCACTCACCAGTTGTGGTCTCCGCTCAGCAAGCTGTAATTTATTGTCCTAACTCTAACACTGAACCTTCCCACCATCCTCCAAAGTAATAAAAAAAATCTGAGCAGGTTAAAACCTTGTAAACGCTACAGCACCTTCATCCTCCTCTCCCTCATGGTTGCAAACCTGGCATCCGCTGTGTCAGTGTTTATCTCAGTGTTATCTCAGTGTTTGGATCCATGGCTGACTCAGAATACATCGTCCACAAAGAGTGCAACACATACACACAAGGTATGAGTAGGTGGAAGCTCAGCTTTGATCGATGCCTTGCTGTTAGACAGTCAGGCCGGTAGTGCTACCAGGAGCGTACACTGTAACTCAGTGGAGCAGTGGTCTGACTTCAGTCAGAGACTTTGGCTGCCCAGCCAAACGGCAGCTCAGGAGGGACCCCGACTGAGAGTGGGCCCTGGGGCAGTTGCACCCTTTTCTTCTCCAATTATGGAAAGGAGATAGACTCTACTGAAAACACGGAACAAAAAAAGCCCAGAGACAAAGACACACATATGCACACAACAGGGGGCATATGGCCAGCAGATATATTGTTTCACTATTTCACAATTTCAGCTGGTTTATGTCTCACATTTGCACTCTCGTGTTTTTTTCTTCCTGCTGATGTAGTGTTCCAGCTCAGCACAAGATCGCAGCTCGGCTGTATTTCATCCAGCACTCTCTAACACACTATGCAATTAGAGTTTAGCAGGGTTTTAATGTGACATTGGTCGTCTATCTGGCTCGCAGATGAGCATGCTGATCCTCTTCTTAGGTGCATGTCATTTGGATAAGGAAGCGTGCAGGGGTAAAGAAGGAAGGGATCATCACACAGGCACAGGATTACAGAGCAGAAAGTGAGTCCTCCTCAGCAGGAAGATGAAAAGTTATTGGATTCTTTGCTTCCTGTCTGTGAGCTGCGGAGGTTCCTTCACTTCACACATCAGTTTCTCCATCTAGTTACACAGACTGTCACACTTTATACAGCTCGTTATAATTAAAACTCAACAATCAAGATTGAGAAATTATCTTTACCTCACAAGATGGACAACATGGATAAAATACCTATCGGAATAGAAGGTCTGGTTGGTGGCTTGTGGCTCCTCATCCTTGCAGTTGACAAGATGCTCTTCACCTGACCTTTGGTGTGTGCCCCATCATCTGTGGCAGAGAGGAATAATCTCAGACATCGGCTCCGCAGGTAATATCCTTGGTTTGGATGTTTTGGTCTTTACCTGGTATTTGTTGACATATAAATAGAGAACATCACCAGTCTTATTTTGTAATAAATGTGCTCGTTATCTGTAAGTTACATATATTGCACTTGTTTTGCCTTTTGTGTTTCCCACCTCGGGCTCACAGAGCACTTAAATATATATGTAGGACCAGTATCTAAGTCTGTAGGAGGGGTTGAAAGAGAGGAGGATAGACACAATAAGCAACTGGAGCCACAGGGAACTTCCAACATAAAGTATATTAAAGTCCCTGCAGAAAAAAGTTTTCACACTAAAGCGACACTGAGTATCATATTTAATGCAGACAGTGCAACAATAACTTTTAAAATAGTACTTCTCAGATTGAACCGCAATATAAATCCCATAAACCTGGTCACGTGACACATTTCACAATGGAAGACACAGTTCAGGGTTTCTGTGGTGCATTAAATGAAGTTCAGCTTTGTTCAGCAGTCGTTCAGCTAGAGACAGTGTCAGCTTCAGTTTCACTGAGCTGTTAGGTCTGTCAATGTGGGGCTTTGACAGTGGGGGGGGGGGGGGTCTCCTCCTCCTCCTAACTAAAGGTGATGTTTGAGATCCCTGAGATAATTTGATCTGATGAGTGAGTTCGGTGACGACTCACCATCTCCTAAGTCAACGAGAGTCCAGAAACCAACCAGACTATAATACTGAGTCATGACATTCCAGTTCTCTATGGCCATCACATTATTGGGCTCTTAAGATAATACTGTTACACAAGACAGATACAATGAATCAGGTATTTGTTTTTCACTGTAGAGCATTTATCTCCCCTTTTACATTATTCATGATTTTGTTTTTATATTCTAATGATGAAACTCACATGTGGTTCATGATCATTGATTATATTACAGCACATCGTGCATTTTAAATACCTCACAACCTCAGATTGTCGTCTTCTTAAATATACTACCTATTGTTATTAATAGTGGTATGGAAGTAGGTGGGAGCTTATTTATTAATTTCTTCTCTACTCTATTACAGTGTAAGGAGTTAACTGAGGCTATTTTGAGTGAACAGGAGGAGGTGGAGTTGGTTTAGATAGACAGTAGAGACCTCATCTGCCCCGAGCTGAGACCTGATCCATGAATGCACAATGGGCCTGATCAATATGATTGCGTTCAAGTGTTCAACTTGCATTTAGTTACAGATTGCAGCTTAATAGCACTTATGAACTAGATCCTTTTCAACTGTTAGTTTAAGTTTGCAGTTGAGAACATAACTATTAAGCTTTTGTCTGTACAGTGTGTCTACAGTTTGTCCATCTGTGTGTACGCTGTGTGGGATTTGAACAGCCGGTCCCGATCTCTCGGGTTGCTGGAGTGTGACGGGGCCTCACTCACTATCTATCAGGCAGGTAATTAATTAGGACAGATCGATTCACAGCCTCTCTGATAATGATCTCTCTTGGACATCTCACTTATTTATCTGAGGAGGAGGGGCACACACACACAGGGTGTCTTTACGTGTGGGAAATGTTAATAGTCTCTCACTTTGACAATGAGAAACATTGTTGAGGATGATTATGTAAATACATGCAATTGAGGGTGCGCACAGACTCTCTCTTACACACACACACACACACACACACCAGAACCCATCAAGATACTCATCATGCACAGGTAGACCTATAGTCCAAACCCAATCAAGAAACATCTGCACAAACACACACACACACACTTGTCCCGTCTGAAAAAGGCTCCTTGTATATCCCTCAGGTGCTTTTTCGCCGTAAATACCCAGAACAAAGCACCTTTCCGAGTCAGCCAACCCCAATTACAATCACGAGACACATTTGTCATATAAACTTTGTGCAGCATGAAATTTACTGGTTCAGCAAGACGACCCCTTTTTATTTATGGCACGGGACAAATGCAGCAGTTGTGACATATGGTTTAGTTTGGAAGGAATTTGCTGAATTTCCACACCCATATTTTTGTGTTTTCTCAAAACATATGGCCCCTTCTTATAGTTGGATAGTGATCTAACCTTGTCCTCACCGATGTGAACACGCACCTGCAATCTGAGCCTTTATCCCACAAAGGGATCTTTACAATGGCAGATGCTTTTATGGCCGAGCCGCGTCGGGCAGTGACGGCTCTCATAGCGGCCCCCTTTGCCACTGGATTGGATTGGATGGGTGCCCCGTGTTTGACAAGCTTTGGCACCTAACTCCCTGCGCAGTGGCACCGGTGCCACTTGGCAGACAGGCTCACAGGGCCTCTAGTCTCTCTGAGCCTTTCCAGCGTCTTTGTTTCTCTTCACTTTCTGCTGCTATTTCTGACTTCCCGAGTTTTGGAGGGGGACCGTGGCAGAGCAGCGGCGGAGAGGGAGGGGGTGTCACCCGGGTCACAAACAGCTCCAGCTTTGGTGGGTGGCAGCGTAATGCTATTTTCCAGACAAACAGAGCTGCTTGCTGTTTGCCACGTTTCCCCCATTCCACTCTTCACTTACAGTCTAAAGCTTGTTTGTCCTTTTCGCTTCTCATCTGTGCCGTGCCACAGCCCTCCACTCCAACGTCTGTCAGTCAGTCAGCCAGTTAGTCAGTGTACAAGTGACTGAGTCAGTCAAGTCAGCTGGTTGTCAGATGGGCCCTCCCGGGATGTACGGCAGAAAGGGCCTTTGCCTGTCATGTGTCAGGTGCTGTCATCACAAACCGATGCTAATGAGTCGGGGACGCGGTGGAAGTGTGTGACATCCAGGTATCCTCCTGCACTGTCATGTCGCCCCGTTTGTGCCCTGACAGACGCTGAGTGACGGAACATTTTATCTGTTCCAGAGCGCAACTGCCCAAGGTTGACTACATTTTGAGATGTTAATGACTAGTCGGTAAATGGCCAGCTTTTTTCCCCCCCGCCTGCTGTCAGAATATAAGTCATTATCACACCACACAGCAAAACAGCTGTAGCGTGACACAATGATTTATGAGCCGTGACTTTATTGTCAGTTGTAAAGCCTGTGACTTATACTGTATGCCGCCGCTAAACTGTGATTTTTAAAAGAAGTTCAGAGGCTTTCTGCGTAAACATAGTGAGCAGAGCCAGCAGATTGTCACACACCATTTATCATGTGTCTAATTGGAATAAAGCAACAGAACTCTTGTTTGCTAATCAAAGACATGATCTTTGTCGATTACGTTAGCGTATTTTAGTGGGATAATTAACCTTGTGTGTAATGTTATTCATATAAACCCCAAGGAATGAACAATTAATATAATCTCATTTTCTGTGGCCGGGTTTCCCTGTTTAGCATCTGTGATGTTTTCACATCAAAATGGCTGCGAATAAATCTTCAAACAGCAGCCACAGCACAAAGGTTGCTGCACACACTCGCAGTGCTCAATGCCACACAATCTTTTAGATCGAATCAATGAGCAGATCAATTGCTATTACAGTGCTTCACCACATTCTTAGATCCAGTTGTTAGGGGATCAACAGCTGCATGAGGGATATCTGTGACAAGACCCCAGAAACAGAGGTTTTAGGTTTGAATCTGAGCTATAATCTCATTGTTTTTATGTTTCCCCCAGTTACTCTGGTCTCGGTCTGAACACCACATGTATTTATTACACGAGAGACATGCGCTAAACTCCGCAGCTCCTCCGTATTTTCTCCGGAGGAGGTGCAATGGTGAACGCAAATGTCAAAGGAAGACAGTTTCTGCAGACTTTCTCTGCTTGGCCTCCTAGTATAAAGTCTGTAGAAATCTAGGAGAAGTGGATGTGTGAACACAGCAGGGGTTCCCCCGCTGGATTCACCGCGAGTGAATGGGGGGAGTTGCTTCTAACAGCAAAAATGGAATAAAACAAACATCTCCTCGTGAAAAGGCGGTGCCGCACACAAAGAATACACAGACGAAGGAGTCAAGAGAGTTTGAGTGACAAGGTCTGACAACAGTGTCGGGGTGCTGTAAACATGTGTTCGCCGCATCAGAGTTAATACGTCACTTCCTGCCTCTGTCTGCTGAACCCGGCTGCTCCATCTTTCGCGTGAATAATGCCGAGAATTTGATGCTGTTGTGAGCGCGTTTGGGCAGAGAACCTCCCGCTGTGTTGTGCATTTAAGAAATGCAAACTGCAGGTAAACTCACCAGCCAATTCTCGTATTTTAGCCGGAGCTCACGTCTGAAAATGGCTCAATCAAATGAATCCTTTCAAACAACACTTGTCATTTCACTTGTCTCTTGTATGGATAAGAGACATGTGATTTACCACAAACTGACAGCAGTCCATCTTGGTTTCCCACACTTAATGCAATCAGGGTAATGCACTGGTGGCAGTAAAATGCCTGAGGCTTTGTGGTAACTGACACAGATAATAATAAACCTAAGAGGTGTAGTAGTAAGAGCAGTTCGGAAAGCTAACGACTATCCACAGAGACACTGAGAACCCTCGGCAAGATCACTGCTATCTCACCCACAGACGGATAGACAAATACAGACAGACAGCACATTACACCTGCTGTACTATCTTATTTGTTGAAACCAGCTTCTACCTGTCGCTTCAATGTGACAATTACAGTGTTCCAGTTTTTACAATTACATGTAAATGCTGAGAAAAACATACACAGTGTCTGTTCACTGTATTAATGAAGTTACACAGAAAATCTACAACCAAAATAGCAATCGTTTTCTTAGTCTATAGATGTGGTCAAATTTATGAGTAACTTTTGAACAAATTTTCTTTGAAATAAGTAGACACTGCCGAAAGTCATTAGCATAGGCTTTTTAATTTATATTTTCAAATAATATGTTGCATTGATTTTTAATGTAACAAGATTGTTCTAAATAATACAACACATGAAAATTGCATGCACAAAAATATTGCCACCTTTAACCTAACATTTTGCAGTGCACCCTTTTAAGGCAATCTCTACAGTCAAGTTCTTTTAGAAGTTTTAATGCTGGGGTCCGACTACATGATATCAGCCTGCTTATATCCCAAACCAGAAGATGTAGGACATTGGGTGGGTTTGGAAAAGATAAATGGGCATTAGATACCACAATATATCATTTTATTTTGTTTAATGTGTCATGATGGATGACAACAAACACCTCATGATGTCTTAACAAAAAGGCTAGCATGAACATATCTGACAGTGATCTGCTGGAAGAGACTGAAAAAAAAGTAAACATGGCAAATTGAAACAATAAATGATATTGTCTCCTAAGGAATTGACGAGTAGGGCTGGAAAGATGGATGGTTGGATGGAATCAAAGTCATCAATTATGTTGATTATGTGAATGTTTTGCATGGAATGCATCCACACTTCACACTGTTTATGTTCACCCCCAATGATAATGGTGGCTCCCACTGCCAGGCATGCTGAGAAACATCAGTTTATCACTAGAAGCCAGAACACAATCACACAAATTGTAGGAGAACTCTTGGTAAAATTGAGATAGCGACCACAGCAGTCGTTTCAAAAGAAAACATCAAGAGAGCAGCATAAGCAACGTTTCCCATCAATTCCCAACACTGTGGTGGCCATCCATTGTTTCACAGTGGAGCTGTATGCAGCGCTGTTTGTTAGGTCATTCACTGTATTTCTTTTAGACATCTTTCCAAAGTTGAACTTAATGGAGCTTTTTATGTGCAGTAACGTTATTCATGGAGCTCTTGCTTTATTTGTTTTTGGATTTGATTTTATGGAGGACATCTGGTATTAACTTTAACAATAGCAGCACAGACAGTATTGTAATCAAACAAGAACACATTGCTGGATGTGCTACAACAATTTGTAATGAATTACAAGACGTTAACTTCAATCAACATACATAATGGAAATGGCTTTAAATACCGGTGTCCTTGAACGCTGACAATTAAAGGATACAATTAGAGTTTGTACTTTTCTTAAAGGTCTTATGATTTATCCATTTTAATGAGACTATAGACAGTAATTCATCAAAGTTTTCTCTTTGATTTGTTATGAGGTGTATGGTCAGTTTGGAAAAAACAGGCAAGACTTCTCAAATCAATAAAAACTACTTCACAAATAGTTATTCAAAATGTATTTGTTAAATATATTGTTTAATTAAATGTACTGCAGTTATGAATGAAACTACGTATTTTGGTACATTGATATCTGCTTTGAAATTCAACTGTCAGATCAGCAGCAGTTAAGAGTTTGTTTGTCTAATACATAGTTGTAAAGTGATAACAGCAGTAAACCTCTATTACAGGAGTCCCATCTTGCTCCTGGTTTAACTTTTGATTGGCCAGATCCAGCTGTTTCTTTTTGAAGATGTCCTATAAAATAGTTAAGAGTCAAAACGGTTTCATCTGTGAAGGTGGTGACTGTGGCTGAGTTGATCCATAACTTAATTACATTTTTATGTTTTTAAAACTTCCATCACCCAACTGCAGCAGAAATTAAGTGAAAGGCAAGAAACTGATCCTGTGAATATCATGACTCTGTGTTCGTACCTGTTATCTCATCAGGAAGCTGAACAAGAAGTGGTTGTTCGCCCTCATCGTCACAACCCATTTAAAAATGATTGGCTCTTAATAGAGCACAAACCTCTGCCAGGGCCCAACAGTCCCCTTGAATTCAATCAAGCTGCTCCAGATTGCACAAACTCAGAAATCAGCCCCCTAAATACGCCCGATTTTTTGTCCAGATCCATGTGTGGAAGACAGTGAAAATGACAAAGACTTCCCATCTTGCCATGTCAAGGAAATTGATAAAAAGAAAAAAATCCTGAATCGGTCCCTTTGTCTGGATCTGCACCAAAATTGGATAGGTTTGTCAAATCTTTACCCATATCACATCCCTTCAGCAGGTTTCAAGAAAATTGGCTCAGTGGTTTTTGTGTAATCCTATTAGCAGGCAAACAGACAACTAAGGAACCTCTTAGGCAGAGTTAACGAGAATTAAAGCATTACAGCTATGTTAAACCTGTCCATTGTTGAAGAAAAGCATAAACAATTCCAGGTTTATATATCAAGTGCACCTTTCTTTGTGTCATAAATCATAATCATTAATAGTAACAAGGTACATACCTTTAAATTCCTTAGGTATTATATCTCCCAGAATTTCTTCAATTACACATTTGTGTCTCTTATTGTGATATGATCAATTTGAAATGGAGATTCTAACATGTTAATCAGTCATGTTAAAACAGTTTTCTGAAGCTGACCGGAGGAGAAGACGGACACATGCACCACGATAGGCTGCTACGTCACTTGGAAACGTTAAATGCTGGGTACTTTGTGTTTGTTTATGTTTTGCCACAGATGTCATCACACTGAATAACAGACACTGATGAAGAAAGACATCAGTGTAACAGCGTCAACAACAGCGGATGGATTAGGGTTGGGCGATATGACTTTTTTTTATTGCTTTTGGTGCAGCAATACAACAAATGGGAAAAAAAGGAAACAAAACAATAATAAATGATAAAATCATGATAGACAGGACAGTTACCGTAACATAGGCCAGGCAATCTAGGTAGAGTTGCTTTTACCTTGTCCTATGTTAATATCATGGTAATGCTAGAATAACAATAACAGCGATGATGATAATAATGATAATATATACAATACTAATTCAATTGGTGGTATTGACAGATTTATATTGATATTTAGGAGACAGTAAATGGAGAGATTGGCAGGGCTCAAGAGCTGTGAGTCTGCTATATGGCTGATTTTATTGTCAATACTAGTGGGAGCTTATCATTTGTGTGAGGAATTTCTTCTGTATGTATTGATCTTTATTGAATCAGATTGTAAAAGGTGGTAATGAATCCACTGTGCGTCAAACTAGTCGAATTATTTGTTATTACAATTTGCCATTCTATGGAGATGTTTTTGGAAAGTAGATGGTGCCATTGGGTGTTTGAGAGATTGTTTTGTTTTTCCTGTTGAGCAGTATTGTCCAAGATGAGTTGTTCATAATTCAGTGGCGGTTCAACTGATGACAGATCTCCTAGCAGATATACAGATGGGGAGACTGGAATGCTGCGACCTATGATTGTGGATAGTGTGTGATGTTCATCCAGAATGTTTGGATGGCTGGGCAGAGCCAAGTGGCGTGGATGTAATCGTATTTGGTGTTTAAAGTGCAGTGTATGCCGGTGTTGTGCTCAGTGAGTCCCATTTTGTGTAGATTGTATTGGGTGAAATAAACTCTCTGCTAGATTTTATATTGGATGATTTGGAGTTTGGGGATGTGTGACATTTTAAAGGAGTTACTGAAAATGTGCATCCAGGAATTGGCATTTATGGTGATGTTCAAATCTTTGGTCCAGTCTTCAACCTGTTTTGGAAGATCATAGTCTGTTTTAACTAGAACTTGGTTGTAAACTGTTGTTTAATATTTCAATTATTTCTTTTAGAATATTTATTAGTTGTGAATATTGTAAAAAACTGTTGTGACCAATATCATATTTCTGTTTTAGTATTGTGTCGGGTATGAATGAGCCAAGGTCAAATATATGTTCTGAATGTGTGATTCCTGCTTTTTTCCATGTTCTGAATGATAGTGTTTATTTTGTTGATCCGAAAGTCTGGGTTGTGCCAGATTGGTGTAAACGTATTTGAACGTATTTAACAGTGTCTGGTGATTTGGAGTGATTTCCACCAAGCTGTTATTGCAGCTATTAAATGGATTTTGAAACAGTTATGCTTTTTGATGGATGGGTAAAGAATGGATGGTTTGATATTGACAACTCTTGGCACTCATATTGCTCTATGTCTATCCAGTGGAGGCATGATTGTTGAGGCTCTTGTAACCAGATATGCACATACTGAAGATGGTTTGCAAGATGGTATAGTCTGAAATTTGGGGCACCTAGGCCCCCATGGTCTTCTGATTTGTGTTGGGTAGATTTGATTTGATTCAGTGGTAAACCAATGTGCTATAGGCTGAACTAGACTCATGGAAAATAGATGATTTATTTTGGGTAGGATAGTCATTTTGATTGCTGCTATTCTTCTGAGAGAAAGAGATGGGTGAGTTGGACCTTCAATTTATAGAGAAACCCAACAGTTCCCACAATGAGCAGCACTTGGTGACTATGGAGAAAGAAAAAAAACTCCCTCATTGACTGGAATATACTTCTAGCAGAACCAGACTCATTGTGGGCGGCCATCTGCCTCGACTGGTTGAGGTGAGTGGAGGACAGGCTGGCCGATCTCAGGTTGAGACCTACGGTTAGTTTTAGTTACCATACGAGCAGCAGCATTTTGAACAAGCTGCATCGATTTACTAAGGTGGGGCTAAGGGATGTAAACAGGGCATTGCAATAAATCAGGTGGGGAGAGACAAATACATGTATTAGCTTTTCTAAGTCGGGGGAAGATAGAGCCGATTCAATTTTTTTATATTTTGGAAATATTTCTTAGATGGAAGTAGCAGGATTTAATGATTTCATTAACGTGTGTGTGGCAGTGGACCATGCCACAGGGCTCTCCCACACACAGCCAGAGACACAACTGTTGCTTTTAAGCATACTTTATTAACACCCAAAAACAAACTGTAACACCTCGATTTTAAGCTGTTTCAATATTGGTTGCCAGGGGACCAAAAGATGATAGGGGTCTGCATGCCAGCTGGTCGGGACCGAAGATTATTATTTCAGTTTTATTCGAATTTAACTGAAGGAAGTTAAGTGACACCCATTCCTTTAGGGCAGTTAGGCACTCTTTTAGGACAGTCACGCGGCTGACGTCTGGTTCGAAAGACAATCAGATTTGGGTGTCATCGGCATAGGAATGATATGATATCCCATTAAAATGGCAGATAGCGTTACCTAATGGGAGCATGTAAAGCAAAAATAGGATGGGACCAAGAATAGAACCTTGTGGCACTCCGCACAGCTGTAGGGCCAAGAATGAGGTAAGACTTGAACCATCTCAGGGCAGTTCCAGATAAGCCAACGCACTGCGTTAGTCAATTGATGAGAATGTTGTTATCAATTGATGATCAAATTCACAAGCATTGGCATTAGTAATTTTAAGGAGAGTGGTTTCCGTCCTGTGTCGTTTGCGAAATCCAGACTGGAATATGTCAAAAATGTCATTGTCACACACAGCTAAAAGTTGGGTTAGAACCACCTTTTCAAGAATTTTTGATATGAGTTTGTATTTGTTTTAATTGGCCTATAATTCTGTGGGACTGATTGGTCAAGATTTAGCTTTTTCAGTAAAGGCTGAATGGTGGATTTCTTAAAATAATCAGGGACTTGGCCAGAAGAAAGGGAGCAATTAAGAATTCTGAGAAGGCTACGGCCAATAGTACTGATTACTTATTTTAGGAGTGAGGTGGTGTTACGACCCTGAGGTCGTGTGAAATGTTCTATACATCGGTGTATGTGCTTTTATCTACTGTGCTTGTGGTGTGGATCTCTCTCCCTCTCTCTGCTGTGATGCTTGTGTGTGATGTGTTTCAGGCTCAATGACTGACTGAGTGGATGATTGAGTGTGTAGGTTTGTTTCCAGGGAGCTGATTGGTTCCAGCCTCCAAGCTTGCAGGATAAGAGGATGGCTTCCCCCAGCTCCTGTGGTCTCTCCTCTTGCCACTGCCATCCAGACTGCCAGCCAGAATTGTGACTTGTAAAGTGTCTTAAGATCTGTTGTTTGATGTACCAGCCCGGTTTGGTAGGGGTGGGTAGCGTTTTTGTTTAACCCATGTTTTCTCCTGTTTTACGATTAGGAGTTAGGGTAGTAACATGTTTCTTTAATTTGAGTAGGTAAGTTTAGGTTGTTCGCCTTAAGGTTGGTTTTGTTTGTTGTTTTGTTGTTAGCCCACCTTGAAGCAAAAAGAGTTTTAATAAACCATTAAAGGGGCTGTAATAATTTGTTGCTGGTTGTTCTTGGGAGCTGAGAAGAGGGGAGACTCATTCATCATGTTGCGACAGGGTTTTCTCCTGGGCTGGGTCGTAACAGGTGGGTAGGATGTCGAGAGGGCTGGAAGACGAATGCATGTGCGACACAGTGTCAAAGATATCAGGAAGAGAAACTTGCTGAAAAGTAGAATGGGACAGGCAGGATGCTCTGCGATATTTGGGATGACAGTGGTAGCTGGTACAATGTTAGTTCTGATGTCAGATTAAAGAAAGATAAAAACTTTTCAAAGTCAGTATTTGAATCTGCTAGCAGGGCAGAAGGAGCATGGTTTATGAGTCTATTGATGGTTTTTAAAAGGAATCTGGGATTATGGTGATTGTTGGTGATTAGTTTGGAGAAATTGTTTACTCTTGCTATTTTACTTTTATTAATATAGGAAGTCAAGAGGTCTTTTATTTATAAGTAGTGGACATGCAATTCTGTCTTTTTCCACCTCCTTTCAGATTTTCGTCACAGCCTTTTGAGCTCTTATCTTAGCTTCTCTGCATTGGATCCCTGTAAAATTCAGAATAAAATTCAAGATCCTGCTCCTCACATATAAAGCCCTTAACAATCAAGCCCCTTCATATATCAAAGACCTCTGTGGCGGGGTCTCTCTTAAAAACTCAAAGAGTGCGAAAACACAGGTGTAGTAAAAATAAATGAGTTTTTTTCAATTTTTTCTCAGCCATACAAAACAAAATAATTTTAAATCAAAATGACAGGAAAAATTATTGTCTAACTCTCCCATGAGCTCTGACGTTACCTCCTCTGTAACTGGATTCAGACTCATCCTGGCAAGGGCTTGAAGCTGCCCTTTTAAACCTTTAGCCCCTCCCACTGGGCTTAATTACTAATTCAAACAATATTATGTGCAAAACCAGTGCTTGGAAACAAAAATAAAAGGTTACAATGAAGTCTTTACATGTCACCAAATAAATCATCTTTAAACAAATCAAATGACTTTTGTAAAACAAAAGGTATCAACTATAAACAGTACAACTCTAACAAATTATCATAAAAAAAAACAATTTAAACAAACAGGAAGTTATGCACCTGTTTAATCCCTCAAATTTTACACTGACGGCGAGATGAACGAGCTGCGTCCCTAAACCGCTGGTGAGTGTGTGTGTGTGTGTGCGTATGAGTGTGTAACCCAAATGCGGAGCTGACGAGTGTGCACCCTCGGTCGCCCCACAGCTAAACAGAGTAGGTGATGGTTAAATAGCGATCAACTAGGAACTGTAACAGGAAGCGTGAAAATGTTTGTCGGCGTGTGTGTGGTTGTGTGTACGTGTGTGAGTGGACCGCTGGCGGTCAGTGACGGAGCAGCTCTGTCACATTATCCCCCTCCTCCCTGAGATTGGTGCTGTGCGGCAATCTGTAAAGGTAGTCTGCCACCACATTGGTCTTGCCTGACCGATATCGGATAATGAACCTGAAAGGCTGGAGTGAGAGGTACCATCGAGTAAGACGACTGTTGTGGTCCTTCATGGAGTTGATCCAGGTGAGAGTTTGGTGGTCTGTTTCTAAATCAAACTCACGTCCAAGCAGGTAGTATCGCAGACTTTCCAGTGCCCATTTAATGGCCAGGCCTTCCTTTTCCACCGTAGAATATCTGGTCTCACGTGGCTGCAGCTTGCGGCTCATGTATAAGATTGGATGCTCCTCTCCAGGGTCTCCTTGGGCCAGGACTGCTCCCAGGCCAACTGCAGACGCGTCCACCTGTACCAGAAATCTTCTGTTAAAGTTTGGACTGGCGAAGAACAGAGAGAGGCTTTCAAACTCCTGAAGGCTGTTTCACAGTCATCTGACCATGACACCGGGTTCCTTTGGTCTTTACTGGTCAAAGCTGTGAGTAGGGCAGCAATGCTTGCAAACTGGGACAAGAACCGCCTGTACCAGCCAACCAATCCGAGGAAGGATCGTACCTCTTTTTTGGTACGAGGTCAAGGGCAGTTCCGGATAGCTTCCACCTTATCCACTTGTGGTCACACCTCCTCTTCCCAGTTGGTACCCTAGGTACCGTGTCTCCTCTCGTGTCCAATTACACTTGGAGGGATTGGAGTGTCAGCCCTGACTTTTGGATTTTTTTCAGAACCAGCGACAGGTGATGTAGATGATCCTCCCAGGTGTTGCTGAAGATGACCACATCATCAAGGTAAACCGAGATGCAATAATCACAACCCTGGAGGACTCTGTCCATTAGTCTTTGGAAGGTGGCTGGTGCTCCATGTAGTCCAAACGGCATCACTGTAAACTGGGAAAATCCAGTTGGTGTTCGGAATGCTGTGTATGGACGACTTGACTCTTCTAGTGGCACCTGCCAGTATCCCTTGTACAGGTCAAGAGTGGTGATGTATTTGGCAGACCCGATCTTCTCCAGCAAGTCATCAATTCTCAGCATGGGGTAGGCGTCAAACTCTGAGATGGAGTTGAGCTTCCGGAAGTCAATGCATATGCGGAGAGATCCATCCTTCTTGAATACTATCACCACTGGACTGCACCACTCTGAGTGGGAAGGCTCAATCACTCCAAGTTTAAGCATCTCCTCCACCTCCTGCTGCAGTCTATGCCCTAAATGTTGTGGGACACGGTAGGGACGCTGGCGAATTGGTCGTCCATCCTTTAAGCGAATGACATGCTCGACAAGGCGGGTTCTTCCGGGGGTAGCAGCAAAGAGGGAAGGAACTTCTTTGAAGACCTGGAGGAGCTGTGCAGCATACTCTCCTGGAAGATGTGCCAGTGAAGGCCTGGTAGTATCAGTTAGGACTTCCGGATCCATCTCCTCTTCATCCTCTATGCCCACCTCTCTTACCAATAGAACCTTCCCTGGAGGCTGGACTGGACGCTCCTTCCACTCCTTCAGTAGGTTCACATGATACTTCTGCTTCGCCTTTTTTTTTTCTGGGTGGTGAACCTCATAGGTGACAGGTCCGACCTTCCGGGTGATGGTGTAGGGGCCTTGCCACTTTGCCAAGAGCTTGCTGTTTGAGGAAGGAAGAAGTAGCAGAATCTTTTGCCCAGGCTGGAACTCCCGGTGTCGAGCCTGTTGGTCATACCAGGTCTTTTGGCTCTTTTGAGCCTCACACAGATTAACTTCAGCCTCATCTTTGTATCTAGCCAATCATTCCCTCATTTCCAGCACAAACTGCACCACCCCTCTGTCACTTGGAGTGGAGGAAGGGGCCTCCCAGCCTTTCTGGAGCAGGTCCAATGGTCCCTGTACGTCCCAGCCATATAGCAGCTCAAATGGGGAGAAACCTGTTGAAGCTTGGGTAACTTCTCGATAGGCAAAAAGTAGGAATGGCAGCCATTGGTCCCAGTCCCTGCCAGTGTCATTCACAAACTTCTGTAGCATCCTCTTCAGCGTATGATTAAACCTTTCCACCAGCCCATCTGTCTGTGGATGGTAGGGTGTGGTCTTAATTGCAGAGATGCCTAGTTGTTTGTGAAAGAGCTGCATCAGCCTGGAGGTGAAACTGGTCCCCTGGTCTGTCAAGATCTCATCTGGAATTCCAACTCTGGAAAACAGTGGTACCAGCGCATGCAAAACTGCGGGAGCAGTGCTAGTGCGCAGGGGAAAGGCCTCTGGGAAACGGCTGGAATAGTCACACACTACTAAAATATATTGATGGCCACCACTGCTTTTCACAAGGGGGCCCACAATATCCATGGCAATTCTGCGGAAAGGAGTGGTTATAACAGGAAGTGGCCGCAGAAAAGCTCGATCAGATTTTTGGCTAGTGCATGTTCTTTGACAGGTTGGACATGTGGCACAATATGTCTGAGTGTCTGTGTCCATTATGACCCAAATGACCCAAATCCATTATGAACCAAATACTGACCCAAATGCGGAGCTGACAAGTGTGTACCCTCGGTTGCCCCACAGCTAAACAGAGTAGGTGATGGTTAAATAGCGATCAACTAGGAACTGTAACAGGAAGCGTGAAAATGTTTGTCGGCGTGTGTGTGGTTGTGTGTGTGAGTGTGTGAATGGACCGCTGGCAGTCAGTGACGGAGCAGCCCCGTCACAACCTCATAACACCGTATAATCCAAATAGATCACTTTTCTCCCAAAACACAGGCTCTCATGTGCTTCCTAGAATCTGTTCCGGATTCTGCTGAAGCGCCAAACTTCACGGTCCAGTGTGGGTATAAGACAGATTAATCACAAGTTTTCAAGAAGTTGAATGGCTGTTCTTAATCCTTCTTAGTGAGCACAGACTGCTGAGCCATGTCGTTGGTTCCCACATGAGCTATTACTCGGGTTATGGACGAGTGTTGGGGAAAAAGAGTGTTTGCATGGAAGGAGCAAACCTAAACTGCTTCCATGCTGTGTGTGGAAGCCACTGACTGATGAAGTGGTGAATGTTTAGGTGAGCTAAATGAGGAGGGAGCAACCTCTGACTTCAATGAAGGATTCTTTCGCCATTCTGGGCAAGGTAGAAATTGCAGCCTCTTACAGCATCCAACGACGGTGTCAGGAAGTTGCTCGTGATGGGGGCCGCTGAGTCTGTTTTCCCGTGGATCTCTTTGTTACAGGAACACTGATATCCACTGAAGGGAGGAGGGGCTCAGGGCCAACAGGAGCTCTTTTCAAAGAATGATCCTGAGAGGGGAGATCAAGTGCTGCAGACCTATCTGCTGGATGTGCCAGAAAGTCATCGGACAAGGTGATGAAGCGGTTGGAAAGATTGAGTGGGGGTGGTGAGACAGCCTCACCAGAGCCCCTCTACCGCCCGCGGACTACGACCTCAGCCCAAGGGGACTGGTGGTTTAGAGTAGAACAGGAAGAAAGCCAGTGACATATGGAAGGGTTCCCAGAGAACTGTGTCAGGGATGTTTGCCTTGAGTATTTTTTTCTGCTCATCGATGAAGCTGCTCAAGACGGAGTCTCTGTTTCGCAGCTCATACGAAACCTGCCGGATGTCCTCCTTAAGGTCAGCAATCTTTTTATTTGCTTTCTGAAGTCAGACGGTTGCAAGGCACGGATGGCATGATGTTTTATTAGCTTAGTAGTCAAGTATAGGATTAAAACGTAGACTGGATATGATTGTCACGTTAAAGCAAGCAATGCTGGGTGGAAGTGACGTTGAGTGGAGGCTATGCTAACCGGAGCGGCTGGAGTAGGTAACGAAGGCTGTAACTTAAGATCCTGTGATCTGATGTCTTGCTACTAAGATTGTAATTATATTCCGAGATCTTACCTGGTCGAGTACAAGAAAAAGCAAATACTTGGTAGTTGGTGGATTGGAACGGAATATAGCTAGCCGTAAGTGATGCAAGCGGCAGCAGCCCGGGCAGGTGGCAGCGCAAACTTTCTGTAACTCAAGATCCTGGGATCTGAGCAGTGAGATCTGACGCCTTGCTACACGGATTGCATTTGTAAGTAAGATTATTACATGGTCGAGTACGAGATACAAGTGTAGATTTGGTAAATGTCGAGTCGAGACAGGGTCAAGACAGAGCTTTCACAGTGGTACACATAACGCCAGCGCATGCGTAAGGCATATGCATTTAGAAAAAATGACAAATAAGTCTGACAGCTTGGTGGAGATATTGATGCTAAGATATTTAATATTGCCAGTTGTTAATGTCAGAGGGATTGTCTTGGACGCAGCATCCCAGTTGTCCTTGCAAAGTGGTAGAATTATGCATTTAGACCAGTTTATTGAATAATCTGAGATTTTTGAGAATTTGAATATGAGGTTGAAGACTGCTGGAAGGGTTTGCTAAGTATAGCAAGATGCCATCCGCATATAAGCTGATTTTATGATGGGAAACACTTGTTTCTATTCCTGTAATAGAAATATTATGTCTAATGGGAGCTGCAAGGGGTTCAACGAAAATGGGAAAATAATAAATCTTGTGTGAAGGGTGAAGTGTTGTGAGATATGGTTATTTGCTATAACTGAGGCAGTTGGTGAGTTGTAGAGAGCTTTATTCCATTGTGTGAACGACTCCCCAAAGCCATATTTCTCTATTGTGTTGAAAATAAATTAGCAGTTGACTTTATGGAAGGCTGAATTAATGTGTGCATGACTATTTCTTATCTGTTGGCTAATGTCTTACTATTTTTTAAGATCACAGTTGATCAGGCTTATAGTTCTATCGCTGGATGTGAGTGTTGGGTCATGCTAAAACTAAAAAGGGCTGTGTTCATGCGTGTTGATATGGTTCCTGAAGACTTGATTTCATTGACCATTTTATTAAATAGTGGAGATATGAGCTGCAAGAAGTGTTCTATTGGATAGCCATCAGAGCTGGGGGATTTATTGTTGGGCATTGAGGGGTTAGCTTTCCTAATTTCTCCTGGGATGATGGGTTTGCCTAATTGCATTGCTTGTTCTTCTGGGGGAATGGGAGTGCTGAGAGTATCGGTGTTTCAGTTTAAGTTCCTGTTCTTGTTGTTTTCGTTGTTCCTAATTTTATTTATGTGATGAGTACAAAATGATATTTCCCCTCAGAATTGTTTTGGTCGTTCCCTAGAGTAGTCACTTTGACATTTCTGGGGAGTCGTTCATTTCAATAAAGGATGTCCACTCTCTTGACAGGAAGATGGAGAAATCTTTGTCTGCCAGGAGTGAGGTGTTGAACTCCCACCTACTTCAGGCGGCTGGGGTGGTTTAATTTACTATGGTAAAGCTGCCTGGGCTGTGGTCTGAGATAATTATTGGGTGGATTTGTGGTGTATTGGTTTGGGATATAATAGAATTGCTAACAAGGAAATAATCAATATGGGAGTGACTTTTGTGGGGGGGTAAGTAGTATGAATATTATATATGTGATGAAAGATTATTTTATGTGTGTGTTCTCATCTCCGTCGCTCTTCACACATTCATTTAGTTATTAATCGATGATATCAGATCATGAATCTGGATGGTTCCAGTCACTTTAACCCTGATATCCTGGCTGTGTGCGTCACGGTATGTCTCATGTGTTGCAGGTGAACTGCACGGCATGAAATGTTTGACTTTCTTTCAATGTATTAAACACGTGTCTCATAAACGTCAAGGACTGTTCCAACCCTAATAACATCTGATTAGTGTTGGTGTTTATTGTTAACATATACAGTGAGTGCAGAACAGTGGGGGAGTGAGTAGGGAGGACAAGCTGCAGAGTAATACAGCACGGTACAAGGTACTCAGGCTGCCGCTGCAAAGAGAACGTAGTGGAAACCCAACAGTTCGTGAATGAACGCATCGGGCGAAGTATTCACAGAGTTAACCGACACGAGCAAGATTAAGTCTGTTTGAGGTTATAAAGGTCAGTTTTAATTACTCTTCGGTTAATCGACCAGTCCTTGGTTGAGTAGGTAACATATTGGAAAGCTTTTGTGTTTTGAGAAAGGCCTACAATCACCTACAATATTTTTCTAACCAGAGCTGCATCAGACGCATAACCACCCTCGGAACTGGACTATTTTTTTACATGTGGCCTGGAAAGACAAGTGCAATTACATTTTTGCTTTGGTTTCTGTCCCATGGTTGCTACTGGAGTAACAAAAGAGAAATCTGAACAATACAGATAAAGTGCAGCAGCAATGAAGACAACAGCTGGTTTCCAGCTGCGGACATTGTTTACAAACACTACTGCCCATACCAAGAGCTCCTCAGAGTAAGGTGCAGACCATTCTTTCTTCCAAGGGAATTCACAATAATAACAATTATGGCAGTATACTTTCCCCCACAAGCTAAGGCTCAGGTAGCGCTTGAAAGCTGCATGACGTCATCAACAGTTGATGGCTCAACCAGACAGCGTGATCATCATAGCAGGGGAATTCAATCATGCAGATCTCATACTGGTCATGCCCAAACGACATAAAAATGTGAATTTCCCAACCAGAGAAAAAAAAACAATCATAGAGCAACAAAAAAGAAACCTTACCAAATTTGCACCCTGCAAACTGCAAATGTACATGCTGGCTACACCGAGGTTTTTATAACAGGAAACAGTGGAAACACTACCACTTTTGTCCACAGAGACACTAAAAATCAACAATACTGAAAAGGTCCTTGTAGAAGCCTAAATGCAATTCTTAGCAGACATGGAAAAAGACAGGCTGGTGATCAGAAAGTTCAGTTCAATGTCAGGGAGTCGATTCAAACTGAATTAGGTTGAACGAGCCAACACGGAGATCATGTGAGTAGTTCACAGCTCGGTGTTGGAATCCACAGGTCGAGGGGTAGAAGCACTCACTGGGATGTGACGTCTGAGGAAAATGCTAAATAACCACGGGCAGACAGAAACCCTAATTGTGGTCATGGACAGACAGCTGAGGTGTTTTCGGGGATTCAGGCGAGCCAGGTAAGTTGGGGACAGACAGGGTCGGCAAGGAGGAAAATCAGTCCGCAGAAATGTGAAATGGCGAAGAACAATCTGGCAAGGAGGGAGTGTGCGACCGGTGTTTAAATACTAATGAGGTGACTTGCTGGGCGAGGAGAAGGCTGGTACCGTTCGTCATCCAGGCTGCGTCTGAGGTGACAGTCGGCAACGTTATTATACATCATATTATGACCTAAAAATAACAAACAAATAATCTGGTCAAATAAATTAAATAAAACACAAATGTGTGCACATTTTTAGGGTGTGCCACATTTTAACATTTGGTGTTAAAAAGATGCGTGTTAACCACCTTCTGAGGTCATTTCCTGTTTGATTGCATTCTGTTTTCAATGCTTTTTGGCTTCATCTACACCTAAAATTAAATAAATATCCAGTGTACTGATTCAGTAAAGGTGGGATGAGTGTACTGAGCAATCAGTGGCACTGACTGTATCACTGTCAGTGTATCTATTGTGTTCCTCTCAAAGGTGACTGAATGTGTCATAGCCTGTATATAGCAATGGAGCCACTGAAATAATCAAAACATCATATAATTGTTCCTTAACTTAAATTATAAAACGCATACACTGTAACACAATTACTGACAGACCGACAAAAACATGTCTATACATAACACACCCACACACTCACAGAGGTGTCTAAGCAGCCTTAATCAAACCACTGTGTGGGGTAATTGGCTGTAGGCAGGTGTTTCTCATATTTAGTCAATGATGTGTACTACAATTACACTGCACTGTACATTAATAATAATTCACTATATTTATTAATTATTTACCATAACTCATAATTATTATTATAATCAGCAGCATTTATAATTTCCTTCACAAAAAAAAACCAGGGTTGCTTTGAGCAGTATTAAGGCCTCAGTTTTGGGGAGGGACTTTTTGAGTTTTCAGAAACAGGGACGTAATGAAACTGATAATATCTGAATGCCATTTACAGCAAGTGTTACAACAGCAGGCTCTTGGCATTGTTTGTACAGAATAAATAGTGTGTCTCTCGTGCTATAACAAGTCAACATGTCTACTATAAACAGTCTCTTTCACCTTTCAGAGCCCGAGAAATAATTAGAGCTGTTTGTGTCAGGTTTGGCAGCATCTTCATCAGTTTGTTTTTATCTCCGAGTTGGCAGACTCTGGAGTAGACAGGATTAATTGTAGGGTAGCAACTGTTGCTGCCCCTCTTTGTTATTATTGTCGCTGGCTAACTTTGCTTCCTACTCACCAAACAAACTGCTGACAAGTTCCAGGTGTGGGGGTGGCTTGCAGTTTCTGTCTCACCATTAAAGAAAGTTGCCTCCCACGAGTGTGCAAGTGAAACTCATAGAATGAAGGCCCAGGTTTGATCCTCCAAACAGGACTGCAATTAGGATGGCTTCACTTTTGAATTTGCGGTGCCCTGTATGTGTGTGTGTGTGGAATAACAACACATGATCGGATTTTGGGAGGGAACAATTTACTTTTGGAGGGTGATCTGTAGAAGGTCAACAAAAATATGTTGCAACAAATATTTTTTTCCCCCCAAGATATCTCTGCAAGAGAGAGTTATTGATCAGGAAATTGTTCCTTAATGAATAATGTCACATGAAGAAGTCACATGATGTCATGCGCACTTAAAAAATGCATTTTCAAGGAATCTCTCCATGTAGAGGAATGTCATCATAATTCATTCTTGCAACCAATACACCTTATTTACATAAGTCAGTCATTCATCATCATACAATGTAAATATGTCATCCCTTCTGATGTTTTTAATCAATCTGGATTGATAATTTAGCCACGTGCAGTATGTGTGAAGGAATCTTTGACCATCCTCACACATTACATCAGTACGGCACCACTATGAGAATAGAACCTGTCTCATTCCACACATACTCCTTTCTCTCCAAGCAATACCCAAGGTCAAGTTATAGATAAAGGGCCACATAGCAGTACATTGTAGTGTCTACGCACACAGTTTGTAGCCTCGGCATGTGCACGTCCAACTATGCTGCACTGTGGGCATCAATACAGAAATGCCTCAAAGCTCATTTCCCCGTCAATGTTGGAGGCAAATCCAGGAAACTGCAATTTACTGGACATTCTAACAGACTTAAGGAAAATGCGAGTCTGTATGCTCTGCACTTCCAGCCCAATTTAATCCTACATTAACACATATTACCCTCCTCCTGTAAATCTCCCTTATGCCCAGAACCTACTATAATCAAATTGTATCAATTTATTTGGAACAAAAGGGCATTGAACAAAGGTCCATGTCCAGTATATGATGCATAATCTCAGTATTTCTTTGCATCATTTGGTTGGGTATCTCATACATCAAATGACAGTTCGCACACCTTGGCAGAGCTCTTTCTGGGGAGGAGGGGCATACAATTTGAAAACACACTGGAAAACTACAGGTTCCCTTGTTTGGAGAGAATTCAGTTGGAAGAGTTTGGTTTGATTCTTTATTACTCCTCTGCAAAAGCGGCACAGGACGAGTAACTCAGAGTGTTGGAGTCAATGTCAGGTCAACAATGCTGACCACTATCATCTATTTTGGTCCTGCCCTATACTTTCCACCTATTGGAAGAATATCCACCAGACTTTAGAGGAGTTATTCAGAACTGATATCCCTTATAGATGTCATGTTTTATATCTAGGAAATATCCCACAAAAGCTGTGAGCTCCCTGGATAGATCCCTTATGGTAATTCTGTTGGGTGCAGGTAAAAAAGTGAAAGCCCCAAGCTCCCTCGACTGAGGACTGGATAGACATTGTCCATCAAATATATACGATGGAGAAACGTCAAGACGTATTTAACAGTACATGGTTAAGGTGGATTAAATTCATCAGGCCCCTGAGACAGGACTTTACATAAGAGACTGTATATTGGTGTAACTTGGATATGACCAGTCCTCCCAGTTGTTTTGCTTTATGTTGTACATAGTTAAAGTTTGGTATCAGAAATGGACACTTATAATATATGACTAAAAAGGAAAATATGAAAACTTCATTATGATTATGTTTACATATATTTATTAATTTTATTTTACTTTATGGGCAATGATACAACACCTAGAAGGGTAAACACATTCCTTTTCACTACAATTGAGGTGCTTGCTGCTGATTTACCTATTATATTATTTTATTATTTCATTTACTTATTTAACTTGTTTTTCAAATTTATTTACTCATTTATGTGTTACCCCCACCCCCTTTTTTATTTTTAAATATATATTTTTTCTCTTTCTTTTGTCTTCCCCTTTTCTTTCAGTTGTTCAAAAACAAAAAAAGAGGCTTGTTGAATGAACATCAGGTCTGTTGCCTGTGTAATTTCTGGCTGCCAATAAAAAGTTGAATTATAAAAAAAAATGACAGTTCGCTGATTTTTCTTGGAAGTCTTTATCAAATTTCACAGGCGAGGTGAGGTGAGCACTTCCAGGAGGTCATTGCTGGGCAGCATTACAGACTCTTCTCTGTGGGGAAGAGTTGAAAGAGCCGTCTCTGCCAGAACCAGCTGCTCAGAGAACAACATGCAGTGAATTTGTATGTGTTTGTGTGTGTGCATTGTTACTATTGCTTATGGGGATTTGTGTGAACAAGGTGTGAACACAGTTTGTTTGCAGTAATACCTGTTTTTTTTGTTGTTGTGAATTTCAATTGGAGTCCGGCAAATATATTCTTCACACACAGCAAATTATGTACAGTTTTGCCCTCTAGCAGCAGGACCCTGGGATGGTCACGCTGGTGGGTGAGTCCTATGGTGTGTTTGTCTGTCAGATTGTCAGCCTGTCCAACACTGTGGTCCACAGCAACATATCCCTATAACTACTATCACTATACCACGTGGTGTTGATATTAACCTTAGAGATTAGTAATACCTATTTTATCTTTTAAATAGCATCATCATCAAATCAACATGTGAATTTTGAAATTTGATGTTGAGCACTGGTGCCCTACACTCGTGAAAATATAATAATTTAACAAAAATCACATCCCAACCTTAATGTTATTCATGAAACACTGATCAAAATGTCCACAAGAAAAACGGAGCTATAATCAGAAGGTTGCTTGGTTTTAGTGATCCTATGCTGCTGTGCCGCCCTTGCACCAACGTTTCCACTAGTCCTCAGCATATGACATTATACAACAGGTTCATCGCTATGACATTTGCTACGTTCCTCAGGGGTACAACACCTCTGAGTTTGGTGATTCCATGGCCTGAATGAAATATCAAAATCGTCACTATGTGGTTTATTCATTCCAACACTTTACAATTGGGAAATGTAATGACCTCTGGGGGAACGTGATCTTAAATGTGAACTGTTACATTTACATTTCTAATTTACAGTAAATCTGTAAACTTAAGATTATAGCATTTAACATTTAGTTAATGGTTACTCATATTCATGGTTATTATTATAGTCTTATAAACCAAATACATCAGGTCAAATATCAACCTTATTTCAATAAGACTAGTTTAAGCTCTGTTATGTGAGGAAAGGGGACATTCTGAAGACCAATGAAAGCTATAGAAAGCAAAGGTCAGCCTTTGAAATTAATTTCTACTTTGGTCCTGGACCCCAGATACTAATAAAATTGGAAAGAGTGCCTGAAAAAAAGACATCAAAACTGTGTACTACAAGAGCAAAGACAAAAAAACGGAAATGTGAAGCAGATGATACTGGTAAAATGGCTTTAACCTTTACTTAGAACACACCCACAAACATTCCTGTATATGCACCAAAGTGTGGTCCAAATAAATTCACATTGTAAGTGAGGACCACCCTTTCTTCTATACTTAGAGACACATGAATGTGACAATTCTGACTCCAGTTTTCTGCTCAGTTTCTTTATAAAAACAAAGTAAGTAACAAAGTAAGGACCTTCTCATGGGGCGCTGTTGGGTTAATTCTGAATAGACTTATTTAACTACCTTAAGCTTGCAGACATTCTTTGATGCTATTTTATGTTTTAGTAAAGGTAAATATAAATATAATAATAAATCAGTCTGAATTTAATCTAGAGATTTACATCAGCTTCACTGCTGTTCAAAACTATGGATGCACTTTTATGATAAGATTACTGCTGTACCAAAGTGAACCAAATTTGATCAGTAAACATCAGTGTCAGCCAAGTTCAAAAAAGAATGCAAAGAAAGCTATCTCCAGTAAACTGAACTGGACAGTCCAAATGTGTACAAACACTGTAACCAAACATGTCAAAGATAACAGTCTTCAAAATGCCAACTATTGGCTAAATCAGACATTAAATGTCGAACACAGGAAAAAAAGCTAAATTTGTACTGAACATTCCATGCTGTTGATCTTCAGTTGAGAGTCACAATTGTGTTATACACAAAGTTCCTTTGTGTATAACACAATTCCTTTGTGTATAATCAAAGTTCCTTTGTGTATAATCCTTGAGTCAAACATCCTTGAAGGATTTTTTGACTCAAGGATTTGTCTTGTGTGATGCAATTGATGCCGTCTTTTTTTTTATCTGAAACTCTACGCTATGCCATAAACTTTCACAAGTTTTTGTTGACAGCAGTTCTCTCTGCTTCACTCCAGGGCCTCTTCAACTGTATCTTGAGTGCCTCTACAAATGTTAAAGGAGATAATGTCAGCTGTGTATTATTCAACAAATTGTGTAAAAGTGTAGATTTCTTGACTCAGCTCATACACAGCTGGTGCATGAACACAAAAGCACACGACCTTAGCTTGAAGTCAATGCTTTTTTGTCCGATTTGAAAGAACTAACCAACTTTCCCCACCACCTTCTTCTTTCTTCTGTGGCAGCCTTTTAGCCGGGCTTCTTCTTGGGCTCTGATCTACATAATTGAAAGATAAACAGCTCAAGTTAGTCAATAAGACCTCAGGTATAATGTATTGTGGGCATGGAGGGGGCTGGGAGGGCACCTCCAACTGTACCAGAGGATCAATCAGCGCAGTTGAGAGCTGTAAGCTGATTGAACCTCAGGATTAAAAGGCAGCAGCGGTTGATAAAGATGCTGAAAAGCAACAAGTCTGTCTCTGGCTCTGTGGAACCCCACGTTGGGCGCCACTGTGGCAGTAGACCATGCTACCGGGTCTCCCACACACAGCCAGAGATGGACTGGTTGCCTTTCCGTATCTTTATTAACACAAAAACAAAACTCAAAACTTAAAGTACCAGCACTTTCTGCTGGTGTCTGGCTTTGCAGCTCAATGTCTCTCGTGTATCTGTGTCCTCCGAGTGTCTCAGTCCTGGCAGCTCCACTGCTGCCTTCCAAACCTGAGGATCAATCAGCTAACAGCGCTCACCTGCGATGATCGATCCTCTGGTACAGGAGGGGGTGCCCTCCCAGCCACCTCCATGCCAACACGTATATTTAAACGTTCATGTGCATTTAGGTTCAAATCAGACCACTAAGACTGGACAGTTCTGTCTCACAGCTGTATCACCAGGGGACAATAGTTTAACTGCCATAGAAAAGAACACTGAATATTTACCCCGGTGGTGACCCACCTAAATACAGCTTATATAATGGCTTCTACTTCAATCTCACAGTCATCTTCATCTGTTTAATTTATTCTGTATATCTGTCCACTATCATCTGGCCATACCTCTCCCAGGTGTTCCCACTGTTTCTTTGTGAGACTTTTGCCATTAGCCCATCACCTGATTCTCCCCCTGCATGTGCAGCTACCTCATACCACAGATGCTCTCTCAAAAGAGCTCAAAACTGAACTGAACTGCAGTTTTTCTTTTACCGATATAATGCTATATATAGTAACTCACCCTCTCTATCTGAACTCACATCCTCACCCTGTCTGTCCTCCTACATCCACACAACACAAACCACACGCGTGCGCACACACACACAGCACTGACCAACCACCTTCTTTCATTTCTTTTATTTATAAATTAAAGGGAAAACACAAGGGGAGCTCATTAACAGCATAATACAGTCCATTATACCTGCCTTTGACAGTTTGCTTTATCTAAGTGTGAACAATGAATTGTCTTAGTTGTACTAACTGTCTGCCTAACAACTGTCAGTAATTAATAGCTTAATAATAAAGCCTAGAACTGATTAAATGAAATTGTGAATTCATTGTGTTTCTGAGAATAAAACCTCCAACAGCACAGTAAAGAGACAGGCTGTTTGAAAAGAGCTGGAATTGCTTATCTCTCATGCACTAAGCCTTCCACTCCTGGTTGGCGGGTATTCAGCTGAGTCCCTCTGCTGTTTGTCAGGAGGCTGATAGTGGAAATTTGTCTTTTGCTTCTCCCAAAGTACAGTAAAAAAAATATACACACTATAACAAACACACACCCACATGAAAACCATACAGCACATACAAGAACTTGGTATAGGGAATAAAAGACTCCTTGTATACGTTGCAGGTCACCCTTGGGCCCTGGCTGCTTCATCTCTGAGTGTAGTCTGAACTTCTTCTCTTTCTCCCTTTCTAATCCATTTCACCCGTCAATACTGCATCCATTTTATCATATAAACACACACACACCTTCTGAGAGAAATGGTTTAGAGTCCTGTACTTGTGCAGGTTGGGTAAGACTAAAATAGCCAGTGGTGAGTGAACATGATCTCAGTGGGGCTGCTGCTTTTAAAAAGTGCCACAAATTACGAGGTGTAGGAGTAGGACCTGAGGTGCTGCGATTGACTAAGACACAACTGTGGCAAACGACCAGGCCATCACAGCCGACGTGGATCCAGAGACAGGACCAGGCCTCGACGTCACAGCCGACGTGGATCTGGGGTCAGGAGTGGGTGCCGCCGGCTTCACTGCTGTGAAGCCGTTGCTGCCCAACGCTCCGGCAGCGTTGTCTGCCTCTCCACCTACCTCCAGAGAGCCTCCAGCTACCGACTGCTCTTCACTGCTGTCCGGCTGGCAGGAACAGGATCGGGCCCGACGCTCCGGCAGCGTTGTCTGTCTCTCTGCCTGTCTCTCCGCCTGCCTCCGGAGAGCCTCCAGCTGCCGACTGCTCTTCACTGCCAGCTCCGGGTACATGGCCAGGTACTCGTCCGTCATTCGAACCAGCGCGGTCTCCGACTGCAGGTCAGTTTTTCTGGCTGGGTTGGACCCCACGTTGGGTGCCACTGTGGTAAACGACGTTGCCACCGGAGTCTCCCAACAACAGCCAGAGACAAACCATTCACTTTTTAACATGCTTTTATTGTGAAACAGCACCAAACATAAATTCATCTAATTTAACATAAATTTGTTGCAGCTCAGCTCGGTTCAGTCTCTGTGCTCATCTTATTGTGTTTCTCCTGAGGTGCCCTGTCTAAACCTAAAGCAATGTGTGAGGACAAGGAGGTACAGTCACACACACAGTTGATGTGAGTGACTCTGCATGTAGCATGTGTGTTTAATCATAGGAGACAGGTCACTGTCACTGCCTTATGTGCAGGGGCGTACTGGGACAAAAAAAAAAGACCTGGACTCTGACCCAGCCCTCAACCATCTGTCTATGGAAATGCAAGAGCCCCTGGCTGTAGTGTCATGATGCCTTAATCTTAACTCTGATAGGACATCACAATATCACTAATGTTGATTGGCTATTGTTTTTACAGCACCTTAAATAATCTATTCCTTGCAGTTTTGTCTCAATATAACTTTAATTATAACTTTATACACATGTTGACCAGTACAATCACACTTGGTTCTGATGATGTATCTGGATGCATCATTAGAAATAACACTTTGTTGTCTAAATTGGTGCCTAATTTAGTGTGAAAGTAACGCCCAGTTTGTGCTTCTCTCATGTAATCATTGTTTTATTTTTGCATACATGAGTAACACATAGTGGAACGATGTTGAAAGAAAGCAACCTGAATACACCCTGTACTGGTCTGTGGAACTTCCACCAGCTCAGCTCTCTAACCCTCATCATCATGAAAGGGGGCCTTAGCAGGCTGAGGCTGTACATCTCGTCCAGCTGGTCCCCACCCTCAACACTCACTTCACTTCACTCAAATCATGCAGCCAGACTTTTTTGGTAGGCTACTGCTGCTTCTGACGCTGCTGCCAGCAGTGGCAACTCAGCGGATAAATATTTCTGTCAATTTGCGACTTTTGAGGCATCACTCTCCAGGGATATAAATGTTACATTTTCAGCTCCACCCTTTTCTTGGCTTCTTATCCATATTGTTCCACTCATGCACTGTCTCATGAAGTTGTAACATTGGTAACTGACATAAACTACTTCCATTTGAGGCTCACGCTGCTCACGCCCTGGCCACTCTTTCAGATCTTACCTCTTCCCGGCACGCAAGAACCAAACGTTTACATTAGCGCCCCCTGTCGCCTGCAACAATCTTAAATGAGATATGATTCTCCAGAAGGCCAGTCCGCCACAGGTAATAAATGCGGAGCAACATGGGTGTGGTTGTATTTTTGCCACGGAGTGTTAACCTGAGGCGACAGGTCACATTTGTTACAATTCCCCCAAAACAAACTCTGTTCTAGCTGCTGATAGGTAAAGTGCAGCATTGAAGCTGTCAGTTATGCTTTCAGCAGATTCCTATTTGTTCAGCTCTCGAACTTGGATAAGAATAACAGTGATTTGTCCGAACTGGCGTAAGGTGCATCCAATAGCTCACAGCCTCTGGTGTATGCTTGCTATGGACTTTGAATTGTGTGGCCCAGGTATTGTCAATAAGGATGGATTGGTGAGATGAAGTTGTATTAAATCCACTGGAAGAGGACTCTGAATCTTTATTGATAAAACCTGAGCCACACAATTCCTTTAGGCAGCAAGACACAGACTCTGTAACCATTAGTATCCAGCTCAGGTGATGGCTGAAGTGCTTTTCTGTGTGGTTCTGCATAAGTGGCATTAAGCAAAAATTGTATAGGGTCTCGCATTTGAGTGCCATTGATCTGTTTGTGCATGAGAGGGGAGAGCCGACTCTCATGACCTTTCTGAGAAAGCTGTTAGGTAAGCAGAATGCAGGCAACATGAAGTGAATGTTAGTAGGACAACACCTGTGGATCAGCTTTCCTTGCAAAACAGTAGAGGTGTACTTCCAATGTCATGAAAGAAAACAGTGTCCAATAATAAGTTCAAACAGGCCCCATTCTATATATGCTTTTACGAATTCCCAATTGGAGTCAGAGCACACTGCACTCGCAAGTTGTGGAGCGTGAGGACTTCAGACAGAATAATAACTTTGGTCGACTTCTATACCTCAAGGTTGTTTACACCCATAGTGAATATTCCAACTGCAAAGAGAGTGGACAGCACTTTCTCTTGATCCCAACCCACTAAAGAGGCAGCTGATTTTTAAACAGAAACATTCTCTCAGGTCAGGTCAGTGTTTGAAGTCACTCCAGCTTCTAAAATGTGAACTTCTGCTGTGTTTCTATATTTTACATCATTGTAAACAAGAACTAAGTTTTTGGGAGAGTTCTCTAAATCAAATGACAAAATGTGTAATTTGTCACTTCCCACTAGAACAACACAGAAGCTTTTTCTAAACTGACACACCAGGCTAAGATTCTGTCTTCTGTTCACTGTGCACCGTTTAGAGTCTAACTAGTTGCTCTTATCACACAAATCGAATATTTCCCCACACAAACGATGATACCGTTCGTAGGGGATTTGTATGATATTATGAATAATCTTTATGTACAGCTATCTGCATATGCATGCACATCAATTATTATAATAAAATAATTACTATAGCCCATAGTCGACACATTTTAGACAATATGCTCCACCTCTTTTGCTCTCCACGTATACTCTTTACCTGCGGGCAACCGAAACCTGCTCAAACGTGAATGTAGACGTGGCCCCTAAATCCTGTCCCTCGCCTTCAGATTTGGCATGAGAATATGCAAATACTGATTTTTGCATTCATAGAGATTCCGGTTATTGGACAATATTTATATAGTATACAGTACTATGCCCTACTATGTACTATGCACTGTAGGACAGTGTTAATACAGCACTATTTATATAGCACTTTTTCATTTTACAGTTTTATTAACCACAGTCTTATCAGCCACTCAAAGTGCTTTACTGTACAAGTCACATTCACCCATTCACACACACACACACATTCATACAGCACTACTAAACGCACCTTTTTTGCATCATTGGCTTTTTCTCACGCACCATTCATACACTGTCAACACAGCTGTCAGGTACGATTTCGGGTTCGGTATCTCGCCCACTTCTGAATGCAGGACACTTTGGAAGGCAGACTGGAGGAGCCAGTGATTGAACCAGGACCTTCTGCTTAGTGGACTGCCCTGTCTGCCTCACAGCAGGACACTGGGATCCATACTCCAATGTGCTACCCCCCCCCCCCACCTCCCAGCCAAATCATATTTATAGAGACAAGAATCAGAAAGCTTTATTATCATTGCACAAAATGGTGCAACAAAATTTGCTGTGCAGCACTTAAAAGACGATCCAAACAGACACACATTGCGACGCATTAATAAATTGCATCTGTGAGATAAGGTTAAATTTGGAACCCTGCATAATTCTCGGGATTTAGCGAAGCACTCATTATGCACAGAGTGACACTAATTGCTGCGTGATTTGAGAGAACAGATTAACATGTGGAGGTCAGATTGTCATAATTAACAACCAGGTCCTGCAGATTGAAAATTGTAGATAGGAGAGGGTGTTTTCTCAGTGGGCTCTCCGTCACTGGAGTCCTGCATGTTCTCACCAACGGCTTTTTATCATCAAACTGGATGCTGCATTTTGTCCTTAACCTGTGAGGTGTCTGTCTTTCAAAGTGCTTCTGTGTGACTGCATCAAAGCATGTACTTTTCTAACTAATGTTGCAAACTAGCCAATAGAATGAATTTTAAGAAAGTCTTTTGGGGGGTTTTTTTTTTGCGCACCATTTTGTGTTTTTAAATTCAAGCACGAAGTATTGATTCCAGAAGTAAGTAATAATGGTTGAACAAATACAATTTTGAATATGTCACAATGCTCTTTAGGAGGGTGAATCAGTAACGTCTTTTTAGTAAAATGTTAATCATACATTTTGAAAAGAGAAAAAAGTGAAGAAAAACATGGAAATGAGTCCAACATTACAACCTTCACCAGTAAGAATGAGGCCCTAAGACTTTATGGGACATGTATTCAAACACATTGATCATTACATTATTATCATTATCATCATTATTTACAATTTTCATTAAAAAGGGAAACTATTTGGGTGCAAAAGGTTACAGCTACACACAACACGAGACGTGACGCGCACACAGCGAGGACATCAGGGTTGAAGTGACTGGAACAATCAGGATTCATGATGCTACCCAATCGATTAATAACTAAACGCATGTGATCGTTTTGGTTTGTGTGAAGAGCGACAGAGACGAACACAGACACACACACACACTCCTACAGACAGGAGAGTTCTTCCCGCAGATTATGAAACAACGCTATGTTTTAACTTCATTGATGCAGAAGAATTGACACCCCGTTTATCCATTAATACATAACTATGAGTTCAGCAGGTTTTTTATAAAGATCAGTTCTATGTTTGAGTGACAGAGCAGAGGAGCAGAGTCACTTGTTGACCGGCGCTGAGTAATACACCTGGATGCAGTGGTGCTGCCAGCAAGGCCGCCTGCATACTGTAAAGGCTTTAATTTTTCACCACACAAGCCTTAGTGCAATGATGTGAAGTGCGTCAAAATAATTGGATCACTATTGATTTTATTATTCATAAATTTATTTATTTATTATTGGGGGGCTAAGAAAGATCCTAAAACACTGAAAGCTAGCTACACACTAATGTCTATTTTTGTTCTGGGACTATGATGACAGGATTATTATTTCTGTGCTTATTGCTGTTAGTGCATGGTAACAACTGAGGGTGACTCAGATGAGCATTAAAAAATGGATTTTGCCCTCTCTTTAATATCCTTTGTTTCTACCACTTTATGCCATTTTCCCTGAAGCATCCTCTGGAACACTTGTGACCTCTGAACAAATAGCATTATAGGCTGCAGGCTGCCGTGGCATTTTATGTCAGGTTCTGCTTATTAAGACTCATTCCTCCAACTGAAATCAAACAAGTCCACCACTATCAACTCATGCGAAAACAAATTCATAGAAAAGTTGAAATATGAAACAACTAATTACTGTGCTACTTCAGAGGACCTCATAGTATTTGCCAATAATTAATTAGTGAATTGTTAAGCTCTCCCATGGGTTCATATGTTTTGTAAATAAACACTTTTTGTAACGGTTGGAATAATCAAATTGCCTCAGGGGCATTTAGTTTTGTCTAATTTGCTGCTTTTTTTTTGTCATTGTTTACCACTGAATTAACTCAACTTTCATCACATGTAATATTTAAAGGCTGTTTTACAGTGCAAACTGGGGGGAAGTAAGAACCAAATACAGACGCAGTCACGCAGCACGTCCTTACATCAGATTTCAGATACAAGCTGAGCATTAAGTGAAATACCTTTGTCGCGTTTACATGTTCTGAGGGAGTGTTTGTCAGCAGTGTAAAATGAACGTTGTCCCGGCTTTGGCACAGCACTAAGTGACTGGATAAGACACAGAAAGGTCTGCAGTTATGGCTCTACATTGAAGCAAATGTTGATGTTCCTCTCGTACACAGGGTGTTTCAATTCCCATCATACCCCTGTGTCAGCTCCAAACCTGCTAGCAAACCTGGCCGTCCTCCTGAGCCTATTTGGGGAAGATAGCTCATTACACAAGTGTGATTCTTTCTCTTTAGAGGAACTGCCGTTGCCTGTCAGCACAAAGGAATTGCCTGCCTGCTCCCAATCTGGAGATCAAGAGAGTGACGAGAAGAGATTGTCCTCAAACGTCTCCCACAGATGACAAGCCCGGACTGTGGCGAGAGCCTACTGCTGAAAATTGGAACCTACAAATGACTGTTTGCAGCTTTTAGAGGGAAATACAACAGCCCCAGCTGCGCGACCACAGGTCAGTCAGAGTCTGTCGTTCACTTTCTTCCATTTCCTCACCTAATCTTTAGAAACGCCATACGACCTCCCAAAGATTACCATTATTAGATCCTGCTTGTTTTCATAAATCACAGCCAAGATCCAGGCTTTGCGGTAGTTGTCTGGTTAAAGCTGCTTTCATTGATTTGTGGGCCATTTTAGGAAGTGTTAATCAATGATTATATATATAGATGGACAAAGTGTCACCACTTCCTCCCACTTCAAGCCTGCCAACATGCACTTTACCAATCCTGATCCAGTTGTCAATCATTATGTGTCATTCCATTTTTCCATAATTTTTCTACTAACTCACTAAAACCAAACTTCAACATACATAAATGTGATAAGAGCTAGGTACAAAAAAAATTGTTTATTTCACATGTACTTTGACTTTTTGCTGCCACTGGGTGACATTATCAGAGAGCACAATGTTTCCATAGTTACGCATATGATACACAACTGTACATTTCTGCTGAGCCAAATAAGTGATGCGCTCCATCACTTAATGTCTTTCAGCAATAAATACATGGATGGGCAATAATTTCCTAAAGCTTTATGAGGACAAAACACAAATCCTTTTAGTCAGCCCAAAATCAAAAAGAGAAATGGTGTAAAATAGTCTGGGTCAGCTAACTCCTTGGATAAAAAGTCTAAGTGTTATCTTAGACTCAGATCTGAGTTTCAAGGCCCACATTAACAAGGTGAACTAAACCACCTTCGAAAAATGTTCATTTATAAATCAGACAGAAGCTGAAAAGCTGATTCATGCCTTCCTTTCTAATCGTCTTGATTACTGTAATGCACTTTTTTACAGGCTTCACATAGAAAACAATAGAGACTCCAGCTCATCCAGAACCAAGAGGAGAGAACCCATTAGTCCAGTTCCAGCTGCTCTGCACTGGTCACCTGTTACAGAGGATGGACTTTAAGGTTCTCCTCCTAACATACAAGGCTCTGATTGGTTGAGGACTGAGTTACATAGCTGACTCTCTAGTTAACTATGTTCCCTCTACAACACAGATCATCTGCAGCAAATCTATTAGAGGGTCCTAACAACAATCAGAGATGCAGTTTTTTTAACTACGCTCCAAAGGTGTGGAACAGACTGTGGATAGATATCAGAGAAGCTAGTTCAGTAAACATTTCTCTTTACTCTCGATCTTGCACCTGCCTGCACTCCTGCACTCATATATATATTTTTTTTTTATATCACTTTCTTTCTTTTCTGGTTTTATAAAATGTTTTATTCAATTAAATTTATTTGTATATTTTATTTCCTTTTCTTTTAACTGTCATTTTAACACGTGCTTATGCTTCTTAATATCTCTTCTTATTTGAATTACATTTTAACATTGTAAAAAACGTTGAGCTGCATTTCTTGTATGAAAGGTGCTTTACGAATAAAGTTTATTATAATATTATTATTATTGTCAGTTTGGTCCATGTCCCATCTGTTAACATGGAAAAGGCAGGGTTAATGACCTGTACCAAAACCAGCCACCAGGGAATGATGAAGAGGATTTGGCTTGCAATTGGGAGTTGTCATGTTGTTGATCTTTATATATCGTATGTGGTGTGAACACAACATTGACATATTATGAACTTTCAAAATAGTTAAGGGCTAACAGGTTAGCAAACAGCTACCTATTTACTCACATGCCATCTTTACAACCCTTGTCGTACTCCTGAGGAGGATATGAATCTTTAGCGGGTACATGCTCCACTAGGACCAACACTCAAACATTTTCCAAAGTAAAATTCCAAGTAAATAGACAGAAATGTACTCAGGTAAAAGTACATTAACTTTTCTACTTGAGTAAAAGTAAGTATGTAATATTTTGTAAGTATTGTAAAAAAAAATATGTACTATCCACATTCCACCCCTGAGACTAAAGTGTTTTTTGGACTCAAACACTTCACCCACTCATCCATCGCTATAGTGGTAAGTAGATAATGTGTGAATTAAAAAAATTTGGTGAACTATCCCTTTAAGATTAAGACTACAGCATAGGAAGGGTAAATACACTCATAGGAATATTCAATAAATATCTTATTGTACCTTAATTTGCACTTAGGATAATTGTATCACTCAATTAGGGCTGGGCAATTAACCTGAAAATGTAATGAAACCAACATAACCTCTGACCGACTTAATTTGCTGTTGGTTAATTTGGTTAATACTTCCTTTATTGCATGGATTCACGAACTGTCAGGTTTCCACTGTGTTCATTCTGGAGTGGCGGCCCACGTACCTTGTACCGTGCTGTGTTACTCTACCGCATGTCCTCACTCCACCGCTGACCTGGGCTCACTTTACACTTTAACAATAAACAGTGTTGATTTCCTCTAGAGTTAATGAGACACGTATTTAAACCCATTAAAGAAAAAAAAATACAACACGCAGCACGAGACGTAACGTGATGCACACAGCCGGGGGTCAAAGTGACCGGAACGATCCAGACTCATGATCCGACAACATCAATTATTAGCTCAATAAATGAGCAGATGAGCAGACACACACACACACACACACACACACACACACGAGAAGTTCTTCCCGCAGATTATGATGCAACACCACTTGTTGATCACTTGCGCCGGGTAATATGACTCATGCGTGTGTGTGGGGTAGTCAGGTCACGAACCGATGGGGGGGGGTGTCATAAAATAATTGTTAATTCATCGTAATCGAGGTATGATATTGATTTGAGGTAATATCATCGAGCTCTACGTTCTACTATCTTATAAAGGTTGAATTAAAGTTGCTATAGAATAATGTCTGATCATTTAGTTGAAATTCTGTCCTTGTATGCATTTGATATCTCTTACCTTGAGCATGGTTTACCTGTTGTTACCTTATTCGTCCCTCGGGTAAACAGACCTATGCAAACCAGAGATGAATCAATCGTAGGCGACTTGGAAAGAAATCAATCATCTGAATCAGGTCAAGGATCTACAAAGACATCACAAAATGTTTGAGAGAGCAGGCTGGGTGCTTCTCTTCTTTCTTTTTCTTTTGCACATTGAAAATATTGCTTTCGGTTTTCTTACTTTTGAGATACTTTTAAGAATTTCTCTTCTTTCAGTGACAGTTGGGACATTGCTTGTTATGCTGGAAGTGTTCTGCATATTCTCAACTTAAACTTTTCATAATTATCTGTATTTCTACATCTTTGTTGCCGAATGCACAGACAAGCCCTGTGCCTGACTATAAAAGTAACATCATGGACTGCAGAACACAACTGCAGACATCGTCCCTAACATCTGCTTGTGTTCGCTAACGTCCGTTAACATCTAGTGGTTCGTGTCTTCACTGGAACGGAAGACCTACAAAGGTACAAGGGATGTTCTCCATCTTAACCTTTGTTCTAAAATTTGGTAGCCTCGGTCAGAAAAGGGTGACCTGTAATCAGGTTATGCCATTTCTTTGCTATGTATCACCCTGGAGTGAAACCCACACTGGATCATGTTCTTGGGGAAGTAAACTCACTGCCTGTTACTGTTTCTCATTTGACTGTGTTGCTGGCTGCAATTTCTGTGAGCCAAATAAACTAACCAGGGCGGAGGACCTCCCTCTTAGTTTTTAACTTTTCCATGACACCCACGCACACAAGCAGACACCTCCACCTCCCCTGACCCGGCACTGGTTCCTCCACAGGGCTTATTACTTTCACTTTTGAGGGACATGGAAAATGGTTTTCTCACTGTTAGCAGCCACTTCCTCCACTGCTAATGGCTGTTATATTTCTTCAACAATCCCTTTTCTTTTCTGTTGTTTCCGTTGTTCCCTGCAAATATGAATGCTCATGCCCCTGGGAGTTGTTCCATTTTACATCTCTCACTCACTCTCTCCCTCCTGCTCTGTCTCCTGCTTTCTTGCTCATCTGTACAACAAACTGGCAACACCTCGGCACCCATGTCACAGTTTTTTAAATAGGACTCAATTTGTTTGAGTTTGCCCCGGCCCCACCTGGATGCTGCTGCCATCTTCAAGATGGTGTTTTTTTCAGTTTTCCACCTAGCGCTAAGGAGGAAGCTATTGTCCTGGTTCCATTTTCATTTTTAAAAAAAACCAATTTATGATTTTTCTTGCTCTACATATAACTGCTGGTACTTGTGGCTCTGTGCCTGCTGTTTTCAGCATCAAAGATGTCTTTTAAGCCAAGACGCAAGCTCATAGTGAACTCAAAGCATGGCACAGATGTCTGAAACCCCCGCAGAAAGTGCAAACACTCCAGTTCGGTTCCATCTGCTCTCTGAGCTGCGTGAACGTGTTGCGGAAAACAAGTCGAGCCGAAGTGGGGAGTCAGTGGAGTCAGCAGAGTGTCTTGTCGGCCCCGTTCAAACGGGAGTAATGAAAGAGCAACTTTGAAGTGCAGAGAGCAGAGAACATAGGAGAAGACCTCAGCATTCAGAGCCTGGCTCTAAGTGGGTCATACAGTTTGCCTTTGTTAACAGATGCTGTTTGTTTTACTTTTCGCCTTTTCCTCCCTCAGAAAGCAAATGTTGGTTGCAACTGTGCCCTCTCATACCGCGCTATTCGGACTTGGCCCGGCTGAGTAACTTTATGTTAATTAAAACGTTATGAACAAATTCTTCTTGATTGTATCTGCAGGCTGTTGTGGGTGTGGATTCCTTTCCAAAACTTCCTCTTTAGTGTTTGTCAATTCCTGCGGGAGGTGGCTCTGATCCAGCCTGAAGACTAAACAGCATCATTGCATCCTTTCCTCTGTCTTTTAAAGTTCCAGTCTCTGGCATTCCAATATGCCTTTTTCCTCTTTCATTTCATTTTGATATACTTTATTCATTCCTGTCCCTCTGGTGGGGACACGGGGTCAGCAGGCTGCCTTGCCACTGGAGCCGGTAGAAAAGGCAGAATAGAGACAATGATTTTGCAGAAAATGTCTCACAAAAGTGGTTTAAATACTTTATATTTCTCTACCTGGACACACTGCTGGTCTGCAGTCACTGATTGTCAGGCCCTTTAATAGCTGACGGATGATGATGTGTTGTATTCAGCATCAAGTCTTCTTGTGTGCTAACAGCGATTTGCAGGTTTATTGCACGTGACACTGGGTGATAATAATCCTGGTTGCAGTCTGGAGCAGACAATGCAATTTCATCCTTGAGGCACATCAGATTGTGTGATCAGTCACTGATTTCATTCTTTAGATTGTGTGGCAAAAAAACAAACAAATCTCACAATCTTTTAGTTTTTAAGGGTTTCCAAAAGGTCGATTAGCATTAGTGTATTTGACATCATATCATTAAGTTTTCTCTTTTTAGGTGGTGTATTCAGTATATATGGCTTGTAGCAGCAGTCATGTTGGGAGAACTTGGTCCGAAAATGATTGAGATGCATTTCACAGTATTTTCTTTGATTGTGGGGGCAAGATCGAGTTTCTCCTGTGGTGCAACTCAAAACTCCAACCCACCTAGAAATTCACCAAGAACACAACATTCACATTCCACTCTTGTTTTGCCACATACATTTTAGAGAAAAACAATGGACTCCGCTCACAGCATGTCTTTCCATTGAAGGAAGTGTCGTGAGGGGTAGTGGAGGATAATAGGAGTTGCCAGACTTTGACACTCGGGGACTGTGATACACAAGTGGTTAGGTTTAGGTAACAAAAGCACTTAGGTCAGGCTGAGAAAAAGGTTGTGGATTCACTTTCAAAAGTAACCCAGGTCAGGTGCAGAACTATACCAGAGAACTTCTGTCTTCTTATGAGCCAGATCACAATCGGAGACTTTACAAAGACCTTTGGAGGAACCTGCAGCTTCAAAAGTTCTTTATCTCTTTGATTAAGACCAGATTATGGAAACTTTCCCATGAGAATCTGCTCCATGTTGACATGACTCCATGACATAATGTCTGCAAATTTGTCAGATGCACATTCATGGTTCCATTCTCCTGTTCTCTGGTGGCTGGAGAGGACACTGAAGGCCATTGAAATTAATTTGCTCTGCTCTGTCTCAAGTCAGATACTTCAGTCAGTAAACTCACATGTAGGACATTGTGTACACAGAATACTCTCTAATGTAATGTGTCAATCCTGACAGGGTAGTCTTATATCAAACATGGCCAATGTGTCCTTTCTCTGTAGCCATTTTCAAAAGCTTGAATATATATTGGCAGGTTCGCCCCTTCTGCTATGTAGACAAGATGGAGACCATTGAGGGTTAATGTGTTTTACACCATCTAGGTACCTATTATGCAATGCATGTTGCCATACTTGTCAATGTTAACTAGAGATCTAGTTAACATTGAGAAAAATTCATTTTCAAAGAAGACTGGAAATGTACTACCCAGAACTAAGCAAGACCCGCCCATTATTTGAATACTGCGACAGACTCACGCAGAACTGGGCTGGACCTGATACTGGAATGTACCTGTCTTAATTCAAAGCTGAGACCCAGACCCACAGAAATTTAGGAAATGTCCAACCTGATCTGCATTAACTTCAATGCTATTTACAAGCTAACGTGGTGGACAGGGTGCCAATTACTATTTTGAGAGATGCCTGTCATGCCTTTTTCCGACCAGTCATACTGTGGGTCCGACTTACTGGTGTGGGGAATTAAACTAAGTGTGTTACGTGTGATGCTCCACACAGTTACTCGCTCATCCTCGTTGGTTACTGGCACAGTGCGAGTTGGTGTAAGCGATCAGCTGCCTGTTGTAGGGGTTGATATCATTCTCGGGAATGATTTGGCACGAGAAAAAGTGTTTCCTGCTACTCCTGAAGTGACTGAAAATCCCACTGCTCATGTGTATGTTGCTCCCACTGCGCTCGACTCTCCTCTCGTTTTTCCGGTGTGCGTAGTGACGCGTGCCCAGACTCGTAGGTTTGGTGATCAAGCAGACCTTTAAGATCTTTTTTTGAAGTCGTCTGATGAATCGATCATCCCTTCCTCTGAAAATATAAGTTTGCCTGTTACTGTTGATGGGTTACCAGATGAGAAAGAATTGTGTTGCTGTCTGGGATGGAGTGTGATGTAGTTACTCAGGTAGTTGTGCCAAAAGAGTTCCGTATTCAAGTGTGATGTTTAGCCAACTATCACGGGCTGTCTGGACACTTGGTAATCAGGGAAAACATACCATCGGGTTTTCGATATTTATTCTGGCCAGGGTTAAAATCCGACGTTCCAAATGTTGCATGTCTTCTTGTCATTTCCAAAAATGGAAAACCAAACAGGGTTATTCCTCTGGCTCCGTTACATCCGATCACGGTAATTGGCGAATCGTTTGAAGGTTAAACCTGTGGTGAAAGTGTTGGTTATGTTTCTTTTTTCTCTTTTGGGTTACCAAAACCAATCAAAGTGACCAAGCATCGAATTTTACGTCCAAGATGATTGCACAGGTCATGTCAGAGATGTCTGTTAAACATCAGGTATCCAGTGCGTATCACCCGGAGAGTCAGGGCGCACTGGAGAGATTTCATTAGACATTAAAATCCATGCTTCGTAAATATTGTGTTGAGTCCAACAGGTCTGTGTCAGAGTGGGATGAGGGTCTGCCACTGCTACTGCTGTCTATTCTTGAAACCACACAGGAGCCTCTTGGGTTTAGTCCGGAGCTGGTTTTTGGGCAAACTGTGAGCGGCCCACTGCCTCTGCTGCGAGAGACGTGGCTTGCAGACGGACCCAGCCCCGCGCAAAGCATTTTAGACTACGTGAGTTCAATCAGGGAGAAGTTGCACACTGCTTTTGAGCTGGCACACAATTCCCTTTCTGCTGCACAGTTTAAAATGAAAAAAACAATATGATAAGAAAACCCTTAGTCATCATTTTCTGCCAGGTGACTGTGTTCTCGCCTTGTTACCTGTTGTCCGATCCTGTCTCCAAGCGAAGTTCTGAGGTCCGTATGAAGTTGAGCGAAAAGATGTTGATGACCATTAAGCAGGTGTCAAAAGGTGTCAAAACCTGGGAAGCGAACTTGGACGACATTGTGTTTTTTTTCCTTCACTTGGTCTGAGCATGTAGACACCTTGTGGGAAATATCGTTTGGAGCGTCTATGACTTTGAATCTGGCAAAATGTGAGTTTAGTAAAGCTGTGGTCACTTGGGATGAGTGAGTACACCATTATCTGTATCTGTTCAACCAACTAAACTATCCGTATCCAGACTGGGCCTAAACCGGAAGTGGGCGTGACTTAAGATGTCGGAAGTTGGTATTTTAAGCCTGACATGGATATGGGTTGATCAGAAGTAGCTATATTTATTGTTTATTAGAAAACTATTTACAGAACATCCTTAGAATTAAGGTTCTTTTAATTAAGGATTTACCAAAGCTAAGTCGCTTTGGTAAATCCTTCCAGTATATTTTCTGGACTACTGGGTGTCAGGTCTCCTTTGATTCTGCCAAGGCTCTTCTCTGCAGCGCACCTGTGCTGGCTGCACCTGATTCTGCACGTCCCTTTAAGATGGAGGTAGATGCCAGTGCTTGCGGAGCAGGCTGTTGTAGGAGGAAGATAATGGTATTCTGTGTGCTATTTCTCAAACAAATTTAATAAACATCAGGTGAATTATAGCACAATTGAGAAGGAAGCCCTCGCCCTGCTAGCACTTTGAAATATTTGTTGGTTCGAGCTTTGCACCGGTCATTGTGTCTTCAGACCACAATCCTCTCGTGTTTCTGTCCTGTTTGCGCAATACGTGTAATTAACATTGTATTTTACTTTGTGTAGAAATAAATGTGTACGTGGTTGATTGTGTTTTTGTGTTGTTCTCCCTCCCTGCCTGGGGGTGGTGCTGTTCCCCTGCTCTGTGTTTTTCTTGTGCCTGTATTTCAGGTCCGGCTGGTGATTGGAGGATAGGCTGATTGAGCTGACTTTAAAAAGCTCACCTGCCGATGCCGGTGGCCTCCCTCTTTTTCCTGGCTCCCCACACGACTTTGCCTTCTTTTGTTGAAACCCGTCTGATCTATATCGTTGTGTGATCGCTATTTTGTTAACATTGTTTTCTGTTCGCTACCTTTTGAATGATATTCGGAGCAGTCCTGGTAGTTGTAGGGTAGAGAAGCCTTTTTGTTTTTGTAACTCTTTTCCCCTGTTTTTGTTGAGGTAGGCAGGTATTTTCTTTTTCTCTCTTTTGGATGTAGGGAAGTTAGTTTGGTATTATAGATTGTTTTGTTTGTTATTTTGGCTGTGCTCTTCCTGAAGTTTTGTTTCTACTGCATTAATAAAATAAATGACTTTTGTTTTGGACTGCAAATCTGCTGTGGCAGTGGTCATACTTGGGAGTGGGGAAAGAGGGGAGCCAATTATGTTATGCTCAGATTGCTCCTAGGCCGGGGCGTAAGAACCAGTTAAAACAGAAACAATTTGGATCCATGCTGCGGTTCTGCCTATAGAGACCCCAGGTATAGGGTGAATTAACTCACAGCCATTGCAGGCCCTATAAACTAAGATTATTTTTATCTATAATTTTTTTTGCCTTTGAGAGCTTCAGTTTCACATTTGGGTCATGCCCTGTCTCACATTTCTAGACAGACAGATAGGCAGGTACAGTAACTTGGCTTTAGGCAGAAAATCCTCAGCCTCACTACTCAAACAGACTTCTTATTCTTCTGATCCTGTAGCATTTACTGTATTTCCCCAGTACCCTTTAGCTCACAATCCACATTAATTTGACAGTTCTCCCGGCCTTTTCTGCAGACAGCAGTATTATGAGAGACAGAAAACCACGGGAAGTCTGCTGTTTGGATTTTTGTTTTTAGTATCATCAAAAATGCATCTTGTTGCTGCCTCTGCTTTTTTCTCCATCTTTTTGTTCCATCCCCATAGTCTCTCTCTCTCTCTCTCTCTCTCTCTCTCTCTCTCTCTCTCTCTCTCTTATTCCAACAAGTATTCGACCTGTCTGCCATGATGACCATTAAGGCTGGTCCAGCAGTGCCAGTGAGCCTGCTGCTTCCCTGCTTGGGTCCCCGCTGCACCGCACTGAGCTCGCTGGCCTGGAGCTGCTAACAAGCTGTGCATTGAAACAGTTGATGCTACAAATGGAGCTGTGCACTGGACCAGCTCCGGAGAAGAACAACTGAGGCGCTGCTGAATCCCTTTCTGCGAGCGAGGGAGGAAGACCCCCTGCTCTCTACTGAAGCCAGGGCTGACGTGCACTTAGTTAGTGTACCGACATATTCTGTATGTGTGCAAACATGTGTGATTGTGTCATTTACTATGAGATTATAGAGAATTATACAATAGCAGGAAGTATTTCAATTGACACATTATTTACATTATTCATAACAAAATAAAATCCACACTACAATGACAGTGTCACAGGGGGTACTGACCCGAGTAGCCTCACATTCATAGAAATCATTTCTATTAGTAGGCTACTGTGAGATGTTTGTGTTTTACTGAGGCCAGAAAGTGTGAGGAGTAAATTACTGAACTCAACAAGATGAAAGCACACACACTGTGAGAAATATACTTTTTTTTTTCTTCACTACATTCAATTGAGCAGTGGAGTTTTCTATGTACAAAACATATGATAAATGAATAAATTATTCATTACTATGGGTTAAAACATCCGACAGTCTGAATAGGCTAAATTAAAAGTGTGGTGATTAAGCATTAATGAGTCTGGATTGATAATAACAGTCTTATAACAGAATAGTCTGTCATGGTGGTTATAATGTCTAATATGTTTATTTATTTTTAATGATGTATAATACTTGGAATTGGTACGTGTTACATCAGCAAGGGATCCGTGTACTTCTCCTGCCAGTATGAATTAGCACAAAGTGTCAGCATAGACCACTATTCATCTCTCCATATCAATAATGAAGGAAATAAGCTGAAACAGGCCAGAAAAAAACAACTACAAACAAACAAACTACATTTTGGAATATGGTCCATGAGCTGAACACATTTGCTCGAAAAAACGAAACAAAGGTGAACTTTTGACCTGCAATTCTGCGGGAGACGTCCGGAGATCACACCACAACAAGAAATGCACATGTTGATTCCTCATTATGGGCTTCAGCAGAGGTGAATGTGTAATGGAAGAGCACTGTAAGCTGACCACACCTTCACACAGCAAACTGAAAGCTGTTGGTTTAGTTCATGGCTCAGGGGTTTGTTTTCAGTAATTGAGATACATGGATCTGCTCTGGATTTAGTCTGTAAAAAATAATATGAGTCATCTTTCAAATCCTCAAAAAATTATTTAAAAACTAGATAAAACTAAACTGTCACTGAACACTAACTCTTAACCATGGAAACTGGCCTAACAACAGTCTGCCCCAAGGGCCATTGAATAGCTGTTCTGGAGCTTTTTATCACCTTCCTCAGCCCATTTTCTCAGTTGTAGTACTGTGTTCAAAATAAAATTATTTCAGGATTTTTTTTTTTACATTTTGGAAATGTATTTTTGAGCTTGAAAACCGCAGGTGACAGTATTCTTACCATGAGGTCCATAAAGTATAATTCTGTTAATTTGTTCACTTGAATCGATAATTCGTTGATATATTGCAATATTTCATATTGTAAATGTGTAATTTCATATACTGTACTTCTGTAACTATAGGTACAGTATGTATGCCTCACTTGTACCATATAACCAAACCAGCACCACGTTTCTCTTCCCAGTAGCTGACCTGAATCTGCCACTTTTTACAGTATGTTAATAATGATGAGCTCGTCCATGTTACCGAACATAGCAGAATCATTACAATTACACACCTGCTATAAAGGTGGCAGGTAATAATAGCACGGGAGAGGAAGGAAGAAGATATGGGGGGGGGGGGGAGAAGGGGACATTAAAGAAGAAAAAAAATGAAGCGAGAGAAGGAGAATATTTGACCACCAGCAGTGTTGGTGGCAGCTGCTTTGTTAACACAAGAAGTGAATAGGAGTCAAATTAAAACTTTCCCAGCTCATTGATCACATCACATTTTGATATTTTTAGATATTTAAATGAGGCATTATCTGATTAAATATACAGACATTTCATTATATTTCTAGAAGAGAAGTTAGAACATCGGACAAAGTCAGATTTAAGTCAGACTTTTTTTACATATTTAAGTTTTTCAGAGGGGATTTTAGAGATCTTGTGTTACTACACCATAAATCATAAAACAGCTATTTCCATTTAGTCATATTTGGAATAAAATGTTATATAAATCAGGTTATAAATAATATATAAGCAAACACCTCTGTAAAAGCCTTCAGAATACAGACAGGAATAAAGCAGGAAGGTTTGTTGCATGTTTGTGTTGAAGTGGATATTGCAAGCTCACTTAGAGAAGAAAGCCTTTAACGATATTTAATGTTGAACTCTTTGTTAAACTAGGGTTAAACGATTTTCACTTTTACGACTGGTTGCTGACACAAAGGGAACAAGCTTGTTTGGATCTGTTTATATGTGATTACTTGGTGCTGACGGTGAAAGCTGCACTGCATGTTGTGGTCAACCTTTCGTAAATGTATCAGAAGTTTACAGATGCAAATAGTCGAGATGCAAACTTTACATAAACAAACATTGTTGACATGTTTCTCTACCAGTCTGAAAAGAGATGTAAATATTGACCAGTGCATGTGAAAAACAAGAAGAACAAGCAGCCTCTCCTTGACTCTGTCTCCTTATTCCTCTCCCCTGCAGCCGTTCACCCACCTCAGATTATCCCTGTCTTAGTTTTCCTGCCTCATGCTGTACATGTGAAAACACACACACACACACACACACACACACATACACAAAATGAGCCCACACATAACCTTCCAGTTGAGAGCAAGCAGAGCCTGGCCAGCACACGAGGGAACAAACAGCGTGCTGCGTTTATAGCACGGGCTCCCCGATGGCCCAGTCCTATCAGCCTCTATAATCAATGGAGGCGTCAGGGAGAGCGCGGGCCACAGCTCTCAGGAGGAAATGAACAGACTCCAGGCACCTGTCAAGTCGGCACTAAAGAAATACAAATGGCCTGTTAATTGCAGAGACTTCGACACAGGAGAAAAGATCAAGTGAAAGAATGCAATAAAGTGTTTGAGGAGGAACTCGCCCCCACCCCCCCCCACCCCCCTGTTCTTTGCTAAACAGCGCTCCTCTGTGAGGCCCTGACAGGGCAGCGTAACACACAGTTCAGGCTCACGTGGGACCTGTGCAGACTGAGTCAGGTCTTTCTCAGAATGGGAACGCATCTATGTTTCTTTTTTTTTTGTCTATTAAGCATTTTCATTGAAAAGCAAATGTGAAAGTTTTTTTTTTCCTGTGAATATTGCAGAATTGCTGAGAGACACGGGCACAGAGAGCGTTTTGATGGACATCCCCCTGTTATGGTACGCAGCATATCAGTGCATGTGGTGCAGGAGAGGGCTCCAGCAGGGGAGCTGCCAAACATATTTTAATGTGTCATAAATGTGCTGAACAGCCAATTGTGCGGAGACAAGGGGGAGACGGGGGTGGGAGGGTGGATTGGGTCTTATCCATGCGCTGTGATCGTCAGAAAGCCTTTACACAGATTGGCTGAGATGCTGGGGAATAGAAGCCAGGCTCTGTAGATTTGTCTCCCGTCTCGCCGTAATGATTCCTCCTGGTGATAGAGGGTAACCTTGAGTCCTGCGGGGCCCCCGCTCCATACAACACAGAGGACACGTCTCAGGTAAAAATGAGCCCTTTTTCTGCTCACACCACAGTTATTGTCATGTGAGCGACACTTTGATGGTATCTCACTACACACGTTTTACTCTGAGTGGTGAACTCATCGAAGCCACGTATGAATACAGGGATTGATTTCATGCCCTTGGTTGTTGGTGAATGGAGGCATGTGTGCATCATTGTGTGTGTGTGTGTCTTCAGACAGAGATTAAGAGAAAACACAATAATGCTCTCTTATCTCTGTTAATGGACAATATTGGCCTTTCCTCAATGACATCCTTTAATGTGACCTCAGTCAGATTCCACATTTCTTGCTTCAGCTTTAAAACAAGTCATTGAACACAAAGACAGCAGAGAGTCGAGAACAACATAATAAAAGACGAGCTACTTCTAAAACCATTAACAGGTTTTTCTGAGGTCATGTTTCTGTAACCACTGATGATAACAGTATTGATAAAATGCCGTGTTCTTCCCTTAATGTAATTTCCTTATTCTTTACCATTCCATTCAGTACTTTAAAAGCATCGTCCTCTTTTCTTGAAAGAACTGTGAAAATCTCAGCAAGAAAGACTGACAGAGATCCATTTAAAGAAAGAAACTTGACATTTTGAGTAAAATGCTTATGCACCTTCCTGCTGAGAATAAGATGAAGAGATTGGATAGCACTGATGTCTGCGGATTAACTGTGAAGCTGCTGCGGGGAGTCGATTACCTGGGGAACAGGGGGAATCAACAAGCCACACTCTGTCCTCGCTTCCAGCTCCAATAGTAAAAATATTATTGGTTTGTGGGTTCTGGGGACCATGTTAACTGATTCTATGCTAAACTGAGCTAAATCGCTGCTGGCTGTAGTTTCATAATTTACACAGACACACAAATATGTTATCTGTCAAAATCTTCCTTTAGCCCAGGAAATATTCATTATTTATGTGGAAACATTATTCTCCATATAGTTATTAAAGAGTTTGACATATGTTTTGACATTTTCAAGTTAAGCTGACGCTCTGTGCGCATGAATTATTTGTTATTTATTATTAAGAGAACAAACTGAAGAATCTAACACAGAATGTCCTTAAAAACTGGCTCCAGAACGGTCCCTATGTGGAGTAAACCTTTTTAATAGCAGATGCCATATAAATAAATACAGTAGAGTGTGCATCAGAGGAGGGGACAATGGCACAAAGAAGAAAATGCAAAGTATTGAAGCTATTTGTCATTCAGCTTCATCTGACAAAATGTAATAAACCTTAAGTGTTATACAGTGTATAGCTGATTTAAAATAACACTAAATAAAGCAAGTCACACAAAAACTATTAACACAATGATGTTTTTTTTCATTTTTTATATTTCCAGCTAACATGACTGACTGGTAGCCCCATGTCCAGGGTGCGCTGGAACTGTCTCAGCTTGAGTTTGTTTACTTTGTGCTTAATTGCTCTGAACTTAGGAGGTTTTCTCTCACTCCCTGAGGTTTCTATCAAAAAAAGTTTGGTGTTTTAATCTTGTCAGTCTGTAATGCTGTTTGCTCCTCAGTTAACTGGCACTTTTGTTTCACCTCGTTTGTTTTTACCCTGCTAATATAATTTTTTATTGTCAAAAGTGTAGTTTCATCTGGACAGAGATAGCACCTTGCAGAAGCTTTATGTCTTTTAAAAAAAACAACAACTGTGGCTTTGAACCCATCGATTAGACATATTTATAGAGATAGACCTCTATAGATTGCAAACAATTGGAGACAACCTCTGGGGAGCCATAGATGGGAAGTCGACAGTGGTGGCTCGGGGGGGGGGGGGGGGGGGGGGGGGGGAGCGGTGAAGCAGCAAACTAACACAATAGATTGCAGGAGGAACTGAGGAATAACACAGATACGGTGGTTTAAGTATCTCTCAGCTAGGAACTGGAATAAAGGGAAACTCCTAAACAAATTCCAGGGTATAATTATACTCCCTCAGAGGTAATCATTAGATAATCACGACTGGATCATTATGAATTAGAACGATCATTTTCTTTCTGCTTGAAATGTGCGTACAGCTTTATTTTCATCAATACATATTATCTGTGAAAATTGAACGAGGCTCATTTTTTGCAGTATGGATTCACCACAACTTACTTTTTAAAATTTGTATTGAATATAAATATTTCTTAAAGGTAATAATGTCTCTCATGTGACAGCATTACAATCTGTCCGGACAGGGCCCACACTGAGGATGGCAAACTTTCTTTTGTTTTCATGATATCAAGGACTACGTGATTGTGAGAGCACAGTCAACATGGATTGGGGGAGGAAGCAAGTGACACCTATTTTATGTGATAAGTATAAACAAAGGAGGAATGACAAGCACTTTGTCAAGGTACGGATCCTGTGTCACTGTGAAAAATATGAGTTCATCCCTCTTTCAATGCAAAAAATGTCGAACATGGTTTTTGATCACATCACATTTCCTTCTTTCTTTTCTTGGAAAAAATTGAACTCAGTGGAAGTTACAGAAATGTTTCCAACCTGACGGATGATATAACCCACACTTGACCATCTGCATCTCCCGATCTAACAATGTGCCTGCAGGGCGTGTCCAAACGGTGGTACGACCCAACCCCATTTCATTAGGGTACTGTCAATCAATCAGAGATGAAGACATGGGATGACACAATTCATTCCTTATATTCCTTAAAAGGGGGATTTTCAATTACCACATACAAACTTTTCCACTTTCAGGTGGTGAGCCTGAAAACACTCATCTACTTTCAAACTCTGCACTGACACCAATCTGCACAGCGAAGCTTAAAAGTCAAACATGAAAAACACATTTCACTTCGAGGAGGAGTCTAACTTTGTTTTGCTGTCTTTGTGAGGCCCCCCCTCTCACTCCGGAGCGTAACCCAGTCACTTTAACTGTCGTTGAAGGCTACGTGGGACCGTTCCTTCATCTGACATTTATTTCATCCATAACCAAAACTCCCTCTTCTGGAGTCTTATTTTTTCACTTGTCATCTCTGAGCAAACCACGAGGCTTCGACTCGCTTCTAAAGCCAAACAAACACAACAAAAACAGAAATATATGTTTTGGATAATAAAAAACAACTACCAACCTTAACTAAACTCACATTAAGTGAGCCACATGGCATGACAAGCCTCTGCTCCCAGCCTGGATGTTTAGTTATTAGCGTAATCACAAATGTCAATGGGATTTTAAATGAGATTTTTTTTCCCCTCTTGGAACAGAACCTGGACGTTGTGGTTTCCCTTCACTTGATTGTCGTGCAGTAATTACCTGATTCATTAACTGGGGTGCTCATTAACTCCAGACCGTGGCTTTGGAACTGTCATTATCATTATCAGGTTTTTTTTAACATATTTTAACTGTCAGATCTTTTAATTTGCCAAACTTCAACATGCTGCAGGTTTCATTTGTTGGTGAGAAGCTGTAGCACTCTCCAGGTTTGCGGCCCGGTAAGCTAAGATGCTAACTCAAAACTCTGACATTTTGACACACGGCATCGTGCAGTTCATCCATTCCGCTGCCTCAAGCTTGTGTTTGTGTTTTCCCTCCGGCACAGGGAAACAAATACCTGCGAGAAGGGTTTTCTGTGGGACTGTTGAAGAATATTTGCCAGAAATGACATGGTGCAGCCTCATGTATCTTACAGCTGGAGTTCAGATCACTTCTACTTTGAGCTGTGTGTGCCTGTAGGTTTATGTGCACGGTGTGTGTGTGTGTGTTTATAATGTGTTAGCATGTCAAACACAGGCACCAGTGTGGCCACTCTTGTTCTGCTCTGTATGCGTGCACTCAATTACAGGGATGTAGTACGTTACACTGCTACAAGCACAAAACACAGTTTTCTACTTTTGTTCTATTCGCCAGAGAGTCTAACACCATGATAAACACAACCTTTGCTAATAACCCTCGCAGGAGGCAGACAGGGAATTTAAGGCAGTACTCAACTGTAACTAAATTATTGTTTAAGCTGGTACAACACTTTGAAGCATGAATCTCCCTCGTGCTATTGATTTTTGTTGGGGATTTGAGCTCTAACAACATTTTTGAAGGGCCATTTAATGTGCAAACCTCCAGTGGTATCAGTGGTTATATTAAAGGGTTTTAATGGAAATGATTACATTGTGAAGTCCACCTTCTGTTACAAAATGGAGCTACAGAATTGAGTTATTCTGGAACATTACTTATGCCATCATTCCTTGACCTTTACGTACAAAGTAATGATATCTTTATGGAATGCAATCATATGTGTTAATAGGAGAAAATATCAAGTACCTTTTCACCCAAATGGATATATCGCATATCACATTTTGGGACAGAACCTTTAACATGCAGTCGGGTGAATTGTGGCTCAATTTTGGGAGCAAAGGAAGAAGGTACGCAGCCGAGCGGAGATAAGAGTGTTTGCAGCACAGGCGACTGGAGGAGACGTTCATACAGTTGCCGTCTGGTGAGGGAAGGAGGACCAGATAAGGACTACAGCTCTCAGGGCTTCTGAGGCTCAAATCATCTGCCTGAGACTCGTTGGATCTCATCACTTTTGCCTTCAAGTGTATTAGATGTATGCAACTGCCTGACATTCAAAGAGGCTGGAAAAAAGGAGAGACCGTCCCTTCTGGATTTCTGTGACAATTTGCCTTTGTGGATGGAGTTTCTGCAGGCAGACACATGGAGGAATCGGCAGCCAGGCTCCTCTCAGCAGGCTTACGTTGGCGGCCCAGTCCTCATACCCTCACGCTGAACCTGTGCGTCCAAGACAAGGGGATAGGATGCTGCAAAGGCAGCCCATTTCAAAGTGGAAAAACAAGCTGAAGCGTTGGTAGTTCAGTCACAACTATGTATCATATATGCACATTTTATATTCTCTGTATACCCTGTATCTCTGTGTACCCTGCACATGGGCTGTATACACCCCAGTCATACAATGCTAACTTTATATTATAATAATGCTATCTCATATCATATCTCATAAAATCTAATTCAAGCGGTCTAATGAACAACAGATCCAAGAGTGAAAAACTAGTTCTGAGAATTGCTGTGCATATGAAAACATGTATATTCGCCGAAAACACAAACCTTAACAAGGAGAATTAGCTGTGACAATCGTGTTTCTACATTTGACTGTGCTGCCTAGTTTGAGAGAGCACAGTGTGTAAAAGTTTGAATGTTTTCTTCAGGCCTCTGATTGGTCCCAAATTCCTTCATACTGTTAGCACCTAATGCATTAGCATGGCAAAAGGGGAGGAAATGTGTTATTTATTAACTTTTGAAGACAATCACTGTGAGGGTTGGTCTCCCTCATCCTCATCCATCCTCCAACCCACGCCCATACCTCCAACCAGCCTCAGCCTCCGCCCTGAAGATGCCATTGGAAAAAAATAATTAAGCACCAGTGTGATTTCCATATTTTAACTCCAAGCCCTGTGATGCCATCCCCTTTTTCTGTGCCAGCAGTAAGCCTCATGAAAGGAGATGCCCTGGGGGCCATGCAAAATTTCTTCTACACAATAAGATGTGGGCCGACAATATATAAAGAAAATGTCAGCTATTATTTTTAAATTATGTCTGCCACCTTTTTCTTTGCAGAGGGCTGTTGGGCAGCTTTAGCTTCCTCTCAAGGACGCACTTCTCTCCTCTTTTCTAAAAAAACGCACAATTCCCCTCGCTGTGCAGGAAAAGTGGTTTCAATTAGCATTACTGAGGTGTTTTTCATTTTCTCTTGACTAGTTGGTTTATCATTCGCTATAAAGATGAAGTGGGCAACACAAACAAGTCTCATTATCATCACTGGTGTTCTGTTCTCTTTACCATCCTCTCTTTTTGTCCCTATGAACTATTTGTCTATGTTTGCTGCCATCTCCCTCATGATTGAATGCTTTGCGTTAAAAACTGGGCCAACCTGGCAGCCTGACAAATGAAGGCAATAGCGTGTTTGGAGACACCTCATTCAACAGTTATTGAAGTTGATAACTTATAATTTGCATATAGATAAGACATTCTTACCTAGACTAAATCTTTAGCATATAAAGTAGGATTGTACTTTTCTTTTTTTTTCTTTTTTTCGTCTTCAAGCGGAATTGCACTGACAAAAGCTGGCACACAATTTGAGGGTAGATTGGGTGCTGCTTGGAATTTAGTGAAGGCAAGAATGTCAGTGTGCCACTTGTGGATGTAATTACAAATGAAAAATACACTTTAGGCCTTAAAGAGGACGCAAAGAGAGGAAAAAAAAGAAAGACAATATCGACTGTGCAATTACCCAGTCAGGCAGAATTCATCCGATAAATACTAATGTTCCACTATGAATCATGCATGAATCATCTAATAAAGCATTAAGCGCACACCGAGGAAGATTTCATTCACATGCCGAAAGGACCTCGCTGAACATCCAACTATCAGCTACCTCTTTGCGGAGCTTTCATTTCAGCTGCAGCCAGTCCTATATTTAGCTAAATGCATGTTCGCATTTGATCCAGTTACTGCCGGTTTAGCCTTTTCACAGGTTGTCTTTTTGAAACGGAAACTGCCCTCGGAAAAAAATTCCACACGGCGGTAAGTAGGGATAAGGAGCTCATCAGACAGTGCAGGGATAAGCCCGGTTAATACTCTGTGAACTAAACATCACATTGTTAATGCAGACTGCCATTTTACCGACTGCCAGGGACAAGGAAATTGCCACTCATATGAAGAAGAAGGCAAATAAAAAAAGGGACTGGATCTGTTCATCCTAAGAACAGCTTGTGCTGAAGTGCTGGCCCAAGTGCACTGTACTGTGTGCTCAGTGTTCCTGTGTTTCCCCGAAAAGGAATGGGGCTCTCACGATACATTAATGCTATTATGGGGATTAAAAAGGCTAATCAAATTGTGTCCATGAATGTTAGATAATATTAAAAAGGTCATTGTCATTTTTCATAGTAAGTATGAAAAGTGCAGCCCACTCCACATACGGTCCCGAGCTCCACTCCACTGGCTAATGATATCAGTAGTTATCCACTCACTAGACTCACTCTTTTGATATGATATATTTAAAGTATTCGTGATAACGTATCATTGCTACACAAACATTTATAGTCTATAAGCAGTGGAGAGCAGTTTGGATTCAGTCAGGGCTGTTTATTATTAGATTGACGACTGGATTGTCATTACTTTTGACAGCTTCTGCTGCTCAAAGTCTGAAACCACTTTCTCTTACAGGCTGATGGAGAATTCAAGTAGATTTGTAGATATTTCCATCACGCTATTTAAAGTTAGCACATTTCTGTTGTGTTTGTAAAGATCAAACACGTTACAGGGCTCCAGGATGAGGATACAACAATTCTACATCAGGTTTATTTCGTCATCTTATTTCTGTTTGATGTTGACCTTTTTGCAATATTTGACAGTAGACAACAAGGGAGTTCACTACCAGTTTTAATCTCAAATGGAGCACAGTGTAATGCCGTGTCTACACTAGGTGCTGATATTAACTGAAAGGATATTTTCCCCGATACTAAATAGCTCCAGGCAAGAACACAAAAATGACAAAAAAGGCTCAAACAAGCAGCACCAGTAGGTGGCGATAAAGTCTACATCAACAGGCTGTCAAATACCAGAGAAGAACGCTGTGGTGTCAATGCAGCGAGGCAGACGTCTGTAAATGGTAATGTGGTGCAGTAATGCTAAATTTAACAGCAAACTCATAATTTGACTTAGCAGTGTATCTGTTGTTTCTGGTGCACTCATACACATTAGCCAGTGTGTACAACTTTTCAATCTGATTTGTTATATTATATACAAAAATATAACAATTATATTATATAATCAGTTTCAAATGGAGTAGGAGAAAGTAATGTTCTCCGGGTGTGATGGAATTTACCATTTCAGTCGTGTATACTGACTAAAAACTTGATAACTTGATATTTGATTGGTCAGCTGTCAGTGTAACTCAAACACCAGTATATCTCTCAGGGAAATTGGTTCTCGTTGTGGTATAAATTTTTAAACAACCTATTATTTTTGCAGGACCTTGGAGTGTTGTAAATATGAAAATAATAATACTGTTTACAATCAGCGAATGTTGGGAGTCCAGATGCAGAACACAACAGGGCAACATGAGATAAGCACAAATTATGAATTAACAATGTATAAATCTGCAGTGTACAAAAGCAAGGGAGGACTCAAGGCCAACAATAAACCAAGTACCAAAACCAAAGTGTAGCTGTAATGGTGTGTTCACAATAAACACTGCTAAAATATTTGCGACACCGTAATAGTGCTGCCGGAGTAGACCCCTGTTCGCCTCCAGTAGAGAGGAGGACTACTGGCTGAAGGGATCAAGTTGCTGCGTTGTAGATGTTGTGGAAACACCGGGGGAAGCCAGAGGAAGAGAGGAGAGGAGAAGTACTGGCTGAAGTAACTACAATTGCTGCGGTGAACCTGTTGTAGAAAAGCCGGAGAAGCCAGCCAGTCCACACGCCCACCCAGAAGCGCACACAGCTCAGGGACTGTCCCTGGCTCCTACAGGAACTTTGTCTGGATGACTGTTGTTTCAGGGACTGAGTCCGGTGAGTTTCATACTCAGAGCTGATCGGATGATGTGTCATCGAGTCATGCGAATTTGCCCAAGCTCAACTATTTTAACTCGAGCATCAACCCCGTTTGACACGCCCAGGGCTCTCGACGCAAATTCGTATCTAGACGCGTCTTTGCATTGACTATGTATGTAATCTCAATGTGCTTCAAATTTGCTCTGAGGTTGGTGTGAACACACAATGAGTGGGAGGGTTCCAGGGGAGCAGACCACAGTGATTGTTGGGGGAGAATCCAGAGGACAGTGTGACTGAGACAGCTGGCTGAGTGTGACCGACTGAACAGGTGATCCTAAGCAAAGTGAGGGCAGGGTCAGTGCACCAGGGAGCGGACACAAGGAAATACAACGTTTCCAAAAGCAGCAGGACCAGCAAGAGTTTGGCCTCAGTGAACAAGTCAACATTCTGCCAAGGAAATGGAGATCGGACTGGAGAACAGGTACAACAGGTATCCGAGTGAACACAATGAGCAGCAGGTGGGGGGAGGCGTAGGTGGGGGGAGCAGGGACCAGAAGTCACGCCCAGTCAGCTACACACACTGTCAGGGAGAAGAGCAGAACAGGGACAAAACACACAAACTGAACTACAAGACTAAAGTGAGCCAGAAAGTGCCAGAAATCTATAATCCTAACAAATACTAAATAACTTCCACTTCAAATAACTGTAAGCTTCATTAATATTATATACTTAAAGGTTGTTTTAATCTCAAATCTTAAAAAAAAAGAAAATGCAGGAGTTTATATTTATAATTATGTGGCCTGATTGACTCAAACAGCTTGTTTGGAAACCCTCTGACACTGATTAGTTGTTCAGGAACTTGCTGTGATATAATGATGAGGTAATAAGGGACCTACTCTAAAATACTTTCAGCCTGTTCTTGGTGGATCTGGTTCACATACTCTTTTGAAATGGGGCAAACAATCAATGCAACTGGTCACAAATTACCCTGTAAGAAAGTCTAATAATTGTCTAACAGTGGCAAACTAAGATGCACTATAGCTCCCACGGACGAATGTTTCTGGATCAAGATCGTCATCTGAGATGCGTCTAGTAAGTATTACCACAAACTCCATTGGACTCCAGACAACATTCATGTAACAAGAGATGGCAGAAGGATTTGACCAGATGTGGTTACACTTCAGTTTCTTTTCTTGTACTGAGCAGCAAATGACCCTGAAACTGTCCAACTGCAATTAAGCTCTGTAGAGGCAGAGTGTCATTGTAGCCTAACAAAAGCTAGAGAGATAGCCAAACAACACATCTTTCTAGGTTTTATTATAAAAAAAAAGAAAAAGGAGGTACTGTGACAATCTGCACCAAATTTTACAAACACCAAAACAGGTCTGATATTTATCATCAAGATCCAGATATTATTTCCTAAAAAAAACTGACCAAAAACTCCAGTCTCACGATGATTATATAGGCCTATATCCTATATAGCCTTAAGTCTGATCCACTATTCTTTCCTGGTCCATGTCTTCTCAGTTCAGTTAAGCACCTTTTGTATAATCCTGCAAACAAACAAACAGACGGACATGGGTGAAGACACAACCTCCTGAGGAGGTAATAAAGGCAAAATACATGTGTAGTCTTCTGAGCTCTCAGTGTTTAGTGTCACTATCATTGAGACTATGACCAATATTATATGGCATTACATTTGTCTAATCACAGGTGTTGTTGTAGATTTCCTCTGTATAGAAATGTGTAGGGGGCATTAAATGTGGTGACTATTACAGAATAATCGGCAGAATAGCTTCTAACTGCAGCATATTGGCTCTGATGTGGCATTGTATAATAAAATGGTGTCTAAAAGTGCCTTAGCTTTTACTTGCTTTCTAGTTATAGTACAATTTGGTATAACAGTGACTAAATATAGTATATATTGAATTATATATGTGGTTTCTAATTACAGCATACTTAATGTGTATGGTGTCTTACTGCGGTATGACTGAGTTTGCAAATTGACTTTGTAGTTTATCAAATTCTATACAAAGAAACTGTTGATACATCTTATAAAGATAAAATAAAGTAAAAACTAGCTGCCAGGACCCAGGAACAGGGGCTGCTGGTGTTGGCCTCACTGCTGACAAAGGACCAGGAACCAGGGGGGCTGCTGAGGCCAACGAAGGATCCAGAACAGCAGAAGGCATGGAGACAGGACCTGGCGATAGGAGACCGGAGCAGGAGGCTGATTGGGAACCAGAGCTTATACGACACCCCAGTCGACTGACACGGAACCACGCCCTCCACCAGCTTCTGACATGGAGGCAGGCAGGAACAGGAGCAGGTCCCGACCCGGCCAGCAGACGCTCCTAATTCAGGTCTGCGTGTCTGGTTGTGTCCAGCCACACGCTGGGCGCCACTGTGGCAATGTCCGATGCGAGCGAGGTCTCACCACAACAACCAGAGACGAACCCTTCGCTTTTCAGAATACTTTATTACTTCAACATAAATTCACAAAACTCAAACTTAAATACACCGGCACTTTCTGCTGGCGTTTCAGCTTTGCCGCTCCGCTCAGTGTCTCTCAGTGTGTGTCTCGGTATCCAGTATCCTCTGGGTGTATATTTTGCTCCTTTAACCTCAATGTCAAATGTTGGAACCCATTCAAGTTACAAATACTGAACAATAACTTCATAACTCACAGTTTATGCAGCTGAAATTAACATCTTGATAAAAGCTTCATTTAACACAAAAAAGTGGCCTTGTATGATGTAACATAGAAAGGTCAAAGTAAACACTTCCAGAATCTGATGGCTGAGAATTTCTCTGACTTATCTGTTAGACATACTTGCAACACAAGCTCCTGAAATCTTGCCTGTGAGTCCAACTCCTTTCCAAGCAAATCTGCAAATCAAGATGGATCAACAACAAAAATGGCAACAGGAATTTCAAAGTTAACTCCCACTTTGAATTTATAAAATCAAATCAAATAACAAATTAAATAACCCAGACTACGACTCACTGCCGGCAAATGGAGCCCATAAAGTGACAGAAATAAAATAAATCCTTTCCTAATATTGATTCATATGAAATGATACACTCACAAATTCCCTTCATTTCAACGCAAATGAAACGCAAATGATTGATCAAAATACTTTTCAGTGTTGATGAGTTTATTCAATGTCGGACTAAAGAGAAATGCCAAGCAAAATATTAAATTGGCTAGTTCGGTACACTTTTGACTCCAGACCAAGCAAATATCCCACTATTGATGGATTATAGATGTTGATGAGTCATGACAATACAACCTGTGTGGGTGCAGGTGTCACTTGATTCAGATAACAGTGTTAATGGATCCCTGGTTTTATATAATTATAGCTGACATAACTGCTTTGAGTTTAGTCAATTATTGCTTTTGACCTAGTTTCTCAAATAGGTTCAATTTCAGTGGTTACAAACAAAGAAACTAAAGGATAACAAAGGAGAAAATGTGAAAATCCTCTGTGGCTTAAATTGCTCTGCTCTGCAAATAAATCTTATTAAATGTTGAAAGTGATACAGTGACTCGAAATCTACGTCAATATTAAAAAAAGTAACTATTTGGCTGGAAAACGTTCAGAGTTGCTTGTTACCAGTGAACCTCTTGGCTAACTTCCCAGCCCTGATCCACTAAGCTAAATGAGCTGACATCACAAACAAGATTTCGAAGGCTTGTGTTGAAAATATTCAGGACAGTTCAGTCTATGTAAAACTGAATAAATGACCGATGGTCGCAGACATTGCTTTTCTTTCCTTCATGAAATCAGGGACATTACTGTTTTCTCTTTGTGTGACAGACTGAAAGGACAAAGCAACGTTGTATGTTCAGTTCTTTTGTTAAGTCATAACTGGAACAGTTAGAAAAGGATTTTAAGCCCCACATTTACAACATATTGTAACCAATGTGACTCCAGGCTGACCCAAGCTGCTATTCTCTGTGAAGAAGCAAAGAAACAACTTTTATGACCGTTTGCTCTCAACTGGATGTCGTATTTGATTCTAAATATGTTTTTTTTGTGATGTTTTCCTGAAATGTATGAGTGTTTGCTAACTGACACGGAGCTGCCCGATTCCATCTGTCCACTCATTTCTTGGCACCAAGTAGCCCAATCGTCCCATCTCCCTATGTTCCTCCAGCTTCTTTCAGGGGATCCCATGTGCTCTGCAATGCCAGACAGGGTGTACAATCCCAACAGCATGCTCTGGGTTTGCCTCAGGGTCTCTTCCTACTTGGCTATACTTGGAAAAACACGATAGAAGGGAGAACATCCCAATCAGGTGGCTGAATCTCCTCAACTGTTTCCTTTAAATGTGAAGGTTCCACCCCTGCGCAAACTTGTACACCCATGTTAGTCGCTTGTAACCATGATCTCATTCCTTTATTTACCATCCAAAACAAATAAACATAGGTATAACGAGAAACTAAATCTAAAGCTAGAATCTACAACCATTATGGAACAAATCCCAGCATCCACCAGCTGCCGTTGCTCCAATCTGTCTGTTGAACTGATTCCCACTTGAGTAGAAGAACCCAATATATCCCAAATCAGCCTGGTGGAGCAACTTGTTCCCATGCAAAGTAGCAATCCATCATTTGTTTGTCATGACCGCAGAAATCACATATAGAATAGTTGACAAGGCACAGTCCAACATAAATGACATAAGAATGTGAGAGCTGTGTGCTACTATTACAATTGAGATTGACTTTTGTGTGGTTTAGCAGTTAGACAGGCAGCAACTTAAGCCAGTAATGATCATGCATCAAGTGCAATTACCGGGACTTGTGCTGACATCCACTGACGCCCACATCATGACAGAAATGCATCAGGCAAAGTGCGAGCAAATCAAGGCTACATCGTAAAAGAAAAAGTCTTTTCATAATTCAACAAAGAGAAGTATAAACAAGACGCCACATATTTCACTCCCACACTGCCCATGCTATCCAGCTTCTGAACAGCTAGCATGTGTGATGGTACATGGACTGGGGACAGAGAGTGCTTGAAACTTGAAGGGCATCAGGGATTGGCTCATTTTTCCTGTTCTCCATCTGTCCTTGTTGTTTCCTGCTATAAGTTCCCACAATGACAGTTCAGGAACAAAGCAACTGGTCAGTAAGTTCTGTTTAAGAGAACCCAATCTTAACAGGCATCAGTGGCTGAAATGTTCGCAGATGTGATTCCATATAGAACATTCTTAAATATTCTTTAAAATAAAGGTTTGGTTTTTGTTTTATTCCTTTTTACCTTCTCTGGCCATAAATATAAATGCCCTCAGTAATTTTTCAACAATGGGTTAATTGCTTTATTGTGTTTGCCATGCTTTTTGGAAGAAATGTCATAAACGTGGGGGCGGTAGTAGTAGTTTTTGTATTGTATACATTCACTAAACTATACAGAGTAATGGTTATCCATGAATACATATAATGTACATACATAAGAACACATGCTGCACATAAGTATATACACATATTTGCTTAAAGACATATCTTTTCTCACTTGTGTAAGTTCACTAAAATTGTAATAACCAACTGAATAAAAAAATTATAAGAGAGAGAAAGAAAGTCAACATTGTTTATGACAAAGAATGTCTAATGACCTTTTGGTTTATAAACAAAAAGCTGACCTAAGGGTGAATTTCTTATATAAGAAAGTTACAGTATAATGGTCAGCATTTATTCACATGTTGTAAATCCTTCTAACGTTCATAGTTTCAGTATCTAGTTCAATCAGGGGATCTCAAACCATTTCTCAGAAGCATGTCATTATTTATATTGCTATTTAAGTCTTTTATCTGTGAATAATCCATTTCTATATCTAGGAAAGCTTTTATGGCTAATGGTATGTGTTCTTTCATATTTGATAGCCACTTAGCCTCTCCACTGTCCTACAACATTATCATTACTCTATTTATTTGTGTTGCATTAAATTGCTGTGCGGGTTTGGAGCAGATCAAACCACCACATTCTTTTTGCTTTGATTAGTTAATTGAATTCTATTCTTTCGCCACAAGAACAAATACCACATTTGAAGCTTTCCACAGACACGATAAGAAAACTATTCAATATGTGTTTTTTTGAGAAAAGACAACTCTGTCGCTGTACTGCTGCATCCAAAGAAAAGAACAGTGACGACTGTAACAGAGACTCCCACTCCAAGAAAGTGAACAGTGGCTTACCCTTCTGACTGGAGAGTGTAAAAGAGCAGGCCTAGAGCTCAATTGGACTGACCTGGAATTTATTCCCTATCTGAGCCGCTGACTGGCTGCTGTGTGTCCCCAAACTATAGGAGGAAAGGAGCACTCCTACTCCAAAGCTGGTGCGGTATAATGAGGCGGCCCGGGAACGCTGGTCTTATTTCACAGCTACCCTCTAAAAGGTTAGCCCGGCCCAATTAATTCTGCTGGTTAAAAAGGTCAGGGCTCTGTGTTAAAGGGCTTGGGAAAAGCTATACTAGGGCCCTTCACCACCACCTCATTACTTAGGCTTCATCATGCTTCATTATAAAGTCATAGACATTGTTTAAACATGATAGGAGGAAGCCAAGAGGTGGGCCTGGACTTGAGCCAAAAGCCAAGATGCTGTTACAGTTGCAGTGGAGCCTTGTTACACGACAGGGCAAAGGTGCTGCGGTAAATTAGACCTAATCTTGATTTAGAAAAGCAGCGGTGTCCGGCAACAGGTGATCATTATCCGTCAAAGTGCGACAGTTCGCTGGAGCTGAGCACAGAGAGAAAGCCGTGTGTTCAAAGTGTTTCAGGCATTACTGCAGAGTGACAGCACTTGCCTGTTCGACACGTGGCATACATGTAGAAACCAAGGTTCAGTCAGTTCACTCAGCGTAGAGGCACAGGTGCTGAAAACATGACAGACAGTACATTGTGTGGTTTTTCTACATGAAGCTTGATATGTTTTTCTTGCGAACTGTATCATCTGTGTATTCTGGATACTTGTACATTTTTGCCCATTTCAAATGTTCTAGTCATTGATGGCCTTGTAACAAAACAAAAAACAAATTAGCCTGATGTATTGGGCTCTGTTTACAAACTTGCAAAGTGTAATAAAATATTGTCAAATAAAACACGAGGCAGGGTCGCAGGAAGCGCTCATCCAAAAAACATCACTCTGCACTTCCTCGTTTACGGATACAGATAAGTTTAAAGTCGACCAGTTGTCAAGAAAATCAAACGACAGACAGAAAGTCAGATAGACAGACTTCTAGATTCATAAGAGTTAACTTCATCATGTATGAGTCACTTGCAAAGACAAAGACTTTAGGTCTTCACAGGGATACCTGTCCAAAAGCATCCACTTCAAGTACACTCAACATGACGGATTATGTCTAAAGACACGAGGCAGCAGGAGATGTGAGGAGGCATCAGAACAAATGCCAGAACCTGAGATAATTAAGACTGATCCTTCAGCTTTGCCTGAGCAAATGAATCCATCTCATTTCCACCACAGTGAAGTCCCTGCTATGCATTCTCACAGTGTTGTTGTCAAAGACCAATCTGAAATGTGAGGGAAAATTGAAAGGAAAGTTGTGCAAACTGGTTTATATGTTGTCCAAATGAGAAGAAATGTACAACTTCCCCCACAAAATCAAACATTTTAGTGCTGAATGGACAACGCCAGCGATGGAACTGCACCCACTATGGTGTGAATAGATAAAGGTAGCTCCTGTGAGTTGGATATACATTACGAACAGTGTCACTGTGAAGTGCCCTGCTGCAAACGACCAAGTAAACTAAATTAAAGTCAGATCAGAGGTACATCCAAGGTAGTTAATTACACAAGCTGCCTGAGGAAGGTGAGGCAGATGGGGCCATGCCAAATCTTCTGTGCTGCTTGACACCTACCGTCTTACCACGATAATTAGCAAGCTCTGCTTAGTGACACGGAGAGAGCGGAGCGGAGACAGTGTTGTGTAAGACCAGGGGGATGCTGGAGCAACAGAAACGGAACATTTGTTCAAAGGGCTTGTGCTCGTGTCGCAGTTTGTCGCTGCAGATTGTGCGTAAAGTGCTAGAAGATGAACAATCGCTCATTGCACTTTCACACACTATGAATGCAACAGTCAAACGGAGGTTTTTGGATGGGGTGACTTTGTCACAGTAGCAGCCTGTCACAGATTTGGCGTGTGCGGTTCGCAGAAGCTTACAAAACTGGGAAAACATTAGGTTAGATTGACATTAATGTCTCATCCTCCTCTCAGAATCTGTGATCAGGTAGAATTTCAGAACTGTGGTAGGATGCATAATTGGTGAGAGTATGCAGTGACAATATCATTCACTTACTCCTCCAACTTTTGTGTCAGCAGTGAGTAGTTATTAATGTCTAGACATTTTTTCCTTGTATATCTTTTTTGCAAATCTGTCAAAGCAAAAAATACTCAGGTATGTAATGATTTTGCAGTCAATGAAACAGGAAATTGTCTTTGATCAACCTGTGATGGTAAAAATGTTTCCCCCCCTGGCTGCACACGTCATGTTTTTGAGTTAGAGTACAGGAGGAACACGTTAGCATGCAGGATGATTTCTGTCTGTAGAGTACAACAGTGAAATGAGGCCATTGCTCATGTAAAAAGTCTATCAACCAAACTACACCAGAGAATGTCATCCGACGGTATTACAGTCTTGTTTACCTCAGATCTGTCGTCAGATGTTGATGTTCATACGACTGAAAGGTCCATGGCTGGTTTTCCAATATAAAAGACTTTTTCCTTGTCTGTGTGGTCTCAGTCATTTGTAGTCGTCAAGGTTAAAACAGTTCTTGTAGAGCTCCTGGTAATCAGCTCTTAACCTTGTGTGGAGTGCAGCAATAATGTTAAAACGTTTCGTCACTCACACTCGAACAAGGTTCACTGTTTAAAGTACGATTGCATGTGCATCTATTCATGTGGTGTATTTGATACATTATCTCGGTGGATTGGCATCAGTAGGCAAAACGTGCAAACATCCAATCTTAAGCATGAGGATCAATGAACATTTGTTTGAATTTCACATTTCTTAACAAGTTTAAAGATTGTTTGTCAACATTTCTATGACATGACATGATGACATTTATAATAAAAGCAACTAGCTCTAATCAAATGTGGGCAGGTTCATTGTTAAATTGGAAGACTTGGTCCGGTATGTACCTGATGAAGCTATTTGTTTAAATGTCCTTTAAGTGTAGACAATGTGTGGGTTTTCTATCTGCTCTGCGTATGCACTCGTCCCAAAGAAAATTAATATGAGACAGACATTTTTAATGAACTTTATCTTGTGAGGCTTTCAAATGAAACTATGTCTACTCATGACTCTTCACTGTTTGCATTTGTCCACCACGTGTGACCAGTTAAACCAATGTAACCATTGCTAATGTAACTGCTCAACACTATTTACCAATGACTGTATACAGTATAAAGATGGAAGACACATCTCAGCTTCCTTTCACTCAGCAAAAATGAAGCCAAAATAACCTGGATACAGGTGCTGCCATCTTGCACTGGTAATGTCATGTGTAGCCATTTGGAGTCTGTGCAGGAGAGACAGTTTTATGCTGCTACTGATACACCCTCTCGACCAATGGTGAGTCAGTCTCAGCCTCCAATCACAACGTTTAAGCCTGTTTTTAAAGCATCAAAAGACTAATTAAACCCAAACACAAACACTTTAACATGTATCAGTGGGATAAGAACTACTTAAAATGACAGAAATCCCCATTGAAGTGTCATCCATGTCCCATTCACTAACATGGAGGAGGCATGGTTTATAATAACTCCTCAATTCATTTGTCATTGCTGCACCCTTTATCTGTATCAGACATTTTTTTAATGTATAAATACTTTAATCATTGACATCCTCTTCCATTGTGTTAGAAACTGTTTCTCCTAATCAATGTTGTAAATATTGTTATTTTGTTGATGTTCGGAGTCGACAACATATGGCAGTGGAGTCTCTGACATCTCACCCTGTACGGCTCTTTAATAGCTTGTTGGAGGCACAGTTGTGTTCATATTTATACATTTATTTGAATAGTAGGAGCCGATTCTGGGGATGGCCTTTTTTTTTCTTGCATTTTTCCTTCTTCGGTTGCTCATCTCAAACCTGTATTTTCTCAATGATCAGCCTCACTTACGCATTACTCTGTACATGTAGCCTAATGCCCAAACAGGATGCATTGCACACACACACACACACACACACACACACACACACACACACAGAGGCTGGTCTTAAGAACCTCCATTAACCAAATGGTTTGCAGCCATCCTCAAATGGGGGGGTGGAGATGTCTTTTACATTAAGTGGCCTGTGAAAAGTATTTGGTGATAAGAAAAAAATGGAAATTCCCACTCTGTGTCTCATCAGCCCAGCTTTGATTGCGGCTTTAATCTCCCTCTTAGTCTCAGGCCTCCAGCTAGTCGAAACAGCTCCGAGCATTTAAACATGATCTTCTCACATCGAGTCAGGAGCGGCTCGGAGAAATGAACAAACACCGTCGGAGCAACTCAGGCAGAAACAAAAGAAAGGAGAAGTTGTAGTTGTCTTTGTTTTTCTGCTCTCTGAGCCACAACTCGTGTCTAACCTGCAGAAAAATACTGCCAAACACATCAATGGCAATGCTGGTCACAGGGTTGGTAGTGGATGGGGGTCTGTTTCCTCTTATTTTGGCACCTTTCTCTTTTGTCTTCCCCTTCCTCTCCCCTCCCAACCCATCCTTTTTTTTCTCTCTCTGTTCTTGAGACAAGAGAAGGAAGCCTGGAAAGGTGCACCATGTCGCCGTTGCTCGCTGAAGCAGCCACTATCAGGTGCTTTCCACTTCACAACAGCATTACACATCAATTATTCAGAGGCCCTGAAATAAAGCAGTTTGCCTCTTCTGTCTCCTAAGGAGGAAAGAGAGAATTGCAAATGAAAAGGCACAGAAGCGGTGACGATTCCAGTGCTTGTGCAATTAAAAACATCACTTTTAAAAAGATTCAAATGAGGTGGGAAAAGTCAGAGACTCAGTGAGTATAGTCTCCTTGCTTTTTCAGAAGTTGAGATGGAAGAAGGGGATTATTCCTATTCAATGTTGTACTTATGTTGTGTTCATGTGTCTCTAAATTAATAATTTCCTTCTTATTAATGCATCAGCCGGTGTTAAGGACACTATACTGAGCACTATGAGTACCATAGCCAATCTATAACGATAATACAGAAATGCTGATAGAGTTTGAAACAGTGGGAGATAGTTTGCTTTCTTGCTCTGTTATATTTTATCATCCAACTGTTGATGTTCCGTGCTCTGTTGGATTGAGATCTGCTGACCATGGAGACCATTGGAGGACGAGGAACTCATTGTCATGTTTGTGGAACCAGTTTGAGATGCGTTTTCCTGCTGGAAGTATAGCCATCAGAAAATATGTGGTCTGTGGCTATATTGGGATGCACATGGTCGGCAACAACACGCAGGTGGGCTGTGGCAGCCTAGAGCCGCTGACACAAGAGGGAGATGGATCCATGAATTCATGCTGTTTTGCTAGCAGACCAGTCAACTATCTGTATCTGTCCTGGCAGCTCAAATCACTGTGACCTGTGACCGCTGTGACCACTCTCCTCTGACCCAGAACTGCCGCTCACTAAATGTTTGTTGTTTTTCGTGTCATTCTGTCTAGAGAATGTTGTGAGTGAAAATCCCAGGAGAACAACATTTTCTGAGATTCTCAAAGCGGCCAGTCTGGCACAGATTGTTTTCAGCAACAACTGACAATATATCCCAGTTTATATGCCATGAGCTGTCACCACATGATTTTGTGATTAGATATTGGTATAAGCAAGCATGTATGGACCCTTTGTGTATTTTCCAACCTCACAACCCTTTACTAACTGTAATACACTACATATTATGTGAATGAGTTATTTTTAGTGGGTTATCGGTTTACTTAAAGAAGCATTTAGGACCAAGTTGAAAACATAGCATTGGCATGTCACCTTATTGGCCATTTCTAATGGCTAACACCATTGCAAACAGTTTTTCTATTTATCCAACTAAGGGAAGAAATCTACTGTGGACTATGGGTTTGTGACCATATATTCACGGTCACTCTCGTTTTAGCTCTGTCTTGGTCTCCGTCAGCTTCTAAAGGGAATATATGGCTGTTAAGCTGCTGTTTAACAGCTTGTTGCTAACTCTGTGTGTCAACTGTTCGGTGCAGAGTAAGGAATATAAAAGTGTGTTTAGCTGATCTGACCTTTTTTGCTGAAAACAGCTGCCTGCTGCCTGGTAATAGTAATAATAGCTTTATTTGTATAGCTCTAATCCAAACAAGGTTTCAAAGTGCTTTACAAAATCCATGGCAAAAAAATGAATGAATACAAATAAAAGGTATTCAATTCAGTTCAATTTTAAGCACCAAATCATAACATATTAAGGTTAAGTTCCACAATGAGCAGCACTTTGGCGACTGTGGAGAGAAAAACTGAACCTCAGTTTGCTCGTATGAAAACTAAATCCAACCCTAAAATCAACCATAGATTTGAGGGAAACTGCAGAGTTGGGTGATGATAATAAGAATTCCCCACTATTGATAATAATAATGGATGTGTCAAATTTACAGTGTATGTGCTTATTATTAACCGTTTACAGAAGTAAATTATATTGGCAAAGCAAAGCATAAGCGATGGCGCTCCTCAGATCTAATTTTCCTGTGGAGTCCTGTAAAGGTTTGGGCCAGCCCTGTTATAGATCACAACATAACATAATTATTCTATTTATTAATAATATGGGAGTGTGACAGTGGCAGTCACTAGCTTAGTGTGCCAGCAGAACAACAAAGCTGCAGAACTAAACAGTTTTCTTTGCTCTTTTTCTTGATCTGTCCACAATTTACTTAACTCCCAGGAATCAATATTATAGAACAGCTTTTCTCACTACAAACAACTGAGGATATCCACACTTTTTTCCTCTCTTAAAGAAACATTTGTGCTGTTGCAGATTTGCCTTGGGGGGATTTACAATATGCTGTATAAAGCATCTTGCATTTAAAATCCAAGTCAGCTGATATAGTGCTCAAAATCTTTACTAAGTTATCTTGTCATTTCATTTATCACAAGGAATTTCCTATTAAATCATGTGAAAACATCCTTTAGAAATTTAAAGGTCCATTGTGTAGGATTAAGGGGAATCTATTATTCTGATTCCATTAGTGTATTGTCACCTGAAACTGTGAATTATGTTTTTGTTATACATATGGGAATGGATCCTTTTCCATGGTGTCAGGCCATGTTCCTACAATACAAAAAAAAAAACACTGACTCTAGAGGGGGCCTCTCATGTTGTATCATAGCTTCTGTAGGTTCTCCTATTTCCAAGAGAAACTTCATAACCATTGTCACACTGCCAACACTGAAAAAAGAGTTGATAATGCCAAGCAGCAAAATATTTTCATATGGTCAAGAAGTCTGCAGTTCTGCCACTGTCCACTATGTAAATTGTTTTTTCTTCTCCTGTAACTGTTTCCCTTTTTGTTGTGCACCATGACTGGTAATTAACTGGCTCTCCGGTCTTTTCATGATGGGGCACCTGGGAAACACGAGAAACACGTTCAATAACTACCAGGTGCATAGCTCATAACAAAGATGAAAATATATTTGATCATGTATGAAGGATCAAAAAATTCACACAACCCCCAATGCTTGTTCTGTTTCCTCTTGTCCCTACAGCCCGTGGGGCAGCGTTCCTACATGCACCGAGATGCTGCAACAATACAATGTCAAATCCCAGAACACAAGCACAGGCTCATGAGCAAGAAAAAAAAGACCTGATAAAACTTTGAACAGAAAAAGCATGTATACCTGGGGAATTCGCACATGCTGTATATTTATATAGATATACAATATAGAGAAGTGTAGATACAGCCATATATACTATGCAATGTTTGTATCAAATAATGGTGAATAAGAGTAATAATATTCCGATGGGAACTGAATGTTAAAATAAAACTACATGATAATGAACAGGTTGAATTTCCCTTTTTGTTTTTTTTAAGTGTGAAGTGTTTAATTATTTTGGATTCTAATGTGTTTTCTCACCTTGTGTCCTCACTTTATCTGCACCCTGTCTACAGAGGCCGGACTTGGTATTATACAATAAAAAAATACGCAGCCATAAAATGGAATCTGGACACTACTTATCAGTAAAATCACAGACAGAAACGCTCTCTTCTACATCCATCTGATAAATATGTATTTGCATAGCATTGCTTAGCAAGCAGCTCCAGGATCAGCTGGCCCTGTTGCTGTTAAACGTGTCATGGTGCCAGGTCAGGCTGTGTTAGTATCTGCATTGTATCAGTATTTATAAGATATAAGAACAGACATATCTGAGTGGCTGTTCAATGTCATGTGATATAACACTTGGGTTGGTATCTTATCAGGAGCTGCAGACTTCATGCTATATGTGCAGATGCTCTGTGTATGATAAATATTTAACTTCTGTCACTGTGGAAACATCAAGCTCTTCTTCTTTTGCAACACAGTTATTTAGCTGAGTGAATTGTGGGATAGTTAACATCACAGGTACATTTGCCACAAAGATTGTTATAATTTGAATATGTATGGTGTAGATGTAGTGATGCGACTTAATACAAGTTAACTTAGCTGGCGATAGAGATTTAATAATATTTAAGTACGCGCTTTGTGTTTTCAGTCTTGCATTTAATATTTTTTCAGTCTTAGGAAAGCATTTTGAACTTGAAAATAAAATTAGCAGCTGCAGGCATTGTGCCATGTGTACATGGAATCTGACTGATCAACAGGTTTGCGTTTGGCAATTGTAAAATTACTGGTTGTGTTCAACTCATGTGATTGGACAAATTTGAACAGGAAGGAGTTGTCTCTCAGATTTTTAACTGATCGGATAATAAAGGAAGCAGGGATGTAAGCTAAGAGGTGTGGCACAGCAGGAATGATAAAGGAAGGAGTTGAGAGAATGATGAAAGTTGTCTTCCTCTTCAACAGTCGCTAAGGTCCATTAACATTATATTTTCCATCAATCCTCAAAGCTACTCTCCCTTCTAGTCCCAAATGATCTGAGGTCTGCTTCACCACATCAAGGCAAGCGATCTCATTTGCTCAAGGACACTTCAGTAAGGATCAAGCAAGTATTGCTGACAAATTGGTGCAAATCTGACTTGTCTGATTTCCTGATAGCACGCCGCCAGCTCTGTCACGACATACTTTTTATTTCCTTCATGCAATGTTAAAGTGTCGAACACATCACAGGACATGATTCTGAAAATGGTGGCTAACTCATAAAATTTATCACACACACAAAAAAGAGCTACGATAAAGTTCAAAGCTTTGCCCCCGAGTTCCCCGCTCAAGCACTGAAAACGTCCCTGAAGTATGGCTAAATAATGCATCCACAGAGAGAGAGACTGGTTACCTGAAATGCCCCACTCCGATTCAGCAAAGTTGGCGGCTCAGGAGATCCGCTGCCTACCGAGGACCCTGAGGTGTGAAGATGGATATGCTTATCCACTGATAGGGGAACAAACCTGCCACTGGCAAGTGCGGCTGTGACAGCGACAAGGCACTGACTCAGCCATTGGAAGATCCAGCAGCTGCCCGGACTGTCAGTCTCTATTTAGAATTAAAGCAGTAATCGATACAGCAACCATTCACCCTGCCCCACATGCTGTGTGTGACTAAACAGAGGGCTCCAGATCTACAGAGGCTGAATTTATGGTGTTGGAACAGCCCACTTAAAAACTTTTATGAAGTCCTCACATCCACACTCATTAACAGACTCACTGCAATGAGGCTTTGGTGCTGCAACAGTTAGTCACACAACACAATGCTGTGCTGGGGTACATTTATCACCTGTGCTCTCCTTGTAGAAAAATAATACAAAAGCAGTGCAGAGTAATTAGGCTGCCAGATGTGATAGTGCAAAGAAGTAATTAGTGCTTGTCTGATCAAGTGATAAGTGAACAAGGGAGAGATACAATGTGAAGTATTTAAGTGATCTTGGATAAGAAAAGCAGCTCTATGTCCGGGGCCTTTACTCCAATGTTCACTGATTAAAAGTGACACCGTGTTTATTTAAGAATGCTTATAAGTGCCTATAAATCCATATGTCCAGTGTTGAGTTCAGTTCAGTAAACACAGCCTGGAAAAAGCTAGTGACAGCGGATGGACTGAAACACTCCTTACCTTATTTGGCCGTCTCGGTTCTTTCAAAACGCTCTTCACTACGTCCAATTAGTAGACTTTATCAATCAGCTGGAGATGAAAGCAGCATTTGCATTCTGCGGAGCTGGTCTGAACAAGCATGCAGTGTGAAATGAAGGTCCACTTAACGATGTCGCCTCCGCTCACACACAGCGCAAACGTGTCCACAGCCAAATCACAATTGACCTTGTCTTTCACAGCAGCCATTTAGATATTCAGCTGTCGGTAAACCCAAGTATTGTTAATCACATTCATTAAAACTGTTTCCAAACACAACAAAACCCTCATTAATGTGAGTAGTAACCGTTGTATTTACCTACAGTTTAATTCAAAATGGCTGTCAAGGAAAAGGTCAATTGCTGGCTTTAAATGGTCCTTGTGGGCTCATGATGTGGGAAGTGATAAACACTGTAGCTGTGTTTCAGTTCAGGGGCCCAGTCCTTCGTAGGACCCCGTCTACACAGCTGCATCCTTTCATATGCTGGGAACGGATGGTTAATTGAAAGGACAGCTATTTTCTAACATGTGTACCGTTAGCTGTTCTGTTGAATATGCTACATTTAAAATCCATTCTTCTAATGGATTTGCCTTGCTTTTGGCTGCAAATACAGTTTGTCACAGAAGCGCAATGAATCATGGGTTATGTTGGGCTGGGTAGGATCCACCTGTGTGAGCCTCCGTCGCTCGGACGTGGAAGGACACATTTGTCAGCTCCATTTGGAGGGGCCTTTGAAATGGGACGGTCTAATCACACCGCTGAGTCTTCAAATGCAGCCTCCGATAGTGAGACACAGCGTGTGTGCTTCGTGCTCAAGAAGCCGCAGAGGCTAACAAGTTGTCAAGCTAGCGGTCTGGTAAGGTAATGCAGGAAATGCTAAGGTATAATGATAAAGGACAAAGATATCAATGTTTTCCTCAGACATGTTTTAAAATTGCAAAGAAAAAACTCTGAGTAGCTTATTACTACCTCTGAAGTCTGGGGTTTCAGAAATATCCGAGCTCTGATGTTTTGAATTCCACAAGAGGGGGGCGTTAGTGTGGATTCAGTGGGTTTGCGGACACCTGGACGACACCACATAAGCAGTATGGAGGCATGTTATGGGTTTTTTTCTGTTGGTTTTTTTTTACGTCTGAAGCTTTGGTCACCATTTCCTTCAATTGTATCGGATTCTGCTGCAACACTGTTTACCCCTGAAACTCCTAAAGTGTTTTGTGGACTCAAACACTTCACCCACCGCTCCTGGTGAGTAGATAATGAGTGAATTTTCATTTCTGGGTGAACTATCCCTTTAAGTGCTCCAAAACCAATAGATGAAAGAGAGTCACCTACTTTGAAGAGGTGGTTTATTTTGTGTGTCTTTCATTGTAAATAAGAAACACGTGATTAGTGCATCTTTGAAGTAAAAATACACCTCCTGACATAATAATGCATGGGAAACATCTAGATGCAAGCTGTTACATCTTTACTTCTAATGTAGCCTCTCAGTAATTCTAAGATTTGTTAGAATTCATTCGACGTTAAAGGGCATCAAACATTCTCAAGTCTGTACTATTACAGTTTATTACTGATTTTTAGAAGAAGCTTTTTGGACATCAATAAATAAAGTTAATGTCTCGTATGCAAAGGAAAATTAGGTCCCTAAAAGTGCTCGGAAATTGCTGCTCTATCTCTTCAATGCCTTGAAGTCAGCAGGAACCTTCAGTAGGTGTTTCTGACCAGTGTCCACTTACAGCCTTGATCTCTCCATCTCAACTTCAGTATCACACAGGAAATGAATCTGTCTCTCAGCTGTGGCTGATGTACACACAGAGGAACTTTCATTCACACATAGCTCTGACTGACATGACACATTATACCAGTAAACTTCATTAATCACCATCTACAGCTAATTAGAGGCTCATTCAGATATCCAATGTTACCAGATGTAGCGAAGTTGCCATGATTTATTTCCACATATTAACCAGCTCCATTGACTTTCCATTGAGTAGGGAACCAAATGGCTTTTTCACTCTGTCACTGAGCTCATTATTTGGTCCTCTTCATGGAACACCCTGGACAGTGAGTAGGGAGGAGTGAGTCATTTTTGGACACAACTACCATTGTCATGATCTGCGTTTTAGTTTGAAATTTGAAATGAGTCATATTTGCCAGTTATAATATTACTTCCTGTTTTAGTTTTGTCTCATTAGTTAATTAGTCCTCAGTGTATTTGTAGACTTGCGTTTCCCCTCTTCAGTGATGTTAGTTTACTGCGTGTGTCTTCCAAGCATTTTGCCTGCTTCCCTTTTTTTAATGTTTTTATCATATTTGTGATTTCTGCTCCTTCCCCTCTGGTTTTGTTTGCCTGTTTGGACTGCTCTCTCTGCTTTTTGACTCTTGTCTGTTCCAACACTCAGTAAGCCTTATCCTATTATGTTTAAATGAAATCATTGTTATTCACGGTATGAGCTCTGACAGAACATCTGCATTCGGGTCCTGCCCCCTGTGTCTGCTCGCACCTGTTGTGACAAGTGTGCTATAATTCATCCCACTGTATAACAGAGGCTAAGATCAAACTTTTTTGTGTGTTTAATTAAAGTATGTGTTCATCTCACTGTAGTCTTAGCAGAAAGAATGTAAAGGTCACCATGTAGAGGAAGCAAAAGTTGTGTGATTACTGACCATGAAACACAACATGATTGTAGTGGCCGTTTTACTTCGTTCCACATTACCAAAGGCCACTTATATTAAGCCTGCGGAGTGTCCAACATATATACCTTGCCTTGTTGTGAAAACCCAATGTCGACACGCTTCCAGGAGGCAGGTAAATCTTGAAAAGGGTTTATTTTCCAGTTCCAGCACAATTTACAGACACACCTTATATCGATCCTTTACCGAATTGGCGATGCTGTCTTTTCACGACGTCTTTTCACGACGTCTTTTCACGCTGTCATGATGTCACGATGTCACGTTTTCACGTTTTCACGGTGTCACGGTCAAAAACCTTATTTCGATCCTCAACTGTCGCAAACAACAAGCCTTAAACAGCACCCAAAACAGAATATAATTAAATACAGCAGACACACTGTACAAAATATATTTTAACTGTATACAAATTAAATTACAAACCTGGATAATTTAAGAACATATCAAACCAACATTAATATTTATCTACACACTCCGCAGGCTTAATATAAGTGGCCTTTGGTAATGTGGAACTAAGTAAAACGGCCACTACAATGTTAAACCTATGAAATGACGATATCTCATTGTCCAATCTGGTCTGTTGGCAGTAAATCGACCACAAAGCTGTGTACAAGGAAAGAAAAAGCTGTGATGATTCTCTTCATCCGCCACTGCTGAACTCTGTCCTCCACGCTTAATCCTTCCTGTATCTAATGACTCCCAGAGCAACTTAACTAATTAGATTTGTACAGCAGTGAATGAAGCCGGGCCTGTATACAAGCATATGTCAATCCGTGACCTACTATCAAAGGAAAAGGGCAATTACAGTTGCGTGTCCAAGGACTCTCTATCATAGCCTGACCTTTTGGCTTGATGTACCAAGAAACCCACGAGAGCCTCATCCAAATGTCACATGTTTCCTGACAGTGCCTGATTCCCCAGGCTTTGGTGTATTTCCTGTGACCCCTGTCTGTATTGATTCACTATGTGTGAACTCCTGCAAGGGAAACCCTACAATTAGTGCACGCAGACCCTATGTGTGTAAGTGATACAGAGGAAATGTGTCTCTCCTATAGAACACCCTGGATCATTTAAGTGTATAAATTAATTTGACCAATCACCTCATAATTGTCACATCAAATCTTGAATGGGTATTGTTATCAGTTCATGTATATGAGTTGCCATCCTGCTTTTTCAAGACAGTCGGATCTGGAAAACAAGTATTTGTTAAATTAAGCACTGTTCAGTGAAGTGTCGGGACAGAGGGTCCAGATGGAGAAGAGTCCCTCAAGCGCAGGTCCAGAACATCATAACATCATAACATCTTCATGTTTTATTGCAATTTGTATTGAAATGCAAACCACTGTCAAATCTAAGAAAGTATGATGTAATAATATTTAACAACATTTAATATCAGTTTTCACATTGAACTGGAGGGATTATAAAGAAGCTCTTTTCTCATGTCAAGTAAAACAATTAAAAAAACTTTGCAAAAAAATGTGCTTCTTAACATTTTTCACTTCACAGTCTCAACCAATTATCTAACAACTTCAACATATCTTAACTACTGAACAGCTTTAACACCTACCTTTCTCTTCCTTTGTTTTCATCTTATATGCCACCCCCACTTTTCTAGTTCAGTAAGAGAAGGATTTAAAGTATGGGCTTGAAGGGTATTTCACACTGCTGCTTCTGACAATCGCCACAGTCTCAGAACAAATCAGACATAGTGGTTTTGGTTGTGTTCGGAAGACTGAATATGTAAGAGTCTAGTTTTGATTAAAAACTGTTTTCATGGCTACTTTTCTCTTTTTTTCCTGATACGTCTCTCAAAGCCTCCAGCTCATCAGAATTCACAGATTTCAGTGGCATCACATGACATGATTTAGTTTCCTGGGCCACTAAACCTGTGCCATAAAGGCTAGAAAAACTCCAAAATAGAAACGCTCAAATTTTGAAATTTCCCAATGATTTAGAAGTTTGGGTTCGGATAAGATGGACAGAAGCCCCTGATCTAGAGGATCTGCTAAAACTTAGTGTGCAATAATAATGGTTAATATATCTCAATCGAGCAATCCTAAATTGTAAATAGCATAATAATGTTATGATAATGACGTCATTTATACTATGTGATTGGTCAATCAAAGACTTATTTGTTTGGGTCATTGGTTAATCTATATTGTCGATTGTGTCTCTAATCTTATTGGTGAATACAATTCCTCCCCTATATTACATAATGACTGACTATTTTCTTCATGGTGTAACTCATCATATGATATTATATGATGGAAAATAATTAATTAATTAATTAATATTGTCTAGTATTATTTGCCGGGATAGTCTTTTTGTTGAGCTTGAGCTCAGTTTTGACAAATCAGCTCCTAAATCCCATCATCTGGGGAGACTCTCCCACTCCCAAGCAGTTAAAGTCTTATTTTGTTAAATTGTTTTGCACTGTAGTGATGTGGTAGTTTAAAAACTGCCATACAAATCTTTATTTTTAGCAATCCAATGTAATGGTTTTCTAACAAACTGTCTCATACTGTCTTTTAGTTGTTCAGGCACACATGCCTGCAGTAGAAATCACAGTCTGTGACCCCACCTCAGTTCACCTTCAATTTTCTGTTTCTGTTTCAGTACAAATAACAAAGATAAATCTTAGATCCCTTTACAACAGAATCATGCATAGCAATGCTTTCATGATACTGTCTGGAAGTCTGCAGCTTGTGTACCTTACCTCTTATGTTGCAGACAAATTAATGACTATTTTTTTTTTTTAAACTCAGATTTTACATTCAAAACAAGAAATGCTTAAATAGGAACATTCGGTGTACAGAAGTTGATTGTCAGAACATTTGGTCTCATCAAAAAGCTGTGAAAACACCTACATACGGCAGATGGCTGTTTTTGCTCCTACCTTCAGCAGGCCTTAGGGAGCCTAACACATCAACCTTGTTCTGGATTCATCTGAAATATACCCTCTGCACACGCATGTTCTCTTTATGAGATAATGCCCGAAAATAAATCATCATTCTTCAAAGTTACTAAGCATCATTTACTCACCATAAAGGAGACTTCGATCTGCAACTCTTTGAACCTCAACATACTGAGTCATTGCTTTTCAAAGCACTTTGTTAACTGTGCTAGAAGCAGTACTGAAACATGTTTTGTAGCTCGGCTGAGAGAAGTGTCTGGGGGTCGTCATATGCATGTGGAGGCTTGAGCCCTTATGCAGCTGCTGCAGGTTTGATTCTGACCTGGCCCTTTGCTGCATGTCGTTCTCTGTCACGGCTCAGGCCGTTTCTCTTGTGTTTTTTCCTGTTCTCTATGTTCCCCTCCTCTTCTCCTCCTTCCCTGTGTGGGCATGTGAGTGTGTGTGTGTGTGTGTGTGTGTGTGTGTGTGTGTGTGTGTGTGTGTGTGTGTGTGTGTGTGTGTGTGTGTGTGTGTGTGTGTGTGAGTGTGTGGGCGCTGTCTCCACTCCTGGAACCTGGCGCGAGTTCCACACCTGGTCTCAGTCACCTATCAGCAGCGCTACAAGAACCTTTCTCTCCACTCATCAGCAGATTGTTCAGTCACCTCAGTGGTATACTCTCTCGGCCGCTCTGTGTAACTTTCAGAGAAAGTCTTTTCGTGTGCTTCTAGTGGATCTTACTAATGCTATTTTCCCTTGTGCCTCAGGATCGCCAGAGTCAACCCGCCTGCCTTTGCTCCAAGTCACAGAGTCACCTGCTCACCCTCAGCCAGCCACCAGCCTGTCATCTGCTTGCCACAGCTCAACATTAAAAGCTCTTATAATGCAGGGCCCAGATCCAAGGAAGTATTTAAAAAGTTAAGGTGCCAGACCAGCGTGACTAGGCTGGCCCATTTCAAAGGTTCCTAAAACATTTAAGTAGTACATGAAGTAAAGTAGCTAACACTGCTATGGTAAGGGTGAGACAAGCTGGGGGCAAAAGTCAGAAATCCTCCTCAGATGAGGCTATCTCATTTGGGTTCAGCCTTCGCGGACTTCTACTTAAGGCAGACATATCCAGGTGTTTTGATGACTAAGGGTATAAACAACTTGTGACTTAAACTCTGTTGTGACAGTCCAGCCTGTCCCAGTGGGATGCTTCGGGGGGGCCCCTACTTACTGAGCAGTGTCTGTTTTGGTCTCGGTCATGGTGAGATTTGTATTTTCCACTTCTTGGTGGTCTGGAGACCCCCTTTGCTCAGTGTCTCTACCAGAATGTTGGTGGCAGCTGGATGGTTTTAAAACAGCTATTAGACCTTCGTGTTGAGAAAAGAATATACAGAAAAAGAGAAAAATATTCAACAATAACAGCTTTTTAGGCTACAGTCCTGTCACAGTGTTTCTTTTTTACCAAGATTGTCGTATAAGGGTCTTTTGCTTCGTTTGAATAGAAACAATGAGTCATCCTCGTTTTTACACTCATTATCACCCACAAACTCTTACATCACATGAAGTTATTGCCATAAAGTTATACAGACTATGCGATTCACAGCTGAGGTTCTTTAGTTTTTATGTCATGGTGTAATATAATGTGAACGTTTTTACATGCATAGAATCACATTATGAATCTCTCAGCTGCAGGAGGGAAGGAGGGCAGGGTCAGTACAGATCAGCACCACTGGCTCCTGGCAGAATTAAATGTCCTGCTCACGGACACGTCCTGTTGAAGGGTGGTCTTCAAGCACCGGGCCACCCTCATTGTAAAGATAAACCCATATTGCATCGTGAAATATGTGAAATACCGTATGTCTGAAACATAAAATGTGCTCGGATCCTTTTTTGTGCAAAATACATCTTACTTGGATGTGGATAGATTTGAAAGATCTAATGTGATTGATTGTTAGAAGTGATTAATAATTTCCACTCCATTAGTAAGCCATGGTAATTGATGAATGGCAGCATCACAAGAGATCAGAAGTTTCATTCAGTTTCATTAAAATCTCATTACATGTCTGACTCTGAAATAACTCAGTCCTGGAATACAGTCCCTGTCTCTGTGTTGATCTGAGTTGCTTAGAGTTTGTCTTGGGTCACTGTTTGCTTTGACATGTCCCTTTCAGGGTCCAGAGGGTAGAGGACATGGCTGAGTTCAGGACAATGGTTCCCAACTGCTTTGGCTAATGACCTTTACATTCAAAGAACTGTAACATTGTGGGAAAATGTTAATTCCCTTTCATGAAAGATGAGACTAATGCAACTCTCATGTTTTTGAAAGAAATGTAACATTATTTTTCCATAGCTTTGCATGTGGCTGTAATCATTTGTTTGATTTATAAATAAGGCTAAGTGTAAAAACACGAGTGCAAAAGAGAAGTAATGCCCAGTACCTGTAGCTATATGCTAACTGGTTTCTGGCTGTAGCTTCAAATTTAGCATGTAGGATAACCTTCTCATCTCATTGCAAACCGAACCACTCGTTTTTCAAAACATAAAATATTAATCCTTTAAGATGAATCTGTCTCATGAACTCAAAAGTTCAACCAGAGTGTGATTATTAACCCTATCTAATCCTTAGATTGAATCATCGGACTACTATTCACAGGCCTAAAGAGCTAAAGTGATCAATAAAACAGAAGAAAATGAAATTGTAAAATAAAGAAATCTGCATAACATTTTTTTTTTAGGTTGTATATTTTGTTAATGACCCTTGGACATCATGTGACCTGACCTCCGGGATAGGAACAAACCACCATGGCCTTGTGGCTCTCACCTTTGAAATGAGCTGCTGTAAAGACTCCTTCTGTTCTGACAAACGGAGACTCTTTGGGTTAAATGTACATGTCTGCTATAAAGAACACATATGAACTATATAGAATCTGGTATATATGGCTGCTTTTATTCCCTCCTACTCATTTCTTTTCTACATGAGGCTGTGTGTGCTTGCTCTGCCGCTGCAGTTGGAAATCCACAAAACTCTCTTTTTTTCCACATTGATATGATCTGAAAAGTGTTGAAATTCAGGCCCATTCCCCTGAGTATTCCCTGATGGGTAATTTATGGCCAGTCAAGTTGATAGACAAGGACACAACATGTTAGATCGCTAATGAATAAGCCCCCTACATTTAAGCACACACACACACACGCACGCACACACACACACACACACACACACACACACACTCTCTCTCTCTCTATCTCCCTGAGTCTCACAAAAACACAAGCTTCCTGCTTTTATATCACCATTCCTTCCGCGCTCTGGGTCCTTGATGGGCAGAGCACAGTATTCCAGCGCTCCCTCCCTTCCTCCCTCCCTCCCTTCCTCCCTCCCTCCCTCTCATGTGCCTCTAGGCGCTGCCTTATTTCCCCCCTCAGGAATGGTGCAACTCCCTGCCAATTCCTCCCAATCCATCAGTGAGTGTTCTGCCCCCCTGGGTTTTCTTTCCCATATACCGTCACACTGACCCGGTCTCCGCCAGGAAGGAGCTGCTTCTGCTTCATTCTTCACATTACACTGAGCTTGGAATGAGGGGGAGAGACTGGCAGCCTGGATGTGGACACTTGCACCACAGCCACAGAAGCAACAAATATGATGCAAGTGACCACTGGAGGTTGCTGGGTTCTGTGTGGAGGAGCTGTGTATCTGTAAATACAAGATTATTAGGATTAGTTCGATGTCTGATTGGACATACATGGTTGCACTGCTCTTTGGTATGCTTATAGGGTATATAAGGTTTATAATACCTAAAATTATTGAATACATAATACGAAGAATGAATGAATACTATAATCAATAATAATAAAGTAATATAATATGCAAGATAACGTCATAACATAAAAAAAACTCTTAATTGGCCATGGCAGCATATTTTCATGAATTATTTCTCACATTACTCCATTGTATTTGTTATAACAATAATTCTGTTGGTACATGTTGGGGATTTTTTCCTTGAAAACACAGTGACTCGTTGTGGGTCTCGACCTTAAGTGCTTTGAGATCATTTCCGTTGTTATTTGGCGCTATACAAATAAAGTTGGATTCTTTTGAATTAGATTGTATTGACTTGTCAGGTCCATCTATGATTTCAGTGGCAGTTTGGTCAAACAGGTGGCCTATAAGTAGGCCTGTGTAAACCCCTGCGGACTCTTCCTCCTGCGGAGGTGCAACCAAATCCAACTTAAAGCCCAGTGTTTCGAACCCGCATGGAAAAAAAAAAGAGAATTTTTAAGTTTGGGATTTATGTGCCGTACATAAAGATGTAAACTTCTAACAGTGAGAACGGGAGAAGATCAGCACCACGGACAGCGTCTCTCTCTCTCTCTCTCTCTCTCTCTCTCTCTCTCTAACTCTCTCACTCTCACTCTCACACACACTCTCTCTCTCTCTCTCCGTCTCTCTCTCTCCCTCTCTTCCGGGCGCACACTCGGCAGCTGGCTGTGATGCAGCTCCTCCCTCCTGTGTGGTGGCTTTCCCGACCAAAGATCCTTGGACGTGAACAGTTTCGCTGAGGAGCACTTTTTCTCCCCTCCCAAACAACCAGACGGACAATCGAGGCGCCACTGATTCCAAATCGAACTGAGAGAAGGGAGTTTAGGTGTCGGATAAGGTCTCTAACGGTCCTTCACTCCCCAAAATCTCTGTCAGCGATGGAGACTTGGGCTGGCTTCTGCCCAGGATTGCACTTATCTCTAGGTATCTGGGTGATGATAGCCGCTCTTACCCTGCAAAATGCCAAAGCGGAGATAACTTGCGCATCTTGCCCGTCGCCAGTTCAACTTCACCTGGAGAAATTACAGACGGGAATGCGCACTGACCCGACAGAGGAGCCGAGCGACTTAGAGTTGAAGGAACTCGGGGTTTCCGGACAAAATGCTGGAGTGGACGACGACCATGAGACAGACATTTCTGTCGAGGATGTCCCCATGTTCCCCCAACATGTCAGTTTGGATGGAGTAAGAACAAAGGGAGAAACACCAGGGCATAGTGGAGAAAGTCATCGCGGCAGGGTTAATGACAGGGAGCCCGAGTTGGGTGAGGATGCTGCGCTCCGGAGAGCGAGGAGAAGCGGTCCTGAGTTTGCCGAGTTCAGTGAGAGCAGGTGGACCGGCCGGACCGGCGTGGACGCGGGCGCACCGGAGGATCGAGGCTCGTTGTTTGACGGACAGAAGCAGGGCAGGTCCGACTTCGGCTGGAACAGGAACGACGGGAGAGGAAATACCCGGCAGGATGAGCCCAAGATCACCAGCAGCACTTTCGCTCTGACGGGAGACTCTGCGCACAACCACGCGGTGGTTTACTGGTCAGGACAGAACAGCAGCGTGAGTAAACCTTGGCTTATCAGAATTGTTGCTCTGCGTGTTTGGCTGCTCTCCACGACTCCGCGTTCTACACGGACTCTTCCCCCGAGAGTGGGTTGTTTTCCCAGCAGCTGAGTGAACAAACTCCGTGACGCACGGAGCAGGGACTCTGCGCCGTGGCGTGCCGGCTGAGTTGTGGTTCACTGTTAACAGGTGCACTGGAAGCTACAGATGCGCACCGACGCGCTGCTCTGTGTAAATGTCAGACTTCGTGTGGCGTTTGTGAATCGTATTAGCGCGCCACCTGTGATCTCTCGTATTACGCACGAAATCCTCTCTCCCTGTTGGAGCATCTTTTGTCTCTTTATCCAAACCCGTGTCACTTTCCCGTGTCAGTGGAAGCTCCGTGTTCAATATTTAGTTAACCGTGATTTATGGTCTTGGTGTGAACGCTATTTATGATTTATTTGCAGCGATTTGGAGATGTGCTAATGCATGATTCATTCCTCCCCACTGATGCGAGGTTTTCATCCAAATTAATTGACTGGGGAAGGAGGGAGTCATAAAATATTGCTCAGTCTCTGATAAGCCCTTGACTTCTGTAGATTATGAATTTCTCCTCTGTCTGACTCCTCGTGCTTCCCTGGAATTTTTTGAGTTGGCTGAACCCAGCACCTTATTGACTTTTTAGGAGCTATTTCATCTTTAAACATCTTAGGTGGCCGCCACTGGTGTGTGATACTGTTATTATATTGCACATAAAAAGATGCATTACCACAGCCTTTCCAACGGGGTGTGCAGTGTTTGGAGGTTCAGTCTTTCCCCATCGGCATTATCATCAGAGAGGAGATGCCTCCCAGAAATAATCGTGCCAAATGACATGGACCCAGGGAAACGCTAGAGTAAACTGCAGAGATTGTGACAGCACTGACATAAAATATAAACTGAGGCAAAATATTTCCTTGAATGCTCGGTGCTCCATTTAAGACACGGTGAAAGTATACATAATTGAATAGGTTCTCTCTGTGGATAGAGTAGGGCAACATGCAGTTCTTTGAGTATCACAGCATCACTGCACAGGTCCAAGACAAGGGGAAACCTGCTGCTGAAACATCTGTAAATCTTTGCAACATCAGTAGCTCTCAGACACAGACCACATTCAGGCCCGTTCTGCTCGTGAATTGGATGGAAATCCTGCTCCTCTTACACAAAAGGGCCCTCATAGGAAGAGAATAATGAGACAAAATGAATCAAAGTCATTTACACAACCATGTAAGCTCACAGGGAGCCGCTGGGCTCTCTTTGTGGTTTCACAAGCTTAATTTGTTGTTGTGGCTGCTCCACTCGCTTTATTCCATTTGAAAAAAATGAATAAAAAAAATCCCACATATTCAGTCTTGTCTGAGCAGATTATGACATGGTGCATGAACTTGTTTTTTAACCTGCAGTGAAGACTGAGGCGCTGCGAGTGGAACATGCTTGTGTGTGCGTGCATGTGTGTGTAACTGCGTGAGTGTGCACTGGATGGAGAGGGTGAGTGGGGTATTGTGTGCCGCTGCCCCTCAGCTTTAAATCTTTAATAATTATCTTAACAACTGAGCCCTTTATTTCAAAGTCTTTTCTTCTTCCTCGGCAAAAATGAAGGAAATCAGGCATGGCCTCCAGATCGTCCTCCAGAGAGGAGATCTTCGACTTAATCTTCAGTTTGCCGTTGGTGCTTGTTGTTGTGATGAATGGGCTGGTAGGGCGAGAGGATTGAGGATGAAGTCTGCTAATTTAACTGCAGCAGTAGTTAAGTTAGAGTTAGAGTAAGTGGCTGGCTAACAGAATAACTAGCTGATTGGATGGATGACCATCTTGGCTCAGCTACCCGAATCGTATCTGCCTATTGTACACTTGTACATAAATAAGAACATTGCTTGTTTGGTTAGAGACTTACAAAAAACACATGAGACATGACCGATGTTACATTTGACCTATGTTATATTTGACTGCGTGTTGTAATTAATGACTGTTGCCTCTTATGAGGGGTTAACGTAGGCTGTGATGATCAGAAACTTTAATTATTTTTTTAAAATTAATAACGAGTCAAGAGAGTTCATTCTCCATGCTCTGCAGCCAGATGTTCCTTCCATCTGATGTCATCCAGATACTGTCACCTGATGGCCCCACACGTACTTTCAAAATAAAACATTTTCCTGTATTCATCCATAGTGGTCCTATGGTTGCTGGCTAAGGTTGGAGAACCTGGAAATGGCAATATACATTTTTTTTTTTTTTTACTTTAATTGAGGCAAAGAGCTGAGGTAAAACACTTGAGTTTGGACTGGAATTCACTGGATGGAGGTAGCCATGGTCAGTCAGGGTTGGTTAAGTTGTGCACTCAGCATAGGACAGGCATGCATTTTATGGTCCACCCTCTCAGCATCGCAGCAGATTTGTCACTGTTCGGCAATCTCGAGAGCTCTGGGACTTGATCGACAGTCAGTTGGCATAATTTTTTTTACAAGATGTAACAAGACCTTCCTATTGATAATGCAGTCTGATGTTTTGCCGTGCTTTTATAAAAGCTTTGAAATTAGGATGTCATTTTGCAAATGCTGTTGTTAGCAGCGAGAAACATGCAGCAGTTAAAGTTATTGTCATATTTTATCATTCTTGTAATTTAACCCTCTGTTTGTTTTTTTTACCATGACCACAATTTTACCTAAACCCTGAACATAAATCAGCTCCATGAACTTAACTCAGTTGTTCTTTTAGCTGTAATCATGATCAGTTCTTAACCTCCTGAACTTGGCCTTAGCCTCTGGTATCAAACAAGTTGTGGGTGTCATCCTGTCTTCTACACACAGTCTACATTGCTTTCTCCTAACTATAAGCACATTTCCCCAAACTTGACCATGTATTTCTTTTTTTAACAATTGCTGTGATCATTTACTGACATTAATCAATGCCTCTAGGCTATTGATAACATCTAATTTCCTTCCAGCAGTCTTCAGTTCTTTCTTTTCACTATGACCACATGTCTTTATTTCCTCAATTAGTCCTATCCTTAACCAAGTCATTTTAATTGACTTAAACTAAATGATGATCGTACATCAGAAAAGGCTCATATGAATCATTTTTATTTATGCGTTTCAAAAAAAGCAATGATGTGCAATATTGTTCAGAGGGTTACCAAGGAAACACTAACGTGTGACCTGCTTTGTCCTTTAGGCTGGAGGATTTGGAATATGACATTTTATTTTGGTGGAGAATGACTTATCTGGAGGGTCTGTCACACTGATTGGATGGATGGCCACGTGCCCTCTTTCACTGACCTTTCGCCAAGAAACTGAATTCCTGCTGAACCATTTCAGTTCATGTGGACCACATGCCTAAAATATAAATGTAAATTAATCTTGGTTGGCTTTCTGGTATGCATTTTGGTTGGCTGCCCTCAACATCAACCATAAATTCACAACCTCTTTGGTCTGGAGACTTTCTCTGTCTCATTTCAGCCAGATTGGTCGGCTGTGTCTTGTACTGCTACAACCTCCGGGAGGGCTTGCCGCTGCGGTGGGTTCCCTCGGGGGGAATGGTGTGTCCTTTGAGGCGTGTACACAAGGCTAATACACTCTCACTGTCTCCCTGTACCTGTCCAACTTGCTGTCTCTACCCCTGAAGCCAGCCCTACCTCTCTCTCTCTCTCTCTCTCTCTCTCTCTCTCTCTCTCTCTCTCTCTCTCTCTCTCTCTCTCTCTCTCTCTCTCTCCTTGTGTCTGTCTTTCTATGGGTCTCAATGTCCCTGCCCTAGGCTTATGCAGGTTATGTCGAAATCTTAACCTTAGATAGTAAATGGGAATGTAGAGTTAGCAATGTGTGGACTAACTGTGATTTATCATATTCATGGGCATAATTCCAGTGAAGCATCCCTACAGCAAAGTGATGTGTTCTTTCCTGAAGTATTTTTGAGGCTGTGGAACCCCTCCACCCTCACCAGTGATGAACTTAATGGCATTGTGACTGACAGCTGGAATACAAAATGAACAGCTTGAGCACTGCCTCTTTAAGTGTGATCTTGAAACATTCATCTGGTAAAGGGAACCTTGAGATATCCTCCCAACAGCGTAATGGCAATGAATATGCTCCTTTAAGAAGATTGTGACCATGAATATCGGCATATTTAGTCGATAGCACAGGGCAGCTTTCCGGCTGACCACCACATTTCCCCCCCTTGATGTTCTCTTCATGTACCATGGCACATCGCGCTGTCTTTGTAGTCCTCCATCCATTGGGTGGGGGCAAAATTAGCATAAGACTGTGGTCTTTAATGTCTTGAGAACTCACGCAGAGGCAGGTCAGCCGAATCTGGCAAGTCATCAATGGAGCTGACTGGGTGTGTTCGCAATTCCCAAATCCCCCCTGAGAACCGGAGGAACACATGCAGACTCTCATGAGCTGAAAATGTCATGCAGCAAAAAAGCAGACATATTCACATTTGTTTTCCACGATGTTGATCAGGATCATTTATTGACTCCTTTATGAAAATAATCTGTAGTCCTATGAAAAATGTTTTAGTTGAATACTTTGTCAACCTGACTGGCTGCATGTTGTAGTCATCATATGCACCATCTCTAGTATAGAAAGACCCCAGAGACCCACAAACACGGATAGAGCCGTGTGCAGCATTCCCAACCATGGTCTTTGCAGAGAGGGGATGTCATTTATTATATAGCTGCAGGTCGTCCTCTTGCTCTTTTTCCATCAACCCATCTCACCATTCAGCCTTAAGTACTGATGGTAATACATTGTAAAGTTGTTTCTTTTCTTCTCTCTCCCACTACCATGGTGGCCCTCTGCTCTGGAGGAAGATAGATAGGGAAAAAAAAAACTGGGATATCATAAATAATGTAAACCTTCCAGCGGGCCTTATCTCCCTTATCCCTCAATCTCTCCTCCCTCCCTCCTCCTCTAATTAGTGTCTACAAAATTGTTTCCCATCCCTTGTTGTTTTGCAGTGAAAGTATGATGTCATGGCAAAAAGCCATGTGCCACAAAACATGAATGGAAAATCCGTCTTGACTGGCCTCCAGAGCTAAACTCTTGGCTGCAGTTACTGGACAGTTGGGGTTGGGCTGTGGCTTGCTCTTGACCTTCCGATATCACGCAGTGTGGTTTTAAAAGCATGTTATATCACTTCATGCTTGCACTCTATGGCCAAGCGAAGTGTCCATGTGCATGATGAGTCACATCATGTAGGCTAGAGGTCACTTTTCATTTCTGGACACTTCCAATGTGTTCCAAAGATTTTAGGCGAGCACTTTAAAAAGCAGAATTTGCTCAGATAGGTTTTGTGTGGGGAAAGGAGTACAGCCTTTGCCCTATTTGCTGGTTAGATTTCAAAGGATGAAAAATCAGCCGAACACATACAGCTGTCAAGATCATCTAACCCATATGACAGCATACAGAAAATCCAGCTCTTATCCAAACTTAACTAGGTCAGCACATTTATAGGTTGCATTTTATTACTTCACTTAAAGGTCACTGGATGCACTTAGAAGTGTCGCATAATGTTAAAACTCTCCCTTGTGCTCAGCACAGCAACGCCACCACATCAAGGAAGCTATTCAGGAAGCCATCCAATCAGGGTGCATTGCACCTGCTGCTGCAGCACGCCACAGATCTCGGATCACATCAAGCCGTTAAAAGCTTTGAAGTTATGAGCACGCATGTAGCAGGAACCGAGCCAGTCAGACGAGGGGCTTTAAGGCAGCGTTCCCCAAATCTAATGGCCTCATTATGTTTCCTGTGTGATTGCCACGGTGGCTGAGGCCCTGATGGAAGCCACCTCGCTTCGACTTCAGAGAGTATAATCATACGCTTGGCCACAGATCCTGTTTGGCACAAGTGTGTTGACATTATCTGTGCGAGGGAAAGAGTGTGAGGTAGAAGAGAGAAGTCTGTGTGAAAGTATATGTGCGTTAATTAGATTGGTACAACCAAGTGTCAGATTTAATTTGGTTTCAAATGCCTTTTCCCCATCTGGGAGAAACCAGGCGGCATATCTTTGTCCTACTCTCTTGCTGTGCACAGTTTGAACTTCTATGGATTGACTTAAGGAATATCAAGCTTTGAGGGTTTGTGCCTGTGGGACTTCCACGTCCCGGAGGCACAGTGCATCTTGACCCAAGATGCGTTTTTTGTCCCGATCCAAGTGTGATACCTTGTAATGTTGATGTCCCTTGCTATTTCCAGAACACGGGAAAGCCGGGGAGAGCGGCCAGGCGAGGAGCACGTAATAATGTCAGACCACAGTGAAGCGATCGCACGCTGTGTCGCTCTCTCACTCTTTCTGTCTTCCTCTCTCTGCCTCAGCCTCTTTTTGCTTCTACTCTCTTCCTGACTCTCCTCCCTCCCACACATTAATATATATTCACAAGGTCACAAATTCACAAAATTGCCGGCATTCAGAGACATATTTGTTCACATGCAAGCAGACAGACACGAACTTGCACGCATGGACAGAAAAAAACCATGGGCATAGACACGCAGACACACACACACCCTCAGTGATTCTCAGTTTCTTGTCTCACTCTCGGTCGGAGTGAATGGTGTCGTGTCTGGAGGAGTTTGTCATTGATGGAGACTAATGTTGACACATCACACCCCAGGACCTGCAGTCAATTAACACATTGTCTAATTAAAGTGATCTACTGGTTTATCTATGAGAGATTGAAAGTGGCTGTAAAATGGGTCCACGCTGCATTAATTTTACAATCAGGTCTGCTTCTTAATTTCCATTTGTATTTTAATGGTAATAACCTGCTTAAACATCCCCCCCATTACTAAACAGATTGTGCAAGCATCTTTCATTGATGCCAGCGGGAGATAGACGCTCCTGATTTGGGATTTCTATTTTCTGTTGATCCTGTCTCAAGCAGCGTAAAATACTCCGGCAGCAGCACGTACGTGACTGAACTTCTGACTGTCCGTAGCATCTGGCGACGAACTCTGCTTGAAAAGAGCCCTTTAAAGAAATCATCCTGTCATTTTCATCCCGTCATGTCATCTTTTTTTTTTTTACAAGTCATTTTCCTCCCGCCAAGGTTTGCACTTACTTTCTTTGAATGGAAACCGCATTATATTTTTCTATCAAGCGCAGTAATAGTCTCTTACCCAGCTCCCATGCCGAGATGCTTTTTAAATTTTGAATGATGCCGTAAGAGTTGTTTGGACTGCTTGATGGGTACGCTACTAATAGACGTCTGCCTCATAACCGAGAGTGTGAGTGTTCATGGACGACATTCAATTAATAATCCTGATGCTATTTTATAGGTTTGGTTTGCCGTGAGGGTGAAGAATTCAGTGGAACATAAAGTAGAATGGCTTCTCATAATCCTGCTGTGAGTTATACTGTAACCTACACAGAGTATGATTGGCCAATGGAAATGTTTAGTTATTATCAATCCATTTGGTTGTTCAGTTAGTGGTGACCCTACAGCCCAATTCATGCTTTTGTGTCGAATCTTTGCCGTAGCTCCAGAGTAGCCTACGTGTAGAAGTACACCCTATGCAGAACCCTATGCAGAACCCTGACGTGCATCTTCCCAAAAATGTAACTACATGGGGAGGTAACTCAGACCGCAAGAGCTGTGATTGGTCCGCTTGGTAGCATTGTATTTCCAGCAGACAGTATTTCTGCTTTGCCTCACTCCGTTTAGTGGTCGTGCAGACTATCTCCTCCGCCGTCTTTCTTTTCCTGTTTCAGTTCTTCCAGAAAAAGTAATTGCTTCAACATCTCTTAGCGCCAACTCCAACATGATCCGCTTTTTAACACTCGCCATTGTTCTGAAGTAAACAGAGACGCTAGAAAATGTGTAAATAATTGGTGAGTAACCGATGGCGTAGCTTTGACGCAGAACCACGAATCGGCTGGAAAAGACTATTACTTTCAATTCCTCCTGAGAACCCCTTATATGCTGCAGGGCGTTCAGAAGGTTGTCTGTATCTTGGCCTTTCAAAGGTAACAGTTTTCTTGTCATAAAAGGAATACAATATTATTGAGCTTCAAATTCAAACAACAAACTGAGAAATGCAACAACACATCAATAGAAGTAGTCTTGTCCCCACAATCAATGACCACACAGTAAATGAAACAGTCAGCTATTACGCCTCTGAACTACACACCCCTGACCTTGATACCGACCAGACACTGATTATAAGCTATTGCACCATTAGTTCAGACTGGTTTTATCAAAGGGGAATTATTTCTCAGAAAACATATGAAGACTATTCAATTAAATTCATCAAAAAAGATACAAAGATAATCTGCCATTATTTTGAGTCCAAATGTTCTTCTCCAACAATTGGATTTGGATGCCTTCAGCATCTACCGTCACCGCAGATAATGGAAAAAAAAATATCTAGATCATTAAATATAAGCAGAGGTAGGGGTTCCCATTATCACCAGTACATTGGCACTTTTCAGAGAACTGCTCTCCTCAGCCATAAGACAGGGATTACTGCAATTCCGACAACTCAAACTGTCATAAAATCAGTGTATATGCCCATGACATCTTGTTATATCTAACAAATCCCTCAACCTGCCTCCCGTCAGACCGCAATATGATTAACAGCTTTGGCAAGGTTTCCAGCTATTCCATTAACTGGTCTAAGTCTGAGATTCTGCCTCAAAGCCATTTTGACTGGGATGCTGAGGTTGGGGACCCGTCCTATAATCACACTACTCAATCAATTTTAACACCTCAGGATCCATGTTTCAACAAACCAGGATGATATATTCAAAGACAATTTTGCCTCATTAATACATAACATCAAAAGAGACCTGGAAAGACAGAATAAAAGCTCCCTGCTCTTTAATTGGCCACATTTCCACCGTCAAAATAAATGATTCATTTGCCGTGACCTCTGTTAATCTATCCCTGGGCTGCTCCTTCTTCCTAAATTCAGTAGTCAATACATTTTAAAGTAAGGGCAAAAGGCCCAGGACCAAAATCGCTACACTCTTAAAACCCAAACATTATGACAGGCTCAATGCACCTGAGTTTTTACCACATTTCCCTCCCCCGCAGGCTCACTATTCCCAACACTGAACCAACACATATTGTAGTTAAAGATAAATCAGTTAAGACCAGGGGTGGAAGTAGATTGAAGTTCTTGCTGCCACTGCTACCTCAACGTTCAGTGTTTCATCTTGTCGTCCCGCACCCAGCCTCATGAATCCCTGAACACACACATTCTAATGCCTCTATGGAAAGAAAGGGGAAACACTTGACATCATGTAGAGCAAATTATTTATTAAAAATTTTTTAAATCATTGTGCAACAGAATAAATTGTGAATTTTGACAAAACTCTCTCAAAATCAATTTTTTTTACAAATTGAAGAAAATTCAACAAATTCATTGAAATCAGGTAAATAGTTCATTCATCATTCCTCCTTGATTCGTGCCAATGACATCGATAAAGTTCGCGATTTTTTGATGACATGAATCCAAAGTAGGGCTGAAGGCACAATAAGTTAAAACGCTCCCTTTGAAGTACTGTTTGTTCAGGAAGTAAAGTTGCGCAGGTTATCATGCCAGACTCATAGGACAATATGTGGAATCTGTGCAGCTTGTTTACTGTCCATGCTGTTGACATGAAACTGAGCATCAGGAAAGGCCACAACCTTAAAATCAAGGTTTTGAGATCATTTTGATGGTAAAGAATAATATGATACGAAGAATAGTATTTCTGCCATTGTCCCGGTTTCATGTCCAAAAGTGACTGTCTACCAGAAATTGATTGAGCACTGATACACTTTATATGCATCTACAACTGCTTTATCAAACTGTCATAACTGGGACTCACACAATTAACTTTATGTCCCTGGGAATTTCTTATAATCAAATAATCACATTTGTGGCCAAAGAAATGTTTGCAGTTTAGTCATTTTTTCACTGAGCTTCAATCCCTTTCTGGTGGACAATCCCTTTTCATCACGACACTGGCACTGGTATGTTATGAAGAAGCAGAAAGTACTACTTACTTTCACCCTTGGTTAAGACCCACGGTTGCTTCAAAGTAAACACTGTATAGACAACTCCCAGTGCCTGGTGGAAAGCAAATGGCACACTTAACCTCGAACTGTCTCCTTCTACTCTCACTCAAATCTGCTCTAGCGTGATGTTATGTTTAGAATCAGTAAGGAATCCATTGGCTTTCCTGGATAGAAACAGTGAGGAGTATCCAGCCTGGGCCACCTGTTCAGTGGCAGCTCTCTCATGACCTGTATCCTTCGCACACCAACAAAAAACTTCCGCAACACTGTTAATTACCATTAGACTCAGTTGAAAGAGACCATTAAAGACATCCACTATATGTCCAACTTCAGTCCTCTGTTAAGTCTGTGATCCCAAAAATTAAATATCACGTTGGGGATCATCTTCCAAAATGATAATGACCCCAAGTGCTTCGGGGACGACTCTGTGACAAGGCCTAGACCAGCCAGACTCCTGACAACCTACACGTGTGGAGAGACCTGATAATGGGCGACACCCACTGTCAGACTCTGTAATCACTGTGTAAGGTGCTTCAACCAAGAGCAAATGTTTTTCCTTTTAAATTGCAAAATGTTCCTAACTTAATTAATGGTTTTATTATCAGAATCAGCTTTATTAGCCATGTATGTGTACATAAACAAGGAATATACGAAGACCGTTCACATTTGAACGGATACCGGTGCCGGTGCCGGTACCTTGAATTCGGTACCCAAGCAACTAAGCAGTTGGTTACTATAAATAATTGTGTAGCTTCTGTGAGATAGTCCCAGAACTTGAGGGAAATGTAACAGTGCTCACACACACACCCTGACTTTGCTGCTCTCTCTCTCTCTCTCTCTCTCTCTCTCTCTCTCTCTCTCTCTCTCTCTCTCTCTCTCTCTGACTCGGTTGAGGTGATTTGTTTGAAAGGACGCCACAATATCAACACTGATCGTCACATAATGATCGATACTTTTCTTCAATGACTCAAATCTTTCTTCAGAGCTGCGCATTCAGTCATAATTGAGCTTATCTCTTGTACTGACACACACTCACACACACAAACAGTGTGATTGGACACAATGTGAAAACTCAGATTGGGTAAAAACAACAGACTTTGTAAACTTAGTCAATGTAAGGAGAGCAGGAGGAAATGGCGGTGAGCGCTCGGTTTGGCTCGACCCGGTTGGCAGTGTGCAGTGCGAATGATAGGAACATTGAGAGGAGCAGTAAATTACTGACACAGCTGCTAAAAACTGTAAAAAAAATTACTATTTTATGGTCCAAACATAGAAAGACTCACTCAGGCACTCTCACAGTCACTGGGTGTCTGCGCCATTGACTCGCCATTGTTCTGACTCTGTGTGCTCTGATCAGAAATTAGCTCGGCTTGATCACGTTCCAGGGGCGAGTCACATGGTCTTGCTGCCTCTCTCTTTATCTAACGCATTCTCTCTCTTTCACTCTCACTGAAGTATACATACTTTCTTTTTCAATTGTGTAACTTTTGATAAAAATGAATAACACAGTCTTCCCTCTGAAATGAGAAGCTGTGATAGTAAATACAAAGGCTACAATCTTGCTCAGTTAAACACATCCAGTAGCTTTTGCAGCCACAGCTTTAGGTGGTCTAGACGGAGGCTGCTGTGTAACTGGAATGACTGAGTCAGTTTGCTGGCTTTTGGGCTTTTCTCTAGTTTTGCTAATGTTACAGTATGATTCAGTAAGTAGCTTACTATTATCACAATATAGTCAGCAATTGCTGCGTCGGCTTGCTTTAAGCCAACATGGATGAGGAGTCCTGAAAGTGGTTCGCGCTTCTGCTGATGAAAACTGTATGATACAGGGAAAAAAAAAAAATCCACAACAAGCAACTAAATGTAGCTTGAGTAGAGAATTTTTCGACATAAAAAATGATGTTTAACAAAAATAGATATAGACCTGTCCAGGGTGTCAGCTGGGATTGGCTCCAGCTCCCCCGCAGCCCTCAAAGGAGAAGCAGTATAGATGATGGAGGGATGGAAAACTGGTTATAAACGTATTAATATTACTGTTGCAGCTGATTGCATTACAGACACTTTTCCTGGCCACTCTGTTGAAGAACAGTCAGCGTATCTGCCAAATGCTGTGTGATTCAGTACAGTGCGTTGTTTCAGCTGATAATTGCTCTCGAGGATCTTTGAGAGTTGGCACCTGGATCCAACAGACGACAAACTGTTGCCACCTGTAATCAAGTTTGTTTACCCAGTGCACAGAGGAAGCGAGGCTGTCGCTTTCTCCTGCTCGTCGCCGTCCGTCCGGTTTCAGATGAGAGAGGGGGGGGGGGGGGGGCTGCGTTCGTGCGCCGCTCCCCTTCGCTGCCAGGTATCACTGCAGAGAGCCGGGGGAGAGAGTCGACTGCAGTCGCCTCACGCTGTCACATTTGTGGTGATAAATGGCTGAGATGTGCGAAAGTGGGTGTTTGTGTGTTGGTGTAGGGGATGTGTGTGCACTTATCTATGCATACTTTATGTGTGTGTGTGTGTGACTGTGCAGAAATGCTGCTTTATGTGTTAATGTGTGTCGCTGCTGATGGCTGCGAGCTGCCAGTAACACATAACAACCTAATGAAACAGGCTGATTAAGACCTGTCAGTTTTGGATTATTTAACTGACAACACAAGCTTCAGAGCCCGAGATCATAAAGTTCTATCTTTATTCATTTTACCCTAATGGGTGTTTTTGTTTCCGTCACCTAAATGAAAGCAAAACTACATCACCGTAGCAAAAACATGCTATAAATGGATATATAATCAAACATAGAATAGCCATAATGAAAGAGACAGCACTGGTGTCTCCTCTACTTTACATTAATCTCAACAGTGAAACATAATCTGTCTTTTCTTGCTGCTGTAATGGAGTCATCCTCAAGTGGCCCCACTTCGACCCTCGTCGCTTGTTTTTCCAATTACTCTGTTCTTTCACGCACTTTATTCACGCCGCCGAGGTTGCACTGAACACAAGGAGTATCACACTTTTTACACGCCACAGCTTGCAAGTCTGTTTTTGCCTGCGTCAACAGCACAGTGATTTTCTGCAGTGTGGCACGTCGTGCTGAGAGCAGCACATAAAAGCCGGCGTCAATGAGGGCTTGTGTTGTTGATTTTTTGTGTGTTTTTTTTATTTTATGTAAAGCTTTATCACTTTTTCTCTTGTAGAATTTGTAAAGAAGAGAACCCCTTGAATAGTCACTCATCCTACTGTGTGCCATTTATTGATGGAAGGTTCATTTAGTCCAGCTAAACCTGGCAAACTCCGAGAGCATTTCTTTCCCCAAAGTAGAAGCTTAAACCTCCTAAATCCCAATAATTCTCAGTGCGGTTAGCCACAGTGCTGCCCCAGTCCTGTCATAGAGACTGATAGTGGGCCTTTACAATCAATGGTGCTCAGTATCAGTCCTGGTGTGTCATATACCTTCAGGCTACAGTGAAAATAAGGCGAATAACTATTCAGCCACATCTTTGTGGATTCGAGACAGTATAAACCTACATTTATCAATATTTCTGACATGAGCAATGTATCAACTGACGGGAACGTCGACAGGGGTCAGGTGTGGGGCCGAAATCCTGGTGAAGGAACTAACACTCAACTCTGTACAGAGTTTTTTTCATAGCTTCTTTTTGTTTTGGTTCACAGCCCACTTTTAGTAGATGGTCCAATGTCACTGCCAGCCACAGGGAAAGAAAGAAAGGGAAAGAAGTTCTCCGTCACCATGACAGATTTCTGTCAGTTAGATCCCAGACAGCCCATGTATGAGAGGACTGAAGTTAAAAATACGATGTTACCGTTGAGGACAAAACCCAGAACCGGCTTCCCAGCGCGTTAATCCTCTCGTTCGTCTCATGTCATGTCACGCCTGTGTTATATCAGTAGGTGGCGGTAATTATCTCTTTCATTTATATCTGAAACAACAGAAATGCGGCACAAACAGTTGATTTGAGTTTGTTAAATGATAAAAGGAAAATAACAATATGTCGGCTATTCAACAGGGTATTTGCTAGATTTCCTTGGAGCATTGGCTAGTTAGCCTGCGGTGAATATGTTTCAGTGTTGTGTTGGCTATGTGTCGGCTACATATTGTTTCTTTGTAAATTAAATGAGGCACAATCAGTTTAAACGGCTTTAGTGAAGGCTCATTAGGTCAGTTGTGTTTTATTTATAATTTTCATGAACCAAGTGCAGGGGATTTGAAAATTGTCAATTTACCATCTTGTTGCGTGTTCTGTTGTGTTCATTGTGTTTATCTTATAAAGTAGAGTAAGAACCCGCCAGGATATTTGTGTTATTTGTGCAGAAAGTCTGTTATTAATACTGAACACTGAGTACAGAGCTGAGAAATGTTTGCATGGTCAGTATGTAATGATCTATCGTGTGAACATGCAGCGGTTAATGTGTAAGCTAACTGGGATTTGGGGCTTGTATGAGAGTGTGCTGCGTCTGCTAGGGACAGAACTTAACTAATAACGAAATGAAAAAAACCTTAATCTTCGAATACTTTGTTTCCTGATGGATGCATCCTCATCCACAATGGCATCTATTTCTCTTTTTATCCCCCACAAGACCCAACTATCTCCCATTAACTACCACAGCATGCTAGTGAAAGTAACCGTATGCCTTTTAATTATCACAAATGATCCCAGAGGTGTCACAGTACGAGCAGCAGCGATAGCTCAGGCTTGACCTTTTCATCAGGGAGTTGATGAAGAACCATGACTTTTCTTTTTTTTTAAATGGACAAAATTGGGATAATCTTTGTTGGCAAACACCTGGATTCAGTACTTAACAAAGGCAGTGGTAATCTGGTGATTTGGCACAAGACTTCACTGCACGTCTCCTACAAAATAAATGGGAGGCCATTCCCTTCCATCCATCATGTCTGGTCCCTCAGCACCACAATGCCTGTTTAGTCTGTGTTGACCATAGCGCTCCCTTTAACAATGAATATGTTATTGTGTAATCATCAAAAGTAAGTCGGTTACATAAAATGAAATGAATTATGAATAATGCCCCATTTTCACCGTGTGGCCTGCAGAGACTCCGGCTGTATCAATTATCTTGAAGGCGATGGATCTCGTTCCAGTTCCTGTCTGAATTTCACCATGTCAGTGTAAAGACATAATGGAATTTAAATGAGACCACTCAAATGGCAGCAATGACTTAATGTATGGAGAGTGCTCTGTGGCAACTTTATTTAATGAAATCTATTCAGTCCAGTGCTCTGAATGTGTGACTCACCTTTTCATTTGTTCTGTCCATGTCGCTCCGCAGTGAGCTACAATATTCATGTATCTATGCAGTCAGCTGGATGCTTATTGGCCTAATCTTCTCTGTTCTGAACACATGGACACGGAATCTGATATAATAACTGACGGATTATTAAAGCAGCAGACCTGGTTGTTTTCTTGCTCACAGCGTTTTATCATCTGAAGACGATATCCCACTGATAAGTGCTGGGAATGCAGATAGGACAGCGGAGGCTGTGTATGATTATTAACATTCACCGAGGTAGGGCCACGAGTGAAGGCATCGCTACATCATCCCGACCAGTGAGATGGATGAGGGGAGCGGGTGCTGAGGGGAAAACTAGGCCTTGTTGGGAGCCCACAGAGTATCATGCAGCTCTGGAGAAACACAGCCCAGGTGATTATCATGTTGTGCCACTTAAATACAAATTAACATGCTTTTTCACAGCGAAGAGCAGCTTAATCAAGTGCCCGGGTGTGTGTGTATGTGTATGTGCATGTGTATGTGTGTTTTCTGTCTGCCTGGTCCTGCATGCCTCTTGTTTTATTTGTGTGCCTTCAGCACTTAAGCGCACCACATTTCCTGAAACAGAGCGATAACAATAAGGCTGGCCATTTTTATGCGGAAGCGGCTGCTTTTGTGCGTTCTCGTCAAACAAGTGTTCCCGTCAGTCCACCGCTGTGTTTCCCACCGGCAGCCTGGCACAGCATCCAGCCTGCAGCGAGGGAGGCTGGCTCTTCCTGCCATTCCCCTGGTCCCACATTTGCCGCCTGTCTGCCTGCTGGCTGCTCCTTAGGCAGTGCCTTTGTCCATCACTAGAGGGAGTGGGTAGCCTAAAGAATAATGAAGTGTAATATGAGCTGCACGACCGGGGGACAGAGGGAGAAGTGTGTTGGGCCCATGCAGCTCCACTGCACGTAGATGCATCCTGCTTACAGTATGTTGTGTATGACGAGTGCGACTGGACGGATGCCTTTGGACAAATGTCATGCTGTTTGGCAGCTGAGAAGACTCTGTGATTGTGATTGAACGTAATAGATCCAGTGTTTACTACGTGTCTGTCTGCCCGTGTTTGTGTGTGATGAGAGTGAGCAGGAGGGAGGCTCACGCAGTCAGACAGACACACTCTGAGTGATAAAGAGACAGCCTTGGACTCACAAAGCAGCTAGTTTGTCGAATGCTAAATATTGCAGCGCATCTCCTGCAGCATCTCAAATCCGCTCCCTCCTCCGTTCCTCTGAAGTAGATCAGGCCGTGCGCGTCTCTCCCCGCTGCAGCCTGAGCCTGTTTGCTGCCCTTTCACAGCTCACTTGCCACACACGAAAATGTTTACGTGGCCCTAATTGAATTTAGAGCTACACGGTTTACCAGATAGAAAAGCATTTGTTGAGCAGGCTGCTACAAGAGAGATAATCCTGATCGCGGAGATTCTTTTCGCTTCTGCGGCCTATCTCTGCATTTAAGGAGCTTTGGTTTTAGTCGTCGCTGGGAGAGGGAATTTGGCAACGCCGTCCCTCAGGGTGCAGTGGTCACGACTGTCGTTTCATTTCTTTCCCTGAAAGAGAGAGGTGTGTCAGCTCACGTTTTATCCCCGCTCATCATGTCGTTGTTGGTTAGTCCGTCCATCTGTCTGTGAATGTGTCTGCACAAAGCCAGCACAGCCCACAACATCCCCACAGATGGATGTAAAGCTGTTCATGATCTAGAGCTGCAGCCAGTGATTATTTTCCATAGTTAATGGATTTTTGGAGGAAATAATTGTTGGATTAACTTTTAATTGTTTTGGATATACAATGCAAGAAAACAATTTGAAAAAGTACTTGTTTTCAAATGTTTACACAAGCCAAGTCTTGTTTTGTCCAAAACCCAAAAGCCAAAAAACAAATCCTCACAGAGAGAGCATGATTGTAGTTTCTGATTGATGAATGACTGAACAATTTAATTAGCAGATTAAATGTCTGTGTTCCATCAAGAGCTTTTGATTTTAGTTGATCTGAAATAATAATTATTTACCTAATAAATTAGTCAAGTGGCAACTATTTTTAAAACTGATAACTTTTGTAATTTATCCACTTAAAATGGCAAACATTGTTGTCTAGTATACTCAAAAGTAAGGATTGAAGGCTTTGCTGTATTTTCATTATAAATTGACTTCTTTGAAGTTAAAAGCAGAAATAGGAAGATGTCACTTTGGGGTTCAGGAAATTGAAACGGACATTTCCATAATTTACAGACATTTTATACTTCTGCTTGATGATTAATGAAGTGAGAAGCAGCGTTTTGTTGTTGATTAGTTGCAGCCCCTCTTCTCAGGGCCACTTATCAAACTTTTTGCTACATAGGCAGACACAGCGGCCACGCAGCAGAAAAAAAGTTCTGGTGTGATTCCGACCTTGATCAGTGGGGCCCCAGATGTGGAATTTACCACTTGACTATCTCTGGGCTGTTATATTTTGAAATGTGTATTTTAAGATCTCGGTGCTTTGCTTGGTAGCGCACGGCAAAGATTGACAGGGAAGGAGAGAAAGGGAGGGGACGATGAGGCCGAGGTCTGATTTGACATCCAAACACAATCATCACTCACTTGTGTCCCTGCAGCAATGAGCTCATCACATACAGTAGATTGCAGATGTGTTGCTGTGGAAAGGTTGGCATATGCAGAACAGTTGATGTTATCGCAACATGCAATAGTGCTGAATTCTATATATACAGTGATAAATTAATGATCAAAGCAGAGCAATATTGGCATATTTTGCATACAGTCGGCTGTGTCATATTTCCCTGTAGATAGAATGTCAATGCAATATGGGGGGGGGGGGGGTCTTCTAGTGGATTCCTGTGATATTACTCCTCATGTCATTGCCATGCAAACCAAGACACACCTGAACCTCCGCAACTTGACACCGCTGATTTGTCACTGTGTTCACCCCCCCCTGTCCACCTGCACCTGTAGCACTGAAGTACTAATTGAAGGGGAGGGGTCAAACCAATCACTCACACACACGGAGGGGAGAGTCTAGACCTAGTAGAAGTAAAGCAGTTTAATAAATGATTCTGTAAATTTGTGCAAGCACTGCAACCTAGTTGCGAATGGAAATTTAGAAAGATGTAAATTAAAATCTTCTCTGTTATTCTGCTTGGTAATAGAGCAATTTCATTTCTCAGCACATTTAACATGTAATTTCATTCTTTCCACCGATGGTAATATCCTCCAATGATCTGAATTGACAACAGCACATCCATAAACATGTTCTGAGCAGGGACTAAATGAGGTTCAAACGCTGCCAAAACAAATGCACATCCTGGCATTTTCAGTCAAATTAACATGCAGTTAGTTGCCTATGAAGAATTCAGAAGTCATGCTAGTTAAGATACAAATTCATTGTCTCTTTCCACTCCTGTGCATATACATGACACGCTGGGTCACACAAATCTATTAAAAGATCCTCGGCATAATTGATATTTTCTTATCAGTAGGATATCAAAGAGCCTTGATCCATAGCAGGCCATATTCCTGACATTGCTCGGGTGTGCAGCCTGATGGGTGGGGGTGCGGGGTGGTCGGGTAAGGAAGCCATTGGAAAGAATCTGAATACATGGGAGTCTGGGGAGCATCATTTTTTGCTCTGCTGCATCGAGTCATCATCGAGTGGGTAATTCAGCCGAGTGGAAAGAGTTCTATCAGGAGGCAGACACAGAGCGTGCCAACATGCCAAGCTCCCACTCATACTCAAACCTTAGATGCAACATTGAGATGAGATTATAGATAATTACAGCAGGAGTGGGAGTGGAGGCACTCTAGAATAACTGCAAAGGCAATAGAGTAATTTCCAGTACCTTTTGTTGTCTACAGCATACAATCAACTCCATCTTCTTTATGTGAAGTTTTCCATTTCTCTGTGTATGGGCGAAACATCATTTTCCCTGCAAGACTCTGAGCGTGTGTGAGCGTGTGTAGGTGTGTGTGTGAACATGTATGTGTGGTCGGCGTAGATAGCATGCTCCGTTTGTGTGTGATAGAGAGTGACATGCAGTGTGGGTGGATTCACAATTTGGACCATATCTGCTCCTCGGGCTCTGATGCTCATGGTGGTGGCTGGGACTGAAATTGCTGAAAGAGCCCACTCCACATTTTTCTTTGCTCGCCCCCTGGGGCTGCCACAGTGGGGGAAAAAAAACTTCTCTCTCTGCTGTGTGGTGTGTTGCAGTACGATACAATTAAGACTCGGAGCAAGTGTGGAGAGTGAACGGCGAGCCCGATGCTGCTGACGCTGATCGCCGCGGCGGCCGGGTGTGAATAATCAGCATTAAGATGTTGCGGCTATTGAGGCTAGTGAGCAGAGGACAGTGCTTAGCTGCGCCAGAGCTGCTGGGAAATGTGTTTATGTTGTTCCACCCCTGTATCACGCCTCCAACCAGCAACACAAACAAACACTAATGCCTTTATTATCTCCTTTCACTTTGCTTTAAGGTGTGTTTGTGTATTGTGTTTGAGGCTTTCCATTTCCTGCTCCTGTATACAAGGGGATTGTGGGGTCTTAGGAAGTCTAAACAAGTCTGAAGTCAATCATCTGAAGAGTCTGAAGTATATATAATATTACATACTAGGTCTTAAATACATTCAGGTCTAAATTATTTTACAATTCATTAAACGCAAATTTTGTCGCACTTTAAAATTATAATATCATTGGAATGTATTGGTTTTGGGGTTTTTAGTCTACTATACATACAGCATACTGTTCAGTAGCAATGAGGGGTTGGCACAGAGAAATAAATGTTGTAATATAAACTCAAGCCATTACAAGAACACTACAAGAGAATATAACGTGGGAAGAAGTGGGAGTTACTTCAGCTGTGGGGGGGGGGCGTGGAATTTAACATCTCTTCATTTTCTGCATGAACAACGTGAGGTGACATGGTTGAATTACCTCCAATACCCTGATGAGCATGAAACTCCACAGGTTGAACAATCTGTATAAACGGTTCAGATAGAATTAAGGGATAAAATCACAAGAAGCATTTTCTGGAAGAAGTGTTGTTTTCCAAGGATACAGATATCAGGCCAACATGGAACTAATAACTGATAACCTACAAACACCCTGGTCAGAATTTATCTCAGTGCGCTCTGCTCAGCTGTGGGAAAAAACTATGGATCCCTACTATCTCTGCCGGTAGTTTGAAAGATAACGTTTTGTTATGAGGCTTTATTCTCTATTTTGTTACCTCACTTTATCTTCAATTATGTGGAAGTGTCCGTATTGCCGGGACTCTGATATTCCTTCATATCTGTCGTGCTTGACATAGGCCCTGGATTCTTAAACATCTTAAATGTAACTTGCTGAAAGCTGCACAGACCATATTCATGTTTCACTACATTACAGCAGGAAACATTCTGCTTTGTTCTCCACATTATTTATGTGACAGCTTTTAAAATATGATGCATTGTTACTGATCCAAATCTCCACCTCTAATGCATTAAAGTATCTACTAGTATACGGATACAACACATGTTTTACCTCAGGCTTGAGTCTTCATTGATAGCTTTTCATTAAATATAAGCAATGGTTTTCAATAAAATCCTACACTACAGGAACATTTCGGGTGTTACCAAAGACATAAGGAGGTTAGATATCTAATGCATACATACTGAGGCCAGGTAATGACAGTATACAGTTACAGTATCTATCTTGATTCTTCATTTACAGCTGTTCTTTAATATGAGCCTTTTTGTCTAGAATCTGCAAAACCTTATGCTTCAGGCATATTTCAGTTGTCGCCAAAGACACAATAAGGTTAGATCCTCCATACATTAGCTGCAGCTGTTTTAACTTTCCAACAATGGATCAAGTGGTAACTGTTGTCACTTGTACTGTTGAACCCAGGAAGAATAATCAGTTCCCTGAGCTCCTTGGAGCATTGCTGTGCATTTCACATCATTATTTTGCTTTTACACTCGCCAGCTTCCCTTTTTTTGTTTCACTTTCACCACTCTCAATTCAATTCAACTCAGGTGTACTTGCATAGTGCCAAATCATAACATACATTATCTCAAGCCACTTTACATATAAGGTTGAGACCTAACGCTATTATAGAGGAACTCAATAGATCCCACAATGAGCAGAGACTGGAGGAAACCTCTAACAGACCCAGACTCAATGTGGGCTCATCTCATCGACCTTGTTTCCTCCATTCTCATCAGTCTCCTTCCAGATATCTGATGACAATAGTAAAGTGTTTAGCAGGTCACCGGAGGTAATTCTGCTTTTACATATGAACTATGAGATATGAGTGCTTCTATCCCCACTGCCTCCTGGTATAATAACCCCCGGAACAGATAAGGATTTGGCTCAGTAATGCTATATGACTTTAATTTGCTTTATCCCCAGACACAAAAACAAAGGGCACTTTTCAGTCATGGATTATATGCACTCTGTTCGAGGTCTGAACTATAATATGCAAAATTCAATAGTTCTTAGTGTCTTGGGCAATAACAGAGAGTGTGAATAAATGACATGAGATTAAGAGAAGCATGGTCAGGAGAGTGTTATGTGTAAATAAGATTATTTATGCCTAATCTAGTCAACCAGCTAATGTCCACCATAACAACCAATTTCTGCCATGTGGACAGATTCCAAAAGGCCTAAACGGTGGCATATGTTTCTCCAAATTAAAGGCCTGTTAGAGCGTGTGAATTGGCTGCGCTCTCAGTGACTCCCCAGATGGATGGAGATTTCCCCAAGGACAAGAACTCAAACCATCTCCTCGGCTCCTCCACCTCCTTCTCTCCTCCAAGGGGCCTTCTGTCCTTCTCCCTCTGTGACCTTCAGAGGATATTTCTTCCTCCACTCCAATGTGTACGATATTCCATTCCATCCGACGTAGAAAGGTGCCAGATGCACCATGGGGAATTTGACATTTCAAAATCAGTCTGTAGAGGTACATTTAGCTCAATCAGATCATTTCCCACCAGAGTGAGAAATCACCTCTTCCCTCAACAGGGACTTACAAGAAATTACCTTTTTTTCCAACCACTGACATCAAACATGCAGTTGAATTGAATCCGCAGCCTTACCTCTGGCACTTTGGGACAATGACTTCTCACCATCAAGACTGAGAATATAAATCTCCCCAGGAGACAGGTTATTCAGCGATTTAAAAACAAGGCATTTGTTGCCTATGCTGTGGTCTAATATTAAACCCCGGGAGGTAAAACCATGGTTTATATTTGTTTCAGCACTGTGGGAAGCAATTAGAGCACGACTCCTGGTTTAGATTCATGGTCATCCACGTGCACTCACGAGTGATTTATTGACATACACAAACTAACAGTGTAAATCTTGATTAGTAAACAGCCTGTGTGGCGATGGCGTATGGAACCTCCCAGTGTGGATGGCTGATGGCAGAGCTCCTCCGGCCATTTCTCTCTAGGTCTGGCAGCCCCGTGGCAGCCGTGGGCTGAGTCTCCGTAAATCCAGTGTGGATGAGGGAAGAATTTTGATCAATTAGAGTACTGCATTAAAGGGGTCAGGCTCAGAGAAGATGGCTGCCATGCCTCCCTGGCACAGCTATGAAGCCAAGATTGAATGAGAATGTGAGCTCTGCTGCCATTTGACTTTTCCCCTGGAATAAAATCTCAATTTAAGTATTGAACCAAGAATTTGTCATAGTAGATTGATTCATGAAAAATAACAGTACAATGAGTTTGAATATACATATATATATATATAAAAAGTGGAAAAAGGAGCTGGTTGTGGAGGTATTTTCAAAAAAGTTATTAATTCATTCAGTTTCATATTGTCTGAATGATACTTTATGTTGCGGCTTCGACCATCAATTTTAATTATGTCAAATTTGTTGAGAAATCTGAGATTTCCATTTTGGTATAGCAAACTACAATATCCATGACCATCATGCTGGGTTAAAAGTGCAGTAACTTCAACATTTTTCAAATGTTTGAAAAACTGGACCAGAAAGAGATTTTTTAAAAAGATGTTTACACTTCAGTTTTGCTACCAAACAGATACAATGTGTCAACTTGTGAACTCTATAGGGGCTGCTGTGCAGATTTAGTTTTTCCAGTCTTTCATATTGAGCATAACATGAAAATATTTTTCTCCGTTAACTCGGCTAGAAAGTAAGATACAACATTCAAGAGGTTTAGTTCAGGATCTTTAGCTTGTGCTCGATGTGAGGAGTAGCCTGAAAATTGACCTGCAATGCCATTTGATTTCAATTTAATCATATGCTGTTTCTTCATTCTAATGGCAGAAGAAAGCTGTGTGCTGCTGTGTGCAGTGGTTTACAGGTCTGCAATCAGGCTATGCAACACACACAACATTAGTTCAATCTTGGCAACTGAATATTTTCCCCAGAAATGCTTCTTGGGATTTTTTTCCTTATTTCTATCTGAACCTTTTGTACAAATTAGTCAACCTGTGGAGTTTCATGCTCATCAGAGTATTGGAAGTAATCCATTCAGGTCACCTCACATTGTTCATGCAGAAAATGATGAGATGTTGAATTCCACGCCCCCCCCCCACAGCTGAAATAATTTAATCTTGTAGAGTTTTTGTATTGACATCAGTTTATATTGCCACATTTATTTTTCTGTGCCAACCCCTCATTGCTACTGAGCAGTATACCGTATGTATAGTACACATACAGAATAAAATCCTGTCTCCAGTTGGGTTTGGTGTGGGTTCAGAGGGTTTCTGGAGCTGGTCCACTCTGTGTTTGCAAGTAGTTCTTTGTCATGTTTGACCTGAGCCTTTCCCCTGATGGGACATGACTGAACGAGTGATGGCAGGGATGAGTGGGGTCAGCTGTAATCTCCTTCCTTTGTTTTGCAGAAGTTACCCCAGGGTAGAGGACAGGTGGGAGCCACTGGGCCCCTCTGCTAATACGCCTCCTTTTTTCTGCTTCACCACAGAGAAAAGGAAAAAATACCATGAAAAATGACCAAGCAGCTGGTTCCGATTATTTTTGAAAGCATCGGGTTGATGAAATGTGACAATAAAAGTAAAATGAGTCCAAAGTGGTCAAAAGGTTTGTGTGTGTCCTTGTTATTTATTATTTATTTGATAATAAAGGATAAATCCTTCATGATGGAGCTGACATTCTTCTTTAAACTGTGGTTAAAAGACACAGAGTTCCTCAAACACTTAAAGATTCAAACAAATGGTTACGTCAAGATCCAGAATGACCAAAAGAACCAAGTAAACATGTGCTACTTTGATAGTAAAGACATTAGTGCCTCAGTATTGTACACAGCAATCCTCCAGGGACTGATAATGCATCTTACAAACAGCACGTTTCCATCAGAGTATCAAGTAAATCACTATGTAACCTGACACAATGATGATACAGCCTCATGAGAGCTAATTGCAGGGTGAGAGTCTGGGCTAGTCAGGGGTGATGATGAGGATGCGACGCAGAAACGCGGCCCCCGAGCCTGATGAAGGGGCTGCCATGTGGCTGAGGGTTTTATGGGAGGGGAGGGACCCAGCGGGAGGGAGAGAGGGGGAGAGAGATTGTTTTGAACTGTAGCAGTAATTAACAGCCCTCTCGCCGAATGAAGCCCCTCTCGGAGCTTGTCTAATCAAAGTCGCACCCTCCCCCTCCTGTCTCCCTCATGATGTCTCTCTCTTCTGACTGGCTCAGTCATTTGCTCAAGGTCTTTACCTTTATTTGTTCACTTTCACTTTTTAAAGGGCCAGGGCCAAACGAGGGATATGAGGCATCAGCTTTAATTAATAGCATCAATTTAACTGGGTGATTTGACAAGCTGTTATAGTTTGTTCTAACACATACTGTATATCTTAACATCTCCCAAAGTCCCACAACACGGTTGCATAACTATACACTGTGTAAGATATTATTATTTTATACATTTTGTGATTACCATATTGAGTTGAAACACAGATATGTGCTGGGAATGGGGTTTACTTCAGGTGTCCAAGGCTGTGGAAGTAAATGTGATGTTTTGATATATATATATATATTTTTTTTTTTATTAACTGCGACTTCCAAGGCAACTGTTTAGCACTGTTGCCTCACAGCAAGAAGGTTGCTGGTTCGATTCCCGGGGTCTTTCTGTGTGGAGTTTGCTGGTTTTCTCTGGGTCTGCATGGGTTTTCTCTGGGTACTTCGGCTTTCCTCACTGTCCAAAGACGTGTAGATTGGGATAAGGTTGATTAGAGACTGTATGATTGTGAGTGTGAATGTGTCTCTGCTATAGATGGATGGAATGGAAATATATACATGTGTGTATATGTATCTATAGTTATCCAGCTTCAAATTCGGCTACACGTATAACTTACAACCAACAAAGCTAAAGATTAGACTTGTTAGACGTCTAATAAAACATTTTTAGGTTTATTGCACAGGTTCCCTGAACAATCACTTCACCGTCAGGGTTTGGTTCGATTTCAGATGAATTCAGCCCGGTCTTTTTTTTCTCCCTTGTAACATTCACAATGGACAAAACATTTTCCACAGTCTCAGGCTGTGTCAAAGCCTCACGCTGCTCGAACCAAAGTGCTTTTCGGCTTGTCTAACGACTTCTGAAACCCCCTTAATAACACCAGAATTTGGGGCTTGTGTCTGACAATTTCTGTAACTCAGACAATCCATCAATCACACCCACTTCACGCAGCGATTGGCCAGGTGAGCGGGGGTGTGGGAGGAGGCCAGAGTTTGGACTGGAGCTCTCTTTTTCATTTTTCACACGACTGTAATGAGTCCCAGCATAACAGGATATTGATCCTGCATGTGACGTGAGACTCTTCCAAAGGGTATTCCCATGTGTAGGATTCACAACTTGTTGAAAGATAATAACTGTGGATAAAGTAATTAGTGTGGATATTGTTAACATAAAGTGATGAACAGGGCCTTGACATAGTGTTTCCAGGGATATCGATTTATTTTTCAACACCACTGATGTAGTAGCCAACTTCACTGCAAACTTTGTCGATTGTCTGTGTCCCCCTGCAAACACCTCTGTTGTCTTCTGTGCTTGTCTTTACAGTTTATTTTTTGGGTTACATGCATTAATGTTTTTTTGAATTTGCCTGGTTCTTTTGAATTTGTATGTGTTTTCTTAAATTAGATGCATTACAGGCTACTTATACAAGCTTGCCAGGTAGTGGGATGTGTGATGGTGTGTATGTATCAATCTTTAAGGCTGCAGATTTTCATTTGTCATTTCAATATATGACAAAAGCTGCCACTACACTCATGGAACAACTTGTATAAAACATAATAATTCATTACATTATGTGCATCACCATTTAATCACATTATAGTCAGTTTATCATCAGATTTTTAATGCAAAAGTTTTCCACCGACATGGAGCACAGAGGAAGTGTGATGTAGCCAGATGGAGGCTGCAGGAGCACGTCCCTTGAACCCCATGCACTGTGAAGAATTCTGAGACGTTCATTGGAGTATCAGAGCCACCTGAAACCACGCTTACAGTGATTGAGGACGTCTACATTATAGGTTCAGTGTGTAGAATTTAGTGACGTCTAGTGGTGAAGTGTCATGTTGCAGTTGAAGACCCCTCACCTCACCCTCACCTTCCAAACATGAGAGAAAACCTGTGGTAGATAAAAAAGGCTGCACACCATTTTTCCACTACACTTTTTTGATGCATTTTAGGCCCTACCTCTTACTTTGTGTGATTTCAACCAAATAAAAAAAAGGCTTTTGCTATTTCGTAACTTTTGTTATGTGTGAGCCCCAAATGTCATAATATGATGCATGTAAAAGATAGTTGCAATGATGAATATTCACATCTTCATTCCCGTCTTTGATTCAACAGAAAGGAACTGAAAGTAGAAGAAAACAGATCAAGAATTTAATATTCTTTAATCCTTCTTAAATCCATTATCAAAATTCTTGACTGATCCACAATTATGTTCCCTCTACAATGGAAATGAAACATTGTTTGGAAAGTTTGTTGCAATAGTTGCAGAAGGTCCTGCGAATGTGTTGCACTTGTGTATCATGGCTCATTATCTTGAAATAGGATAAACACCTGTCTACCTTTTACTTTTTCTCTTCCTTCCGATAGAAACATACAGTATTACTGAACTGTACGAGATGGAGGGTTGTATAAGACATCGCCACTTCCAAGGCTTCATGTACATCTATTGCTGCAGGAAAGCTGTACTTAGTAGTAATCGATATCTTTGTTTAACCTCGGGCAGTTGGCAGCATAACTTGATAGAATTTAAGGTTATTCACTAAAGGTAAACTTCTGAAATCTCAACAAAACAGGAAATATTTTCTAAAACTTTGGACCAATAGGGTTCCTTTACAACTTTACAGGCTTATCTGCTGACTGGACACTGCAGATAGGTAAAATCTTACCTTTAAAATATGGAAGATGCTTTTTATAGCCAGGTGTCAATAGCCAATATTTCTTTTTCACCTAGGTCGGGTATAGCCAATGTATTCAGAACAGCCAGGTTTTAGGCTAGAAAAAATAAAATGCTACATTACTAAGTCTAAAAATATATCAACATTAATTTGAGGAGCTGAACCTGTGTTGGCCCATTCATCCACCACCACCTCTTCCCCAATGCACTATAGGACTCTCTCTTTCAACAACCTCACCTGACTTCATTCAACATGGCGTTCATAAAGTGACTCACGGCAGCAGGCGTTCAGAATGGCACCTGGTGTATGGTGCATAGTAAGTGGCACATTGCAAGAATTTGCAAAACAACACGCAATAGGTGGTTGTGATGCAACAATGCTTTGTGTTCGAAGCTGTTTCAAAACAAAAGTCGACACATGAAAATTAACATCAAACGACACAATACACACAATGGTAAAATCCCAGGCTGCGGCCCAGCAGAACCAGCAGTCCCCACACTGGAAGCCTCTCTTCTGATCCCGACACAGGAGATTTTCAAAGAACCTCAATCCACCTGCCAGGTACACCTCATCGATGACTGATCGGTTAACCAGGGTGGAGCTAGAGGAGACACAAGAGAAAAAACAGGGACACAGTTCAGGGACACTGCAGCCGTAACAACTGTAAACTCTTATGTCCCTCTCAGATCCATGAATAGTAATTCTGGCTTTCCAAATAGCTGCTGTGTGTCAGGCATTATGCTAAACCTTCTATACAATGACTGTGTTTCATCATCATAGTCCAAATACATTTGTTTGATTTTTCTTCTCGGTTTCCTCTCGTCATACTGTTTATAATTTATGCGCTGCCTCACTTTGGGAACAGCTGAAATAACCATAGCATAATGTGTAAACAAAGCCTCTGTGCTAATTCATTAATTCTACATTGTGCTTATGGTGTTTTTGTTTTCTCTGCCCAGCATCGGCTTAACTGCTCATGGCTGACTTGATCCACTGGCAGACTTGGCAATTCAGATTATTTTCTGAGTGTGCTTAGTTCTTTCAAGTAAAACGTCAGGGGGGGGGGGGGGCTCACAATGCCTCTGCCTGGGTAATGTTCCCGGATTGAAGCTGCACTTGACAGAACTTTTTAATGGTTAGAAAGTATAAGGATGTGAAGCTCAGCTCTTGCCCTGTCATGGCTGTGACTGTTACACTAAGAAGAACTAGTTATCACATCCACAAACAGTATCAGTATCCAAGACTATTGAATAATCTCTTCCCACTTATAGTGAGGAGCCCAATTTTTAACCACTAATCTACAAAAGGTAACGCAAATAAGTATGCATGTACATCCTCTGCTAGGGAGTTCTGTATATCAATACAAACAGCTGGTGATCTCTCTTCAAGTGCCTTTGTTTTGGAGGTTTGATCCCTGGCTACGTCAGTTCGCATGTTGAAGTGTCCTTGGGCAAGACACGCACCTTACATTGTCCTTAACAGCTGTGTGGTGTGTGAATGGGATGTCTGAAAGAGAAGGGCTGTATGAATGGGAGAACATGACTCATAAGACGCTTTGATCACTAAGATTGTGGTCTTTGAGATTAGAAAAACTGCTGTACAGTACATGTGATCTATTAATGGTTGCAACAAGTTGTTGTAAATAAAAGAAGCCAATCATGTTTACATTGTTTGTCTTTGTTTGAAGTTAAGCAAATGGGTGTAGGACACATGATGGAAATATGTGTGTTATTTGTTATTGTCTCACATATTCATTTGATGATCGGTCTCCTCAGTGTTCCACAGGTACTTTTATGTTTATGTATCCCCTAAGTCACATTGTGATTAGATTTTGTTTATCAATACGCTAACTTTTCCACCTCAGCCAAGCACCAACCTTTTGGCATATTTCTTCTTCTTAGAATTATTAGATGCATATGCATTTTGGACTTTCCTACAGTAGAAGTAGGGGAATAAAAAATCGGTTCCAGGATCACCAAGTTTTGTGTGAAATTAGTATAACAATATCTTCACTAGTTTAAAATACCATCCCATTTCAAATATATTCAAATGAAGTGTCCTGGCACTAAAATTCAACCCCCACATTTCATGTCTGAGTCATTCTGGGCTGTTGAGACACATCAGAAACTGCTCTTTACTTTTACAGTTGGAAAAATACAGGTGGACATTACTTGTGATGCAACCTGTCTACCTGTGCAGCCATGCATACGCTAGACAACACCTACTCCCCAGTAAATACAAATGCAACTTTTTTGTTTATGCACAACATGAATGAAAATGTCACTATTATACGCTTTTGGAGTGGCCACCCAAGATACTCCATAAATTAGACAGTGCATCCATGTTTCCCCATCTTCTCTTGCTCCGCTGCGGGTTCAGTGTGTCACTTTCAATTTGCCGTCCTCTCTAACCATTGGCCTATTTCTGCCTTGTTTCTCCCACTCACTGCCGTGGCCCCCAGCATCGAACTGACCCAGTAACCCCCCACAACACCTGGCCTGTGGCCCTCTGGGAGCTGGACAAGGGGTGAGACCTCAAACAAATATTAGAAAATAGCGCTATGCCCATGTTACGTCTGAGAGAAATGGGGAATTTTACTTTTATTTTATTTAGATTTTAAGCAAAAGGGGAAAAGTACATTTTGCCCAAGACTATATTGCAATATGTGCGAGAAACTGTTCTCTAAATGTTTATTTCTAACAGAAAATATGCATAAAGCAGAGGGGATTTTGTTTTTAAGACCAGTAAGTTATTCCAGCTTAGATGCTTTTCATCATCAAATCATGATTCTGGTCTGTTCTCCAATCTGTTTCAGGCGTCATGCTGCTTTGTTCATCGTGTGCATGGCACGCTGCAAGTGGATTTGTTGAGACTGTGTTTTCTTCTCTCAAAGACAAACACAACCACAGTAATACAAATGTAGACTTGCATTGTACGGTTTGGCTAATTCAAAAATTTGGATCCTAGAGCCTTTTGGCACAGAGAGGGTTTGGTATCCTGATGGGTAATTTGACTACTTAGCTCAGTCAGGTGCTGGATTTGTTTTAAGAAGGCTGCTCTAAATGAGCCACTTGTAAAGGTGCAGGGTATCACGCCCGGGCCAGAAAAAAGACCTATCACTCTGTGACTAGTTCCCCTACCTTGAATCCTAACCTTATCACCCTGTAATCACTTCATGCCGTGTTCCAATTTTGTCATGTCAACCCCTTCCACTCTCTTCATGCTTGCTTTCCGAGGAAGTTCACATGCTCGCTGAGAACTCATTTACACCGTGTGAAAAAGGTCATGGTTTTTTTTTCCAAAGCGGTGCGTTGACGCAGACTTGTTGTATTCACAATCAGAGCGGTGGGGGGGGGAAGAAGGGAGCCATTATGCTGTGAGATGTGAGAAGCGTCAGTACTTGGACAAGCCCCTTCGTTTAGCACGACCTTCCGCACGGCAATATCAGCGCTCGGCAGCACTCTGGGATATAAATGGGCAAGGGCACGCTGGGAATGAGCTCTCAGTACAGTCAGAGGGCATGTTGTGTCACCAGATTAATTGACGAGACTAATTGATGACATAATGTAATGATGGCTGTCTTCCACGCCGGTTCATCACCTCTGGGTTGTGAGGTGAGCAGTTGGGATGGAGGGCGTGCGCACCTACACCTCAGAGAGAGAGGAAGTGAGTCTGTCACCCACACTGGGCCTAAACGTACACTCACCGTACATCGTCCATCAGCTTCTCTTGTGTTTGCTGAGAGTTGTTCTTCTGTGTGGCCATTGCTTAATAAACCCACTGAAATCATTACTAGCCAACACATTATGGAGACTTTAAAGCAAAATTAAACCTCAGACAAGGAATTCCAGCTGATTGTTCATTCCAAACAATAACCATAGCCGGCTTCTGTTAAACATAGCACTTTGCCTTTGGGCTTTTTTTTGTCTCGTCTTGTAATTTAATTAAATCTATAAACATTCAGTCACAAAATTCCCTCACCACGCTTAAAGCCTCTCCGTCAACAATGCAAACTTGAGGCTTTGTGTGCTTAAAGCTTGAGGGCTTCTGTGGCAGCTTTTAATTTTTCTCTTTGTTATGTAGACCAAACAAAATGAATGCTCCTTAGAGAGCCTTGGCAGAGACAGGATGTGACACCCCAGGCCCTGAATCCTAATGACTTGGAAATAAATATATAATGTCATCACTTCATTAATTGCACCACGGATCCCGCAGTGAGAGTGTTTCCTCTCACATCATGTCACCCTGTCTGTATCTGCGTGGGGCCTAATGTGAGACGGAAGGCGCGGATCTGGGTGTGTACTACTTCTGGAAGAAAAAAGCAACTCATAAAGTTAGTAGCTTCTTCACTTAAAATCTGTTGTATTAGACTGTTGTATAGCTTCCATCACTTTATCATCAGTTGCAATAATTGCAATACTGTTTGGGACATCAAAGGAAAATAAATGTAATCATGGTTCTTATCACTGGGGATAAAGTATTTGAGTCAACAGTCTATGTGGGACGCACACTGCCTATGAATTAATACTTGTCTCACATACTATATGTGATAGTTGTACACATCACACATAGATACTAAATGGCTTGAGTATGGACTGTTTCCATGTTTTTGCCAGGGATGGACATCCTTTAAATAGCCCAATTAGCATTCTTGGCTTGAAGGCGAGACAATGCTGGCAACGTCTGTCCCTCAGTCTGGAAAAGGGCTCCTCCACTCTGAGGATACAGCCTGGGTCTCATGCTTCAACGGCACAGCAGACTGTACACACACACACACACACACTCAGATAAAAGTGGCGATGTGAAGAATTCCTTCACGGAGGGCTGCGGGAGGATTTAATTCAGCCTGATCCAGGGGTATTACACTTGAGGAACTTTGCCATTGTCATTTAGCTCAACTTGATTTTCAGGTATTTAACAGTCTTAGGAGAGAATCTGCATATTTTTTTTTACGCAATCAGAGAATGTTGCTGTGATACATCCTCTAGAAATAAATGATTGCAACATTAGCATGGATGAATTTAGTTCCAGTAGAGCCGGTTTTCATTTAGGCAGATTCACTCTAGCAATCAGCTGTGATGCTCTCATATTCCAACTGTGGAAAGTGGAAATGCCCTTGGAAGGATTTTAGAAATACTAAGGTTCTGCAGAGCAACTCCTTAAAACAATAAGTCTGCAATTCCGTTTATATTTGTTGGAGTTTTTCTGGAATGAAGGTCTAAATGCTGTTTCACAATATGCTGATTAAACCTAATGGCCACCTAATGAATACAAATACAATATTTCCCCCACTTTTATCTCTGCTTTGTTATCCACCACCTCCTGAAGGAAATGACCAGAGAACAATAGTCTTGAGCCAGAAAACTAAAACAAGGAGCTGAAAGACGCCAAAACGTACCATTGTAAAGATGCATTACTCAATCCTGAGTGGTGCCGCTTTTAATATTTTGAGTCAGAAAATAACAGAATCAGCCACTTACATACCCAGAATGTACATTTATTTTAAACAGTATGATTAAAACACAACACAAGTTTCTACAACCCCATAGTTCACTGTAAAAATGATGACCTCGTGACAACAGTGCAATAAGTGGTATATGTAATCATGATTAATGTTGTTGTCATACAGTGTCACAAAGCCTTGTTGGACTGACTGAAGATCAATTAGAGCCATTTGGAAGGTTTAAGCTTCTATATGTTAAGTTTTCCTGCAAGTGAACTTGGTGTCTCATCGGGAGCAGGTGGTGGTGATGGTCGCTTGTCGCGTGCTTCAGCCATTGTGTTTATATCTGTGCATTCACGTGATACTAACACTGTCCCAGTCCTCGAGTTGTTAAGTCGTTGTTCCATCGCCAGTGTGTTCACGTGCTGTGTCGTCTGAATGTGGAAAAAACATCCACCCTGTAAAAAGGATGAGTGCTTAATTAACCCCCTGACACCTCTTTCTAATATATGCATACTAATGAAGAGCAAAGCAAAAGGATCAGATGTAACAGGCATGTAAATGATGGAAAATGTGCACATTAATCATAAAAACACATGTATTGGCTAAACAATATGGTGTTAGGGGTTTGTGAGAGATGGACATGCAGTTTGCAAATGACCAAACTGATCATTTGTCAAGAGGACATAAGAGCTATTTAGAGCTGATTATATAATTATGTAAATGAGTTTCTAAGAGGTAACATCAGCAGCTCTGCAGCTCTTGTACCAAAAGTTACGCTGATTTACCAAATTGTTCTTCCAACTTGAGATGGCATTCATGTGAATTTTTCCAGTTCGGAACACATTTTTCTGATTAATCCCACACCACATGAATGCACAATAAAACAAGAGGTTGTACTGCACCCTCCGAGTAGCACTACTTTTGGGGCAGACTGGATGCAACAGATGTCAGTTGGACAATTTCGCCATCACCAGGTTTCAGGCATGTTCACCATCAAGAGCCAAAGCAACTTGTACATGTGTGAGTGCTGCTTGAGTGACGAGATGGGGCAGCCGGGCTTGGGCTAGTTGGTCACTATGCTAACCTCAGTAGAATCTAAGAAGTGATACAATTAACACAAGAGTTAACACTGGCATCGCTGTCCACTCCTGGAGACTATCCTCGTTGAGCAACAGAATGAAGTTTGATGCTGACCTCATACTGTTTCTGCCAGGTTAGTAAATAAACAGCTGATGATGTTAACCGTGGCTATGTAGCTATAGCTAAATCTTACATGTAGCCCCCTGGTTTTTTCTGCCTTTTTCTTGGTCACTGAGTTTAACACAGAAATGGACTCCTTTATCAAATTAGAAGCCTAGGAACTCAAAAGACAGTAATAAATGAGGAGGAAGCTCTGAAACAATTCTATATTAAGGCTTCAATCCTTTCACAGTGGAGGAAGAAGTTTCAGGTTGACTCTTTTCACAGGTAACTCACTTTATTATCTGTACACCATCAGCCCATTCTGCTAAGCTGAAGTCATTTAGCTCCATTTGTTCCGGTCCTTTAATCTTTTCTTCTTCTTTGTTCGGTTTATTGGCGGGTGGCAACCAACATCAAGGTGCATTACCGCCACCTACTGTGCCGGTGCACTGTTCCTGGAGTAAGTGTATTGCCAGGTCGATGCGTGGACCCTTTAATGATTTTAGCAGCTAGATTTGTTTTATTTAGCTGTTTTTGTTTCAAATACAGCCTCAGTAAAAACCCTCAAAAATCATAACATACCATGAGATTTGCAATCCAATAAAAAACAAAGGGTTCAAGGAATTTTGATAAATACATTAACCCTCAACTTGACAGTGTATACATACATAATTATCTTGAAGGATGTTTATTTGAATTTAATCAGTTTGTCCTTCATAAACCATGCCTTTGTTCCAAATGTTTGCTGTAATTAGTTCTTCAGGTGAACACACATCTTTGGGGTCATGCTTAATAACCACGGCAACTCTTCACAGAGATGAAAAGTTTTTGAATCACCTCATGACTATATTTACTTTGAGGCCACGTCTTACTCCAACTGGTCATTAGCGTATGCAAAATACTGCATGTCGGCTGCCTCAAGGTTGAAACCGATGTTTCCTTTAGTTTCAGCAATCCAGCCAGTTAGCCAGTTAGCAAACCAAATACAATAGATGAAAAATATGAAGTGGTGATTTACAGATTTTTCATACTGCTCAATACATAATGCTAACTGGAGGATGAACAGGCTGCTGAGGCTGCCGTTGATATCCCGGTGCACACAGAAGAGCTGTGCCGACCCTGTTTGACCCTCTGGTCACCTCATTGAATTTAGGTATTTTTTCTCATCATGCATGGCAGGGCAATTGCACACAGAGGACTAACTATGAGCGTGATGACTCCCTGGGCTGAATTCTCTTAAATTGAATTCCACTGAATAATCACCCTGCAATATAAGGAGCCATTACCCATTTCCTAGAATTGTCTAATTTGTCTTCTAAAACGCCCCATTAATGTGTCCGTAATGTATTATCTTTTACCATCAAATTTAAAATCATGCATGTGTCCCTGTGCACGGTCATATGACGCAAGATCTTTAAGAAATGAATTGCAAGAGATGTCCTCATAGCTTCAAGCCTCCGTAAGCCCAGTAATCTTGAAATAACATTAACATGGAGAATTTTCCTGGCAAGGATTTATGTTCGGTCCCAATGTTCAATGCCAATGCAGAAAGCATTTAGCATTGTCTCCTAACCCTGTAAGGAATAAAAAAACATTAATAATAATAACAGTCATAGCCCACACAAATACACATCGTGGGTTAGATGAGAAGATAGATATCACTAATCTCTGTCTGTACTCTTACAACCACAGACAGAGAGTTTACAGGAGACTGTGGGAATAGCATAGCTCTTCAGTTCCTCGGTACCAAAATCCATCTACCAGCACGCGAAAAGCTCAGTGATTAACACGCTCTATCTGATTTGTTTCATCCGCATAAGAATGTGTAAAATTGGCCCAATTCATTGTGGCTGCATACAGCTACTTCCTCTTATTTTCTGGTTACTACTAATAGCAAAGAAATCATTTAGTAAACTTGTAATTTTTTGTTTCTGACCAAATTACATGTAACTCGTTTATATGTATATATTTATTTTTAACACAGAGACTGGCTGCTGGCTGTAGCATAATCAACAGTTATAATAATAATAACTTTATTTGTAAGGCACTTATCAAAACAAGGTTACAAAGTGCTTCACAAAAATCTGTGGCAAGATGAAGAATGAATTATAATAAAAGGTATTCAATTCAGTTCAATTAAAGGCCAAATCATAATTTAATAAGGTTAAGACCTTAACATTTATAGAGAAACTCAACAGTTCCCTTTGGTGACTGTGGAGAGAAAAAACTCCCTCAATAACTGGAAGAAACCTTACGCAAAACCAGACTCAGTGTGGGCGCCCATGCTGCCACTAACATTGATGTTGGGTTTATGGAAAAATCATTTGTATCCATGGTGTTGGTTAAAGCCCAAACTTGTAATCAAATAGCAACAGGTGCTAGTCGCTATTTCTCAGCAGCCAGATTTTGTGTTCAATTAATTTCCAGGTTTAGGTGTATGTTACTTTCTTTCTGTAAAGTCATACATTCTGTCGTGCAAAATGTAAATTGGTCCAGAAAGAAGCATTTATGTCGAAGTCCTCCTTCTTTGAGTTACCACAAAGTAAGATGAGCTCAGTTGAGTTGGATTATTTTACCATGAAAACTCTGATGCCAGGAGAGCTTTTTTACAAGCACCAGCATCCAGTGAAACACACTTTATAGATAAAGACCTACTGACAACATTTGTGCACTACTTTACATTAACAACATGTTAAATGGCTTATCCTCTTATTGCACAACACAAGTCAATTTGCAGATGATGGGTCAATTGTTAATTTAATGCAATTTGTGATCAGTCAGCTTTGGAGGTTTTTCGCGGATCATTTTTCTCTTCTGCTCATTAATAATGATCATCCAAATTATAATAATATGAGAAACAGTAGGGGATTTGATAAATGGCTCATATGTTAAGAATCCAACTGGCTATCAATGACAGTTTGTATCCTACTGTTGGAGTAGATCAACTCATTTAAAGCCCAGCATACTGTGGATCCATGTATTGGACTGTCAGTGCCACAGGGCCATGGGCACAAACTGCTGAAAAAGTTCTCCTCTCTCACCTGTGAAAGAAAGAAAGAGAATGGAGAATAAAAACATCAAAACAGAGACAAAGGCTGACTGAGAAAGATGGGGAGACAGACAGGCAGACAGAAAATCAGTCAAGACGACACGCAGAACTTATACAGGTTCACAAGTTCATGGGATCAAATGCAGTTCTCTTTCTCAGACATGACAGAATCTTACAAAACTTACATTACATACTAATAATATGGAGGCAGATTTATTAGGAGATATCAGCTCCTAGCTAGAATGAATCCAACATTATTACTTTGGTTGAACGTATGTCATTTGAAAAATCAATTTTGGTTCACACTGTTTATTGTGTCATTTGAAAAGGTATTACTTCAGTTCCATAAAGAAAGGAGGAGATGAGTTTGCCAGAAAATCTCATAAAATTATATAGAAATAGAAAGCCATTATTGATAATGTATCAGCAGAATACAACAAAATCAAAAACACAGAACTGGAGAGCAAGGAGCTGCCGCACTCCTGCGTGCTGCCATCTTTCCACCTGCTAGGTGGCCCAGGAAATCAGTTTCCATGAACTCTGACATATGACATTATTCTGTAAATTAAAACACTCATCCATTTTTAAAAGCTCCGACTCACGCTGTCACATCCTGTCCTGCTGTTTAAGGTCATTCCAAGTGATGGTCTATTCCTAATGTTCCAGTCTGCCTGTGGTTTATGGAACTGCTTTCTAACTCAGACACATTTCTGTCTCCTGCTTGATGTTTGGATTCACTTCCTCTTTACCAAATCCAAAACTCAAGTAGACATTTTGATCTTTATGCTTTGTCTTTTGAAATGGATTGTAAATAAAATGAACCAGACAATATCAAATAATGCACGTATGCATTTTATTTATTATTGCAAGAAAGATGATGTCAACAGTCAAATGCAGGCACATATAGGCACATCTGACGGAGACAATCAAGTAGCAGCATATGGGTGAAATCCACAATCGAGAGGCCTTGAGCGAATCCAAACCCTTATCACAGTGACAGGAACTGCATCCAATCAAATCCCTTCAAACAAAATGAAAGGCACCTCAAAGGCGTATGACTACTTACCTAAAGAAACATACATTTTATAATTCAATTTTATCGTAAAAAAAACAAAATACATGAGATTTTAATCAACATTTTATTCTAATCTAATGGTAAAAAATAAATAAAATGAAAAATAGGTCACAATGTTCCTGATTGTTACAATCAATCCTTCATTTTGCCATGGCGTTTTGTGTGAAGCACTTTGTAACCTCGTTTAGATAAGTGCTATAGTAAAGTTATTATTGTTATTATTATTAATCTATGAGATGAAAAAAAGTTGAAATAGGAATTTCTTTATTTCTTCCCTTTCTCCTCTTCTTCCTCCTCCTTTCCACTCCCTATACTCCTTCCCCTCTCTTTTTCCTTTTCCCTCCTTCACTCTCTGTTTCCTCTGTCTTCCACTTCTTATCTCTTTCCTTTTCTCCTCTTTCAGCAGATATGTATAAATTCTAATATCTGCCAATTTGCTGAACTTCCATTAATTTCAGAGTAATTGCATTAGCAAATAGTGATTAGTTTAATTAAAGTGGCCTTTTTTAAATGAGGTTTTCTTTTTTCCAAAATAAATTTGTTAAAAATGTTTATTTAAAAATTGGGAATTGGCAAAGTTTAAAAAAAGGGAATAAGTCTTGGTTAAATGTTTGTTTTAACAATCTCAATCATCCATTCATTTCAGTTTATTATGAGCTAATTGCAGTTTATAATTAGATTTTATAGGATGTGATATTGGCTGCTCAACTACAATTGCTTCTCCATTTAGTTTGTAGTGAGGAACTATGCTTTAGTGTTGTATCTCTTTCATGACTTTCCCCCTCCAGTGTAGGTGATAGTCATTCGGATATATAGCTAGTTTGTCGTCTGTTGGTCACTTGCAATAGAAACAGATTTTAGTTTGGAAACTTAATGACACTGAATTCAATAAAATGAATCAATAAAACAGCAACTATGATAAAACCATAGAAATCTCCCATTAGTGGTTTGGAGATGTCGATACACCTCATTAGAGGGGAGTGAATATCTAGGAGAAAGCAGAGAAACAATTTGGAGAGTAAACTGACAAGACTTCTAGAGGAACATGAAAAAGCGATCAGATAGGTTAACTAAAATATATCAAATCAAAAAAAGAATATATCACCTAGATAAGGAACAGCTTAAACTATGAACCAAGAACCCAGGACGTGTTAGCCTGGAGGTAACAGAGGCAAAGTAAAGTAGACAGTATGGGGTAACATATTAATAAAACAAAACAATATTGAAATAAAAGTAGGAGAAATATCATCCTGCAAATCTACAAATTAAACTAGTACCTGAGGCAGATTTGTCTGCCACCTTAAAAAAAAAGAGAAATGCCCGGGAAGTGATGGATTTAGAAATGAGTTCTCTGTGATGTTTAATTCTTTACTATCTCAACTCTGATATGCAAAGACTTTAATTGGACTCTGGAGAACAGACAGTATGCAGATATTTGCACTCTGTAATTATAAAAAAATGAGTCAAAAGTAAAATAATTAGCACACTGTGTCTCATATTGCCCAATGTCGTTAATAAATGTAGATCTTAGGTTACTTCATTTCTTGCAAATAGTGACTTTTCATTTTAGTGGCAGCCTCATTCAGGACACATTCCTGATGGTTGTTGAATTCTAATGATCGAACAGTTCTCTTGACTAAAGTTGAACTTTACTTTGACTTGTATAGACTGAGAGTATATTCTTAAGTACACCTTCATTTGTGCTTCAATGAGATCTACAGCAGGGGTGGGAAACCTTGTCCCTACCTATTAAGGACAATTTCAGGTTTTGTAACATCCTTTGGCAGCAATATTAAATTATTGAATATATATATATATATATATATATATATATATATATATATATATGTACTTGTTTTTGTGTTTCTCTCCTCATTGGTTTGTTGTTGTAGTTTTAATTACGGCTTGGTATTTTATTCTTTGGTATTTTTAATTTGGTTTTTAAGGGGTTATTATTTATTGATGTAAAGCCCTCTTTGATTTTGTATGTTTGAAACGTGCTGGACAAATCAACTTTAATTACATAACTTACTATACCACACCTCTCTCACTTCTCTAATGTGGTGGCAGGAAAAGCTTCTCTTAAGTGCATGCTGTAAGATGGGAGTGATGGTGATGATCCATAATAATTTGTTGGGTGGTGTTTATTATGTCTGTTAGAAAGACTTTCCAGTGGTTTTTAATACCTTCTGCCATATCTGAAATCTGCTCTGTGACAGTTCTTTGAGACAAACCGACTCCTTGGAAACTGTTTTCCTTTGTCTGGTCCTTAGAGCTCTTCACACATTATCCCTCTGAATGAGGTGTCAGCTTCTCGGCTATCAGCTCGCTCAACACAAAAATTCCCTGCATAACATTGTCTCTGTCAGCGTGGTCTCATGGAAGCTGCTTGTTGGGAACTCAACTGATGAAGAGCATTTATTGTAAAATCTCCCATTGAATTAAAATAGAATAAAGAATAAAATAGATTTTCAAATCTTGAATCTTACTGATATAAAGCCTCATTGTTACTCATCCCTTCTCCTTGTCTTATTGATTACTCACTCTCTCTTCTCAGGAGACTAAAGATATCTCAGCACCTCTGTGGGCAAAATAACATGCAGAGCATTTTAGCATCTCAGCCTTGATCCGGTTTACGAGTGCTTAAACAGTCATGCTGTGTCAAAAGTGGTGCACGTGCACGTTCCCATGGGGAGCCCCATTCAAGCCTCTGCCATTAATTGATTTCTGAGATAAGGAAGCCCTCCTTCACAACTTGGATGATTCAATCCCTGATCTTGTTAGGAAGCTTTTAGAGGATGGAGAGAGTCTCTGCTACTGGCCACGGTTTGGTTTTTTTGGACACCAACTAGCTTGTAATGGCTCATACCCAATAATGATCGTGGGAGGGGTGGTATTTAGTATTCTGCCTGAGCGACGTGAGAGGAAGCTGGGCATAAAGCAAGTTGATGTTGCAGATAATCTCAGCATGAAACGAACCAATGTCTTGTTGCATTGTGAGCACTCAAGCCCTCTTCCACTCCAGCTTGTATATATATATATGGGTTGTTGGTGAGGCTGAAGTCATTATTTCATCAGCCAGATGAAATGCTTACACTCTCCAGGTGAGGACAATTATCGACAGGCTCTTTGAAGGGTTTCTAACCTACAGAAAAAATGTCCTAATTACATCAAACACAAGACCGCGCTGGGTATTACAACTCCCAGCTTGAACTAATGTCCACGAACATCCAGCACTATATGGCAACGGCAGCTCAGATCAGACGCTGATGACTCACAGGACACAGGAATAGGGGGTGGGGGGGGGGGCTCCATCTGGGTCTGTACTATTTGGACGCTCTCTTCTAGCTACCTCAGCAATTATACGGGTCATTTAACATACAGTATGATGCTGTGTTCTATATGCTTCATTGGGGTGACAAGTCATGCCCTTGTTGTGAACTATTGTAGAAATGTCTTTTCTAAAGCTGTTGTAGTTAAAGTAGGCAAGATTTGCTCTGTAAGCAGAAACACAATTTAGCTTCTAAACATGTATCATTGAATCTGGAGATAGACTCAAATTAGCCATACTATGTCTTATAGTGATTCTGTATTTATTCAATATTTGATTATAGAAGATAAACTCTGTAACTGACACTTTAGCCGTGCATCTGAAGAGCTACGTACTGTATCTCTGCTCCGAATGGCACTACAAATACATTCACTTTGTCTGCATTCTGGACCAAGTTGTTCATAACAAAGTGGCATACTTGTGTTATACTATCTTGTCATCTGCCTAATGTTAAGTCACGGGGGGGCAGTTTCTCAGGGAGTGCCGTGCACTATACAGTATGTATGGAGGAGGTTTTGTGTTTTGGTCAGTGGTGAACTTGACGGAGTTGAGGGCAGGAGAAGAGGGCACAGAGAAAAAAGGCCGCCATGATAAGTTCATCAGATATTTGGTGGTTTATAGTTAGATGGAAAAGCAGGCATCACTCAACCCAGAGAGATACACAGTGGTTCACTTTGTATGCACAACATCAGCTGACTGAAAATAATTAAATAAAAATAGCTTGAGGCTCCCACTGGAAAAGAGGTGAGTTCAAGAGATAGACACAAAGAGTTTGCCATTTTCATCTTCCTCCGTGTGTTTTTGTGCAATCATGGGCAACATAATAATTCAGAAAAATTGCTTGAAAGAGTAACAGAAGATCACCGTCCTTTTTTCTAATATTTGTGTCTGTGATCTGCTTTAATGAGCCGTTGTCTTTCAGTTGAGTTAATTACTGTTCTGCAGGTGTCCACTGACAAAGTGTTGAGAAAATGTATGAAATTGTAAATCAGGAAAATCTTAGATCTGCACAGTGCTTCATCGCCTCAGCACCCACGTGCTCTTTTGTGCAGTGTGACTTGAAATGCAAATACAAACAGTGAATCAGCGGATTCAGTTGACTTGGTTGGGTGGAGGCAGAAGACATTTGACATCTGTACTTTACGTTTAAATGAGCAGATGAGAGGCAAAACAGCTGAGATTACCATGTAATGGATCTGTTGTTATCACGAGTTTTATCATGTTGCGTGAAGTGGACACAATAAATCAGATGAAGACATTCACATGAATAAATTATGTAAAAGGTTTTTGTGCCTGGTAATACTACTGGAAGCCGTAAGCAGAGCTTTTGTGACAGCCACATTAACTGATTTCTTATTCAGTAACATCCAGTTTAAACTTACAGAAAACTACATTTTGTGCTACAAATCATTTTGAATCGATGATACAAAAAATATAAAAGCTTATATTATGCCTCTGTGCCGGCAGCAGTCAGTGGCCAGAGGCACTATGCTTTCCCGTTGTCCATTCATCTGTCCGTACGTCCTGAAAACGTCCTGTTCTTGTGAACGCCATATCTCAAAACTGCTTTAAGGGAATTTGTTCAAATTTGGTGATCTCAAGGATTCAAATATAAAATTTGGGTGGAGAAAGGTCGAGTCTGCTGTGATCTCACCACAACACCTGTCTCTGTGGTGCAATAGAGAGTGGTGCGTGTTCGCTTGTTATCCCAAAAGTTGGACGATTTAGCCCAGCCAGGGACGTTTGGTGTTTACAGAACAAGTTAACATAATTTAATCAGTAACGTCTTTCCACAAAATCTTGTATATAAATATGGACAAACTCCACAAGAAGAGAAAAGTGTAGATCATCCGTTGGTGGCTGGCTGCAGTATGAGTCTCTCAAAAGAGGTTTTCTTTTATTCTTAATGTATGGGCTCATGTTTCTGAGGAAGTTGGTTTTGGTAAATTTTTGTGTAATATAAAAACAGGGTAACTGTGTGTATCAGTCCTGCAAAAATAAATGTTACCTAAATGAATCCTCAGTTCTGTACAAGTTATTTATTGTGATACATTTTAAAACGACTCATATTTATCCATTCTCCATCTCCTGTCCTGATAATGGCCGAAGTGTCAATTCTCAGGACAGTGTCAGACAGACAAAATTATTTATTGGTCAGTCATCAATGGCAGTTTACATGCAATATGTCTTTGCAGGCATGTTAGTGTGAATCAAGATTAAGGGGGGTTATCAAGCTCTTCCAGCGTCGTGAATCTGGCTCACTTACAATTACAATAAATAAACTTGGTAACCTGCCTAAAATCTCTTTAGAGCCTGGAAACCGATCAATCAGATCATCATTCATTACAGTTTCAGTTTCCTCACAATGATAATAAGACCTGTCATCTGAATTCCCTCTCATCATGTAATTTCTAGCAGCTAGAATCGTATGAGCGGTGCAGATGTTTCCACATGTCCACTTACTTTGTAAAATAAAATGCGCTGAACATCTGGGAACGGGTGCAACTGTGTGAATGCTCTCATTGTGTTTCCCAACATTTAAACATACAATTTGGCATTAAGCTGCCATGTCAGAGCAGTAGAAATGATATGGGCCGTTAATGCCCAGTTCAGCACGGACATGGTTAGCTTCATCCTGCGGAGAACATGGCAATGAAATGCCACAATGACAAGCTGCTGCTGCCCTCAGTAAGGAAATTAACTAATTGCAATGACTTTCACAGTCTCACAGCCTCTTGTCCATATGTCCATTTCGAAGTCTCCCCGTGGAGCCACAATATGTAACAGCAAATTACTTTGACTATTACAACTTGACGTCACGCTGGCACATGGCTTATTGACTTAGAGGAAGTGTAACTGATGAGAACTGCGGCATGGTTTTAAATTGAATCCTTGACTGACTCACAGAGGGAGAGACAGAGGGAGAGACAGAGGGAGAGATAGCTCTGCACAGCTTGCACAAAGGTGACAAAGGTGCATTTTTCTCTTTTAGGGATGCTCTCACAAGAGGTCATGCCAGAATGTTCACGGCCCATTTAGTCCTGAACACATCAGTTCCAATGTGCCATCTGTGTTTTTCTCTAGGAAGAGATGAAATCCCAGAAAGCACAGTAATGTGACAGGGGGAGAAATGTCCTGGCAAAGTTTTGTGAGTGCAGAGCGGAACATAATTACATTCCAGACGTCCACTGGGAGTGACCAAACACACAACTCTAATGTCATCATGACTGGGTCCCTGCTGGGGCCAGTAGCGGTGTCAAGAAGCAGTTTGCAAAAAATCTCCTATATCTGTACAATACTGACGATAGTGACCATGCACTTAGTGTCCTGTTATAGGCTAAATACACATACACACAGCATCAATTGCACGTCTGACTGTCCTGAGAGGGATCACATGGGCTCTCTCTAAGGTTTCAAAGTTTTATTCCCATGTTAATAGTTTTTTTTTTTGGTCGTTTTTCCTTACTCTAGTCAAGGATTATGGACAGAGGACACATCTTGTTAAGTCCTATGAGACAAATTGTGATTAGTGAATGTTGGCTATACAAATCAAATTTAATTGAATTTGATTGATAGCTTCTACCAACATCACCATGGGTAACTATGCTAGTCGTTTGGTTGGTTTACTGCTATTAGAAGGATTGCCATAAGTTCCCTTTAGACACTTGTGAATCCTACTGAATTTCCTTGATTAGAGAGAGGAAAAACTACCTCCCAAAAAAATCTAAATTTTAGCAGGGAAAAAGACGGTAGAAACCTCAGAAAGAGCTGCCGGTGAGGGATCACTCTCTCAGGATGGACAAAAGTGCAATTCCTGTCACGTGTAGCAGAGCACATCAACAAAATAACAATATTTACAACATTCATGACAGTGTCCACATAAATGGAGAGATGTATCAATGTTTAAATTATTAATACAATAGAAAAGGTCTGACAGAGATGAAGGGAGCAGCAATGATAATTGTAATGATAGAGGTATTATACAATAATAGTAGTGTATGTGAGTAGGCATATTGTATATCTAAGCAATCTAGTTGGAATCATAATTCATGAGCAGCTGCCACCATGATGATCCTCGATCCACCGTCGTGACCAATTACTTGAGCTGCACTTCAGACCTACGCTGATGGGCACCAATGGGCTAACCAGTTATGGGAAACTGTGAGGAATCTTCGCTGAAGAATACAGCAAATGATTAAAATATTTGAGTTAATGCAACGAGCGCTGAAGAACCTTGTTCAGGGTGTTTCTCCTTCCAAGCGTTTTCATTAGAATGCAGAGTGGCAGCCACAGTCTGGGGCCCAGGAAGTAACACAGGGGACAATAAAGGTAGCAAGAAGAAGAGGAAGGCAGCAATTTCTGTGGAGGATAAGGAAATGACAAAAGTGGGTGCCTGTGATGTGGTGTCAGCTGAATCAGAATTGGGAGCAAAAGACGCGAAGACGGAGAGAGAGATAAAGGCCGTCAAGGAGAAAAGCGAAGTCAGAAAGAAAGAGAAAGTTGTCACGAGTTGATGATAAAAATTTATATCGCTATATTAGCCCTGGAAATAACTCAGCATAGCAGGAGAATTAAACAATCATTTCACTGTGACTTTACAAAATGTAAAACAGGTGACGGCGGATATACCTGATGTATTTTTTTCCTCCGTATTACAAAGTTGGAAAACAATGTGTTGCACCGTATTTCACCTGAATGCATGACTGCTCACAGAGCTTCTCTTAAAAGGCTAGGAGCAACCACGGAGAACAAAGGTCTTCCCAAATGTTGTTATTGTGCTACCTCTAGGGCAGGATATTGAGACCAATTTCATCACATTTGAGTAAAAAAAAAACAACCTTTAGTTCTGTGACATTCTGCAGCTACATGGGGTGTGATGAGTGGGGACACGAAAGGCTTTTCTGTCGATGTTATGCATTCTTTACTCTGCTGACGTTCAAGCCCAAGGCGGTGTTTAGTTGTTTCATTAAAATGGAACACAAATGGATAGCTGTGTAGCTTTTGCTTCATTAGACCCCAACTCTGCTGCTGCATTGCTACTCTGCGCTAAATATGCATTCCCTCCAGAAAATTAATTAGAGCATGTGAGATTACTCTTGTAGCAAATATATGAATAAAGGATGTCAAAATACATGAGAGTGAGATTAATTACTCCCTCCTTTGACCTTAGTTTTCTCTTCACTTTTCCTCCATGGGTGCTGAGATCACTGAAATTTTACAGTTGTTTTTCACAAGTTGTGCAAAATAAGAAAAGAGAACTTTGTCAGTCCTTATTATCTTCACAATCTGTCCCCATATCCTGTGGAGTGCAAGGTGAAACATGCAAAAACACTCACTTGCACTTATGTTGACTTTAAAGCTGCACAAATTGAGAACGTATTAACTATGAGTCCAATATTACATTTACTGACCACTGCAACTTCCAGCCTTAGTACACAGCTGCATTTCATGACAAGCTCTAATGAATGAACTGCATGCAACCTGGCAAGCATCGTGGATGGACTATGTTAGCAATTAGGTGATAACGATGAACGAGCATTCAGGTATTGAATATCATGTTCTATTCAATTATATTTGTATAGTGCCCAAATGATAATATACATTATCTCTAGGCACTTTACATGTTAAGGTCGAGAACTTAAAAGTTATAGAGCATTCAGACAGACATTAGAACAGTTCCCACAATGAGCAATCACTTTGGCGACTGGAGAGAAAAAACTCCCTCATTAAACTGAAAGAAAGCTCGAGCAGAAGCAGACTCATTGTGGGCGGCCATCTGCCTCGACCGGATGGGCTGAGCTGAGAAAATGGGGAAGAGAGCAGAGGTGGGTGGAAAAGAGGGGAGAGAGAGGGATCAGGGGGACATACACATTCGTTCATCATGGACAGAAACACATCGTGTTTTATCAGAATCATTTTGCACGGAGATATGCACACTGAGCCTGGTCGTAGAAGATCTGCTCACTCTTCACTCCAGATGTCTAAGGTGGATCTGACTGTCTATCCTCTGTTACTAGATTGATGTTGAAAAGGTTTTCATCGGTGTCTGTATTCAACTGCCTGTTATCTTTCATGAGTTGTCTGCAAAACCAGAGCCCTATCAGGAAACTGTTTCTATTGAGCTAAATATCATATTTCTTATCATGCTGAAGTAGTGTGGCCCCACCTATTCCTTGGTGTTATCCTCAGTGGCTCAATGCTTTTGTCGGTTAGAAACTAGATGCACGACTTTGAGTTAGTTTGAGGATTTGAGTTTGTAGCTGACACTGAAATGCTTACGTGGTTTTCTTTCCCCTGCATAGTTGTTTTTTGGTGACATTCAGCACATTTCTGTGAGGTCCCCCCCCTTTGAAAGAGTGTCAAAGGAGGGCATATGGTAGAGGCTGCTCAATATATTTGATTTAATGTGCTAGGACAGTGCAGAGTTAGAGGATACCCTCTGGTGGTTTGCAGAGGAGAACAGGAGGACTCGGCAACCAGCATGATACAAACCTTTTATCAGAGGACAGGGGAAGGCAGAAATGTGCAAAAGAAGTTCAGAAAGAGTGATAGGAAGCATTTGGTCAAGCCGTGAAAAGGCTGAGCACTCAGACCCTGACCAACATAAAACGAGCAAATGCGCCCAAAAAACAGAGCCGCGGGGTGTGCGGCACCATAAAGGTTAATGAGCAGAGAGATCCACTGCAGGAGGCCTGATGAGAGAGGAGAGAGGAAAGATGGCTGCATACAGAATGTATCGCCGTAAGATGACTGGGGAATTCGGCCCATTGCCCCGTTCTCTATTGATTTTCAAAAATAACGTCGGCTAAAGTGACAGCCTTATCACACTCAGCCAAACAAGGTTAACACGGGTAAACGTAATCTCTAAAGAGAGTGATTTGAAAAGCAATATCAGCTTGGTTCAACAAAAAAGGGGGAAAAAAAAAGATTCAAAAATGCTATCTAAGACCTCCATTGACTTTTGACAGTACAAGACAGGAATGCACAATTTGCTCACGCCATCTTGTTCATGAAGCAGCTTCTCGGACGCGAACACACACAGATTACATTTCCTTGTCAATGCGACATTCAAGCTAAATTCAATTTTGCAGTGCTTGAACACAGCATCAGTCACAAAGAGAGTTGTTTCAGACGCGTCTGTGGCGCAACTTAAACAACCTCATTCTGTTTTTCTCCTCTGTGCATGACACAACTAAGGATTGATTTTTTAAAATACAAGAAAGAAAGGAAGGAAAGAAATTCAGCAAAAAAAAACACAAAACAACCACACATCATGCCACCTGCCAAGATACACAACCTCTCTCACCCTCGCGCGAAGGTTTCCCAACAGAAGTAGTTGCCAGATTGCTGGAGCATGAAGCACTAACAGCTTTGCCCAAGGCTAACTTCAACCTTTTCCAGTGGAATGGAATGGAAGATGTCTGGTGAATTTCTCATTGTTTATAGTCTCATTTCATGAAAAGATTAAGAGTGAGTCTCTTGCTTGGTGAAACAAGGGAAAACCAGGGAAGCGAGAAGATCATTTACTTCTCTGACAAAATGAACTTTTCTCTTAAGTGAAGCCATGTGTGATCCAAGGCCTAGATTTATTCAGTGGTAATGTACAATACAGAGTAATTGCTCTTTACGCATTTTAGGTTTTGCCTTGTGTTATTGACAATAAGACAAGCTGCAGAGCAGATTTGCTGTTATTTTCCATGGGGCGGATCCAGGCTATATGTCACAAAACCTCTGCCTATTTGTGCTGCATCTGAGATAAAGAACCACCAGAAGAAATATGGTAAACATACAGTGGTTATTGATCTGAAAGCCTTATATGATAGAATTGTCGGTCTAAATGGGAAATGTATATTATTTTTCTTTGAAATATAAACTAGAAAGCACAATGTTTTGCCAGAAAAAGCTACATTGTCTTTCACCAAAAGGACCTCATCCTCACTGATCCCTGCTCAGCTACACTGCCACTCACGCCCTGCTGCCGGCGACTTGCCTCCACCACCCCAGCCTCCACCTTTTAGCACACAGTCCAAACATGGTCGTGGTAAACGATATTCATCTTGAACAAATGAATCTTGCCTGCTACGCCCACCGGGGGGTTCTGCACATGTTCCCTGTTTTATCTTAGCATGCTGCTTGGCTAATCCAGGGAACATCCAAGGAATGGAGCCATCCGCGCCAAGCGTAACTGTATTCCCATTGTGCAATAAATGGGTAAATCAGGACAAAGTGTTCCTGACTGAGGTTGTTAAAGTTTTCATTGAATTGAAATTACTAACTTACTAAATTAAAATGATAATTTTTAATTTTAACGTCTGAAGTTTCCTTCCAAATTGCAAAGTCTCTCCTGAAAAAGTCACAACATTGTTTTCTTCCTTGAGTCCTATGGTCACCTCACATGATCTACAGGCTACACTGCCCCCCATGATTTCCTGTGGTACTGCATCTGTGTCAGTAAGCTTTCAGAAGACATGCGAAACTAAAGACGAAATGAACGCAGAATACCGACGGGTCCATTTGTTTACGTATATATAAAAAACGCTGAGAATGGTTGAGCCAACTATGCAGACTTGGGGAAAAAAATCCCTGCCTTGTTTATTATAATTCTCCATCCAAAATATTTTTAAATACTGTTTAATATATTATTCAGAGCCCTATTACACCAAGGATATAATTAAATATGAATGTCCTATTAGCTGAGTCACACCATGCATGGAAAGGTCACCAGTTATCAGCGGACTAATTGCAGAATGGAATAGCTCAGTGTACGTCTGGTGACAGCCTGGGAGCCTGTGGCCTGGGTGTCTTTAATCTCAAGTAGTCTGACGGGAAGATGATCAATGCAACCGGTCAGTAAGACCAAGTGCTGGGATATCCCTTGAAGCTCTCCTGGGAGAGGTGTAAGCTTGATGGACAATTCATCTGTGCACCTCTGGCGCTGATCAAGTTGATGTATTCCGCACAGAGCCTGACTTTTACTGCGGTTAACAAGAGACAGGAAAAAACTGCGGAGGATCTGAATTTAGAGAGATTTGAGCCTGTGTTGAACCACAGCGCATCCTCACTCCAATTTAGCCTTTTACCAGATGAAAATCGAGCTTTCATCAGGCATTTGCGTCTGTTTTTAAGGTGATGAAGCTGCTTTTGAATCTCCACAAAGGCTCTGAGCTGCTATCATATTGCCGTGTACCTGTGGAATGGGCTCTAGCCATAATGATGTGGCGTATTCCTCTGGATGTTGTTGAGTCGCACCAAATGTTTGCACTCAGCATTGTGAGGCTCCCTGTCTGCCTGTCTCCCAAACGGGGAAGGCAGGTGTTTGTCAGCTGATGGGTCGTACTCTGCTGAGAGCACCCAGCTCATCTCTCCTCTAATGAGCTACATGAGACGGATGGTTTCTTTATCCTTCATTTGACTTTACAACAAAAGTGACTGTCTTAACAAAACTGTTTCTCTGCTGACAGGATATGTTTACCCCTCGGAGGCAGTGGGGAGACAAGTTGCCTCTACAAGGTCTTTGAAAGTATCTTAATGATTTTCCCAAATTAATGTGTTGGCAGTTCCACTGTCTGGCTGCCTGTGCGCTATTATTGCACATTTTAGTTGCTGTGTATTCAGTTTGGAGAATCAGTGGCATTTAGGTAGTGTGTGGGATATTGAGTGTAGATGTTGAAGAAACGTCAAATATTGATTGTCGCTGCTGCAGTCTGTGTCACTTTTGATAATGCCAGACCCTGAGACATGCTGAGGGGTTATCAAGGTTTTGTTAAAGTGCAATACTAACGCTAAGCAGAGAAGTGCGGCCCATCATTAGAGCATAGTGGGCCTTTTACAGCAAGCAACAGATGATCACATATTGTCAGCGACAGCAAATAAAGCAAGCTCTAATCTTTGCATTAAAATCGGATAAAACAACACACAACAATGACAAGTAGTGTGACTAATCCTCACACATCCCCAGGCAGGAAAATATGATGAGCGCGATACTCAACAATGCATATGTTCAGAAACACCCAGGGATGATCTTCACTAAGAAGGTTTTTCAAATCTTCGTCTTTTGAATGATAACGTGACACACGGTTAGGGATGACCTTCAGATGCAGCCTTACCAAATGCCAATTACAGTGTGTACACTGCATGTTCTAAATGCCAAAAGGTATTATATGCTTCAATTTATTCATAAAATTATTTCATTTAACAACAAATGGGAGAAGTTACAATAACGCTTTGTGCTACTCAGCCTGGCTGTGACAATGGTGTCTGTAATCCTACACCTTTAACATTTAGCTGCAGCAGAAACAAGGTTAGAAAGCCTATGATTGTAATTGCGAAACTCGCTCTCTTAGCTCTGACTTTGGTTTCTACCGACTCCTGAGGGACACATCTGGCTCTTGTGCTTCTAAATGCTCCCCCATGTAACTGTCCTTTGTTTGGTGCTGGAGTTCTGTAAAGCCCAGTGGAACTGCAGATTGTCATAGTTGAGGATAATCCCTACGCTTGACCCCTGTGCACATTGCCACATTGTTTACAAAGTGCCACTTGCATTTTATATCGTAAAAAAATTAAATATAGATCGTTGAACCCCAAAAGATATATCTTCTGTATTTAACATTGTAGATTTAGTGTGAATGAAACTTGTACCTCTCAGTCACTAGCAGGCTCATATACCTCAGTCCCTGTGTTAAGTTAACATGACTGAGTTAAGTTAACATGACTAAGACCTGTATGTCTGCTGAACCCACAATGGTGAAAACTGTGTCAACTTGGGAAGACAATTGTTTCTCAGAACCGTACTTGCTATGTTAAATCAAAATTTGAATGGTGATTGTTAATATATTATTGTTTTTATTTAATATGTATTACAGAGAAATTTACTTGATATACTGTGATACGTTACTGTCCAATACCACTATGCATGTGAGGAGCCTGCCTATAGACTACTCTGTAGTGTTCAGTTACAAGTTATTAATCATGAGCACACTTGTATCAATAATGCACAAAGAACTTCTTCGTTTTCTTTCCTTGTCTGGATACAAATTTCCTGTCTACTTCATTACTTTTACAGTTTATTTGTTTATTATTATTTATTTGTTTAATTCTTATTCAGAGCTTTAAACAAAATACATATGCAGCTGTTATTGCCAAACCACCAGTATCAGAAGCATCTTATTGGAGTTAAGACCAGAGCTATTGTGTACAGAACATATTCGTATGGGGAGAAAAAACTGTAATTTGAAGGTGCAACGAAAACTAAATGAAAACACAGCAGGAGGCGAGGGCAGGAAGGATCCCATTATCTTCTGTTTGTTACATCTCTGCTGTGATCTGTCGCGGCAAAACCTGCCTCTGCTTAAGTAGTTTGCTCAGTATCGTGTCTATTAATAACAAGAGGTCAAAAGAACAGGGGCACGGAGAGTTGGATGCAGAGAGGAAAAATGTATAGTTTGGGAAACCATATGGTGCACTAAGCAGCAATGGGACCTGAGGAGACTCAGCCACAGCAGAAGATGATGGATTGTATCAAGCTACGGGCAGGGAACGGTAGAAATAAGTAATAGAAAAGAAAGTGGGGGTGGGAGGTGTTTATGTGGAGGGGTCACTCACCATTTCAGTCTTTTATTCCAAGAGGTGATGGAGCCTGTTACGTTGTTGATGGCATGAGGATTTGTACAAACTCTATCGCCCCCTGGCTCCGGTAGGTGTTTTAGTGGGATATAGTTGAATTATCCATTTACTACCAGAGGGGCAGTTCGCGACCTCTACCTCTCCCACTCCTCCGCTCCTCCATCAGCCGCCCACAGTGGCAGCCGCGGTCAAGGTTAGCTCTGTGGCTATTCTGCATTTTCTGCACTGATGTGTGGTGCGTGAACTGAGCCAGGGAAGTCTGCCAGACAGGTTTTGCCTGAATAAACTCCAGCACAGAGCTGGATTCAGGGCAGGCTTTCATAATGCAAGCAAATGACCAAGATTTTTTTTCTGTTGCCATGGTGCCTGCACATCTCTATGTACCAGAATATCAGAAAGAGATTTTAAATTGAAAAAACGGGAGAACGGTTTCAGCAGGAGGGCTGTGGGATTTCAACAGGAACTCAAAAGGCTAGCAATGGAGGGAGTTTATCCGGCCAATAAAGCAGATAATAACACAGGGAAAAGCTGTGTTTTATGAGAGAACTCACAAATTAGTACCGATAATACACTGAAATGTAGAATCACATTTGGAAAACAGACTCCCCGCTGAAAAGAGATTTAAAAATAGAAAAGAGAAAAGGTAACAGTAGTGTATTATCACTACTGGGGATATAGCTTGTGTTATTAGAGTCTGGCATTCTCTGTCTTGAAATCGTACTTACAAATACGCTGCCGGCAGCTCAACTAGGTGGGATGTTGGGGAGCAAGGAGTTATAGAGGTGTCACTGTGGTATCACAACCCTCAGTGCTTCTGCGAATGGCTGAGCTTTCTTGTTGTTGAAGCCCCGTCCCCTCTCGAACAGTGTATTTGGGTCCATTTTGTGCCTGTGTGAACTCCTGTGTCTCTGCAGCAGCAAGCCACACCATCCACGGAAAACAGGATTGAGAGCTGAAAGTGTTTATACTGCACAGGGGCTGCCTCAATGACCTGGGGTTCAGTTCCCTGCCTTGGTCGTGCACTCTAATAACACTGACGGTTTGATGGTGGGTGGTAGCTGGTGGGTGGTTATGTCTTGTCTGGTATCCCCTGTGGGAAACCTTTTTCTAGTGGAACCTCTTTTTTTCAAAAATATTGTATGGATGCTAATTAAAAAATATACTATTATTGAAACACTAACCAGCCGACCACAAGTTAATGGTTTTGACAAATGGCCAATAAAGTAAATCGGGTAAGTCTGTATTTATATTGCACTTTTCAAGTCTTGATGACCACTCAAAGCTCTTTACGGTACAGTTTTGCCATCCACCCATTCCCCCACACATTCACACAGGGCATCTATGTGCAGCACTTGTCTCTCACACATCTATTATACAATGCCGGCACAGGCGTCAGAGGCCATCAGAGACGGCTGTGGGGATTCAGTATCTTGCCCAAGGACACTTCAGCCTGACATTAGCATGCGGAATGGGGAGACAAAATGCCAATCTTCTGGTTAGTGGGTGACCTGCTCTCCTGAACCACAACCCCCCCCTTCAGGCCAGCTATAGAATATAGAATAGAATAGAATACAAATACTGTGTGTATAGTTTCATTAGTCCTTAATGACGTTAGGTGAGGGACAACAATAAATCTCAGTATGTTGAAATGTCATGTAAAGCATGATAATATGTGCATGATTTAAGTTTCATACAATTCATACAATCCCTCAGCATGAGGATTCCAATGGTCTGTGTGCCTGTCTGTAGGAAAACATTCTTGTTAATATCAATTAGTTGCTTCTACTAGAACAAATTTAAACTAACACGCAACAAGAGCAACAGCGTTAAATTTAATGAAATGCTATTAATTTCATCAAATCATCAAATGCACAAATAGGCTTTTAGCATAGCTGTTAAATAAAGGTTAGGCTGATGGTTCTACAGAGCTCAACAAAGACCCTGAACAGAGTCTAAAGCAATAAAAAGTACTATCAACAAGAAACTCTGAGAAAGGCTTCATGGTGTTAACAGCATCTAATCAGATGAAGTTCTACCTGTAGTTATGCATAACAAAAATCCCAAAAGGTTCAAAGACTATTTAGTTTCAGCTTGGTAACAGGTGGTGCTGCAGATGCCCCCAGAATTGTTTTTAAATTTTCAACCACACAAATATTCTATGTTCTGTCATTCTTGTTCGGCAGCAGAATTAAGAAAAGCCTTGTTGTAGTCACACAGTTCTATGTTCCTCATCACCACCCCTCCTCCCCTCAACTCACACAAAAGAGAAAAGGTGTGTCGGTCCATCACTGCTACTCTCATTTAATCTGCCCCTTTCTGATCAGAGTGCAACAGCTTGGAGATAGGGGCTTTGAAAAGATGTTGCTTGCCTGCGAGCACAGATGATCTGCCATTAGCGAGCAGAATGATTGATTTCTTAAAGTGGCTGTGTGGCACTGGAAAAGAAACATTTACCCCTCAGGCAGAGAGGCAGCATTAATAAAACATTACAGGGAATGAATCGCTAGCTCCTAGAATCCAGAGTTGTTTAATGACTGTTTTCCTCTCTCTCCCTCTTTCATATGCGCTCTGCCTAAATGCTGTTCATTGAGATTTTCAACTCTGAAACTATGTCATTTGCATGAACCTCTGGGAGGAAAGTAGGTTCACTTTGCTAACTTTCACATTTAACTACAGTAATAGTTACGATTGTCAGGCTATGTCAGTGTTTATGTTGCTCATTTTCCAGCATGATCTCCTTTCTATGAAGAAAGACTTTTAATTCCAGACATTGGCAGTGCCTGTATCAAATGTTTCCATTACATTTGAAATGGTGGGAAATTACTGTCAGTTTGACACATTCATTCACAGCAAGGGGCTGATATTTCAAAACTGCGGTACTGTTTACCCGACCATGATTTGAAGTTAATTAACTGCAGTAATATTCCAGTAGTAATCTCTATTCATTGTCCAAGTGGCATCTCATTTCACGATGAGAAATGCTGTGCACCTTGATGTTTTCCTGTGAAATGGTCTGTTTTTCCACACTTGATGTCACTTCATTACTCATGTTTAGATCTATTTTTTAGTGAATGAAAGTGATTAAATTATTCTTTAAGCACTTTTATTGGCTTTCCTAATTTATGATATTTAATCTGGATAATTTCTTTAAATAATTTGTTCAGAAATGTAAGAATGGTAAAATAGGGGGGGGGGGGGGGGGGGGGGGGGGGGGGGGGGGGGGGGGGGGAACTGTTTCATTTATCTATTTTCCACTTCTTATCCTGTAGTGTCACAGCTGTAGGCTAAGCAAAGAAGCCCAGATGTCCTTCTTCCCAGTAACACCCTGCATCTCTTCTTCTGAGATCCTAAAACAATCTCCAATCATATAGGACAAGGTAATTCCTCCAATGAATTCTGGGGTCATCTCCTGGTTGGATGCAGTTGGGAATTCTTCAACAGAGAGGCATCCTGAATAGATGCAAACCTCTTCAACCCATTCCTTTAGATTGAAACATGCAGTGCCGTACTATTGTATTCACGATCTACCCCCTGTCCCCAAGTACGAGCCTTAAAGGAAACTCTTTCATGATCCCACAACACACACTCCCATGTCCCCTCTCATACTCTTGTTAGAGTAAAGAATTAGTTCACTTTTCTATAACCATGTCAGATTTCACATTGGTGAAATGTATGTTTAGCAAACTGTTGGAGTCTGCTTTCAAATACTATGAAAGGCATATGCAGGGATCTCTGGTCCCCTTTTACAAAAGTGGGAACCATCAAGCCTTTCTTTTGCTATCAGTCCATAGTTACTGTCCCTGATCTCTACACAGCAGAGCTGGGCCCATCAGCTTGTATCCTTGTATATACAGTATAAGACTGTGTATCCTTATATTGTCCTTTGAGGGCAGATCTCCTCCACCATTAGCATCTAAGGCTCTAATAGTAACCTCTGGATATAACTTATAACCAGCTCAGCAAAAACAGCATACCTTTCTCTTTGCCTCTCAACATGGACAATCCTCTGGAAAGGAGACAGTCACATTTAGGAGTTCGGCTCCAGAAAACTATGGTCTATCTAGCCTCCTCCCACCAGAAAGTTCTACATTATTAACAACCCCATCCCATACTTGCAGTTGCTCATGGCCGAGATGATAGCGTCCCATGTTGTTTCTTTGATCAGAGCCTGTCAAGGCCAATGGGGAAAGAGCCTGTGAGCTACCCTGACTCCAGAAGGGAGTCCTGGTTTACATACTGCAGGTGAGGTCACTCTTTCTCACTCAAGCTCATCTATTGAGGTCTGTGAATCATCTGGCCCTTGAGCGTCTCTTGAGAGAACCGATCAGGAGCAATTGCCCCTGACAACACAGTTCCCAGGGTAAAGGGGACATGCAAACAATTCCACCAAGATGAGGTATCTGTGAAAGTGGCGGACAGAATCCTTATTTTCCTCGTTTTAATCCATCATATAATAAGCTTTTCATTTGCATTCATGGGATGCCTAAATTTGTGTTGGGGGGGGTCAAGCCACAGTGAAGAAGATCACTACAGGTTGATCACTTCATAATGAGTAAGTGCATGAGTTGGGCTGCCAGCCTTTAATAGAGGGGATTTGAGCGAAGCCTGCCATAATATAATTTGGGAAGCATATGGCTTGGTGCCACCTCCATGCATTAAATAAAGTGCACTTGTGTGCTCACTGAGTGGGTTAACAAGGCACTCTCAATTGAAGAATCAACATGCCCCAGAGAGAACAAAGGCCTTTTCATATCCAAGCCTTTCCAAAAACTCATAAAACTTCTCAAAGGGGAAAAAGTGGGAATAAAACTCGGTATAATAATCCTCTCACAGTGTTACAGTCAAACGTAGAGGTAATGAAATGGTTGTACCTCATATGCTTCTACAGCACTACCCTGTCTTTTAAGTAATAGTGGTGAAAGACTGTATCGGACAGAAAAAGAGAAACGTTTTAGCTCTCATGAGTGTTCCACTTATTGGCTACAAGGCAACGTGTCATTTTGTCCTTTACCACAAAATGGTGGCAAAATACATTTTAGAGATTGCATACTAAATGCATATGAATAGTCAAGCCACATGTGTGAGACGCATCTCTTCACTGCATCCTACAGTGGAGAAGACGAATCAAGCTTTTATTCAATCACTCCTGCACCCTCACGTCTGATTTCCCCTTAGACCTTGGTTATATCCTCTACAACCTTGTAGACTGTTGCAGTGACATATTTGCTTTGAGCTATCAGCATTATTTTCTCATACACATCAGAATTGTAGGAAATAGAATAACTGAAATTGACTGAAATAGGCCATTGTCTGTGTTTATACCAAGTATAAAGCCTAAAGGTCTGCTGATATCTTCGGATGAGGTGCGTTTAGGGACCTTCGGACATGCTAATGTCTGCTAGCTTAGCCACTTCTGGTGGACTTTTAGGCTTAAAACACGATGTAAATGACCTTGTTTCAAGTCGAAAATTAATGTTGGGGCTTGCAGTCACTTGGATGACATCACACGAGCAGTATGAGGCATGTTGTATTTTTTTCTGTTGTTTTATTACGTCTGAAGAAGGACTCACCTTTGACTTCAATTGTATTGGATTCTGCTCTAACTCTGTTTACCCTAACTGACTGAAGTGTTTTGTGGACTCAAACACTTCACCCACACCTCCATCGGCGTACTGCTGAGTAGATAAGGAGTGAATTTTCATTTCTGGGTGAACTATCCCTTTAAATTTAACAGTATTTCACAGAGTGTCCACTAAAGAAGTTTGGACTTTGAACAATTTGGGTTGATTAATATAAAAACAAGTTCCTATAACCAATTTAAATAACATCAATACACATTTGTAGAATAGTGAATGTCAGTTAATTGAGGACAGTGAGCCCAGTGACATCTTGTAGGAAAAAAGGTGTATTTGCACTATACAACTGTGAAGTTTTCCCTCATGTCTGAGCCTAATTTTCATGTTTATTTGAAATGTATGAAAGTAACCTATTATGTATTAAGAATACATTTTATTTTGTGACATAAATGTCTTGAATTTGTATCCACGCAACTATAGTGACTAAGATAGGGGGGGAAAAAACGCTGGCCCTTTTACAGGACTGGCACATTGAATATATAGTGGCCAATGTCAATAAAATGACTTGGTGTTAAAAGGGTTAAGGTTGCGAGGGTTCACCAACGCAGCTCTGACTCCTTGACACTTTTTGCCTCCCACCCTGACACCCCCTGCTTCGACTTGACTGAAGAATTACTGTATTTGGTGCAATTTGATGGACTGCTGAACTGTGAATATGCTTCAGCCCCAGACAGCTGTCTTGCTCAGAGTGAAATGTGATGGATGGGTAGGAGAGCAAGGGGACATATGGAAATGACCGGGCATGGAAGGAAAGGGAAAATCTGTGCGCCTTTGTTTCACCAATCCCCCAACCACACACAGGCAATTGCTTCTTTTTCCTTTCACTGTTTCTGCCAGTAACTTGACAGTGTCGGCTGCTTTATTTCAAATTAATCGATATCTGTGTGGCGAAACGTCTGGCACCTAATCCAGACTAAAATTCCTCCAGCAAATGTTAATGTTTCCCTTTGGAGGTCACTAATATTGATCAAAAGAACTGAAGCCTGAACTCATTGGGATGCATTTATCACTCCTGTAGTGACATCTGCTGTCTCTACAAGCGGCGTCAGGTCACAGAGGCAAGCTGGGTGGTACTGTGGTGACAACAGCTAAAGATCAGGATTGACAAAGTGGATCACCATCTCAGATAGAGTGGCAGCTAAGCATAATTTCCCAATAACTCACCATATTTGGCAACGCCTTAGTCAGCAGAAGGCCTGTGGGCCATCAATCCAATCCGAGGAGATTGATCCTGCTGAGTGTGTTCGCATGTGACTGTGGAAAAAAAAGGAGGGCGAGATAGAGGAACAGTGAGGTGGAGGAAAAAAAAGAAAGCTTGCATCTGAGAGACACGTGACTTCATATATAAGGTTGGCAGCTTTGTGTGCTTTCATTGGTCGTGCATGTGAACAAACCGGTGTGTGCTTTGTTTGTTATGTACAAAGAGAGTTGTGCCGGAGCTGGTGTTTGTCGCGGAGCCTTCAGCGTCTTCACATGCCAAGGTAGAGTGGAAGAGGTGACTGGAGGCTGCCGTGTGCTGGCTGTCTGAAAGGTCACTGACTGCTCCAGTCACTGACAGACTCCTCTAGCCGAGCTGACAGACTACTCCTAGATATACACTAACTCATTTTCTCCAACAAATACAAATACTTCAAAGAGGTGCAGAGATTACATGTGAATATATTATGGTGGATAATGACCTTCACAGCGAAGAGTTGCTGGTTTGCAGAATTCACATTTATCAAAAGAATAAAAAAACACGTTGAACCGTTCATGCATAAACAAATAGACAACCAAATGAACTAAGAGATCAACAAACAACACAGCTCTTAACCTCACGCTCATGTTGCACTGTACTGACTGATTTGTTGAAATAGGCTGAAACCTGCTCTGCTCTAAATCTGATTTATGGCAAGCATTCTAGGTTGAAACCTGAAGTAGGTGATGAATTACATTTTTTTTAGAGCATAATAATACATCATATTTACTATTGAAACCCACACATGAAGGATGTTTTAACAGGTTCACTCTAGTATAATAGATTGTTTTTATTTATTGTGTATAAAACTTTCAGTATATTTCCGTTAATTCATATGCAGAGCCTGTCTAATATCCCTGTGATGTGTGATCATCAATAAATTAAAAGACTGTGGAAAATTCCACTGAGGGTTTTTCAATGGGCAACCTGCCATTTCAATCCATCAAGTGTATTATGGATTGTGGGATGTCTGCCCACCTTGAGCTAGTGGGTTTGAGGGTTTTTTAGGGAATTACCAAAGGATGTGCTGCTCCAACCGACCAAAGGTCGGAGCAAGGCACACATGTGCAAGTCCCAAGCAAGTCTCACGTCCTAACCTTTCAATTTCAAGCAGGTCTGTGTTAAGTCAGGCAATACAAGTCATGTGCTCAGATCAAACAAGTCGCACATCAAATAATTTGGATATCTACCTGTTTCCACGTATGAATGACATGAATGACAGGATGGGGCCTTGTTTTGTCTGGACCTCCGGACTTTTCTGTTTCCTCCAAAGTCAAGCAACAGGTGTGAAAAGTGCTTTGGACCAAGTCAGTTTGTTTGCAGAGTGAAAGCACTTTATTAGATGGTTCAGACAATCAGACTAATGCAGGAAGATGGAGACGGCATTGAACAGTAGAAGACGAAACAGAAGCAGAAAGCCTTGCTGGTCTCTAGAAACAGAGTTTACCAGTCAGAATTACTTACAGTCTTCACCTTTGACGTTGTGTTTGAATAACAAGGATGTTCATCGACAACATCAGGCTCACACCCGTCTACAGGCCAATCAATCCTCCCCCCCACCTCTGTCACCTACTGTGGACTATATGGCATGCAAAAATACGTGGACATCTAAACACTGTTCATGACACCCTTGTGTCACTTGGACAAACATGGATGTGACCATGTTGATTATGGCCCATTCTGATTTCCATAAGATTCTAGAACTTAACTGCAGGGATTTTATCTTGTCAATGCCAAAGTTGTCCGATTGGAATGAAGATTTATCTATAGCATAATTATGTTGTATAGTACGCGATGTAAAGAGCCCTAAAATGACATGTGCATCCTTTAGATATGGGCTTTGAAGGTTGGATACACCCAGGAGCTAATCCATTTAACACTTCATAAGTAAGCACTTTTACTAATTTTAAATTGACAACCAGTTGCCAGGTCTATTGTCTCAAAAGCACAAATGTCAATCCCAGTTGCACATCCTCTGTGCACCTCCCGGATGCAAATTGAGTTTCTTTGGTCCTGATATGCACCTATTCTCAGTCACACTGTGTTCAGAGGCAATATCTGACTGTTTTCACTTTGGTGCTGGTAAATATAATCAGGAGGTTGTGGAATGTTTTGTTCAATTAACTGTTGCCATTGGACTGAAAAGGCAATATAGAGATGCTCATGTGCCATACCAGTAAACACCACCTCGATACATGATGTGATACACTGGCTGAATTACTGAAATATGTGATTCATTTATTCTACACAGAAATCATGAAGTGAATGAATAGAGAGAAAAAAATCCCACACTTTCTGGAATATATAAAAAGCTGGTGAGCTTTGATTACAAATGCACTCAGCAGCATTGCAGAGTCAAGCTGTTCAAGCATAGTGGCAAGTAGCAAAAATGAAATCCCAGATGAAGCATTGATTTGTGGGGGAATAGCACTTGTTTCAGTTCACAGACAGACATAACACTTTTCCAAACATAATGTAAGTTTAAAAATGTGCACTTCTTAGCTGTCATGGTCCAGTAGCTTTGCTTAATTGATTTTCATAATGAACATAAATTCCTGCCTCCTGGGATCCCTATGAAAACAAGCAGTGCTTCCTGTGTCCTCTATATGCAGACATGAGGATTCTGAGGTTTTTTTCCCCTCCTCTAGCTTTATTAAATGTTTTGTTTGTTTTCTCTTGAAGACAAAGCTCTCCCTTGTTTACCATAATCCATTAAAACCCCTTTGGACTGACAACCAGTAATTTAGCACTTATTTTTTAGTAGTTGAACATAAAACGGAGAAATGCATGGCAATGTCTCCTTTTCCTCAAATATGAAATCTGTGTTTTGCGGCACAGTTTGTCACATGGCAAATCATCAAATATTAATGGTGTCTTTATATAGAAGCCCTTTGTCCCAGTCACTGTTCATACATCTGTCAGAGTGTCGATGTCTGTGGTCTGCAAGGAGCTGTGTCCACCCTCAAGTTGTACGAACAAACTTCAGGTCACTTTCTAAAGATCAATGGCTTGCAACTTTGCAAAGTCACTGTTTGGTCAAAACAACTTGCAAAGTCCAAACCACATCGATTTAAAGCCCAGTTTGTGATTCTGTGAAACAAAAGCCACTATGTTTTGAATGCTGCTTTTTGTTGCTGCCTTGGTTTGTTATTGTGATGTGACCCAGCTGTGTGGACTCCCACATATGCTCCACACCCTCATCCACTTCCATTATCTAGCTCAAGGGAAAGCTGAGTGCTACATTTTAGCTCAGCTCTTTTTTTGCCAAATGGACTGAATCATGAACAAACCTCGCTGCCGTCACCCGTCAGGTGGTGTTACCAAGCTTTGTATTAATCCCAGAAAAGCCAGACCTTGTTCCCCATGTTCACAAAACTAATAGCTATCAACAACACAAGAGACACACTAATGTTGTCTGGTTATGGACCAAGTTGTTGTCTTATTGTTGAGTAGCGTTGAATGTATGGGCTTTGCTCGAATGCCACAACATCAATTCATTCATGACGTCTACCTACACATCAAGCAGCTGGGAAACCGAGTTTTTAAATCAATGTGGTTAGACTTCAGGCCTTTGCACACCAAGTCTGTATTTTTCATATCTGTTTTTTAAATCCGTCATCCAATAAAAATCGTCATGCACAAAGCTGCTCAGAGAAATTGAATGATGGTAAACATGTTTCAGAGTCAGTGTGTGACATGGGGTTGTATTTATTATAACTATTATAATTAATCCCAGTCAATATTGAACAGCAGTGCACTGTGGTGTTTCTAGGGAGCCCATTTCAAATAAGTTCACCTTCTCAAAAAACAGGTTAATAAAGCACAGATCACAACACTTATAACATCACCTTGTGAAGCTGATATCTTTTAGCAAAGCTTTCCCTTTACATGGAGCGAGTTTAGCAGTCATTTGTAGTCTGTCTCAATCCCTTTCAATGCCTCTTTGAACTGAGAGGAGCTGCAGAGCTTGTAAAGAAAGAATAATTGTGCTTTTTTTCTCGACAAGCAACTCCTCTCACATCTACGTCACAATCATCGGCCTGACATTTTGTCCAAAGTAAATTACAGTAAGAGCAAAGGAAAAAGTGAATTCCTCCCAAACAACCGAAAGACATAACACTAAAATTGTTGACATGTACAGCAATCTATGGCCATGCTATGATCATTGTGAAGTACAGTTACTTTGAGTAATCTTAATTTCACTTGTTTGCATAGTAACAGTGTCACAAACATCAAATAAATCAACACTTATTTTTACCTGTTGAAGAAGTAGTACTCCCGAACTTAACAACGAGAATATTTTTTTGTTTAAAAATAATATTCTTTACACTGGTTATTGGTTATTTGTCAATTGTCCCTATGCTGTCACCTCACACAAACTGCATCATCACTCTATCCATGTTAATTCTGGCAGCCACAATGTGGCTTATGAATACAAATTGCTCTGCTAGGAACTATATTCATTGAAATCCAAGCAAAGCAGTGTCTGTGTTTCTATATTCAAGTCTGTACCCTGTTTCCCAGGACTGAATTTTACGTGTAATTGACCACCCATAAGCCATCGCCATGTGCAGCCGAGGTGCCAGATTTAATTGAGAAGAGCTGTCGGCTGTTGGATTGGTAGACTCAACTCTAGTGCTCCTCAGAGTCTGGCGAGAGTCAGCGAAGTCAATGAAAGCCCTGAACTTTCAGACAGCATGAAAGAAATGAAAGCAGGCGATAGAGATAGGGGCCAGGAAAATGGCCAAGAGGGGAAAGTGATGGAAGAGTAAAGAGACGAGAAAGCGAGAAAGAGGACGGTCAGAGCAATGGAACACGGGGTCGACATGTCCCTATTCAACTGCCAGCCGGTCTCTATGTTGCTGAATTACACCGGCTCTAAGAGGCATGGAGAGTTCCCTACTCTGTGAGAGTTAGGGCCTATAATCCTCGGAGTTGATAATAAGAGCTCAACCTCAATGATACATCAGGCCAATGGAGAACCTTAACAGCAAAGGCATCATTCTTCATTGCAAAACCCTGACACTTTTATTACCTCGCTTTTCTGAGGGCCGCTATTTATAGCATAGTATAGATACAAAGAGAACAGCAGCCAAGAGAGGCAGCTGAAGAGTATAATACTATACCACACCGCGGAGTTCCACTTTTCACATTTAGATTCGGCTCTGCGGAAAAGTGGAGGGTGCAAAGTGCGTGCTGGCTCTTTGCTCATAAAAGAAAAGCAATATCAAGCTATGTTTGTGTTTTCACAGTCATGAATAAAAATGGATGCACATGCACAAGCCATACATCTTAGTTTGCATTCAGAGGACCCGCTGTGATGCTGATCAAATGGATACTCTGCTCCTAACACATTCTTCCTGAGCTCCCTCTGTCTCTTTTTCTTCCTGTGCAACAACAACAACACGAGAAGTAGAACAACGATGCTCTGCAAGGTGCTGTTTTTTGGAAATTTTCCCCATCTCAGTGGCTTAAGAAATTACAGATGCATTGGCAGCATTAACGGAGTCTCAGCAACTGACTGAAAGAATAAATGTGCTTCTCTTTGTAACGATCACTTCAGGCCTCCACTATCTCCCTGGCACGAGGAATATAAGGGGAAAACACAAAAGCAGGCCCCTGATCGAGTCTGTTAATGAGACCTAATGGTCCTAATTCTCTTTGTCAATAGAAAATCCTTTCGGAATTCAAGGCAACAAAGTAGATTATATACCGGTAGCAGCCAGAGGAACGGAGCAATCTTTTAGTTTCCATGCTGAGAACAAAGAAGTGAGGTCAGACTGGAGGACTCTGCAGTCTGCTGATTGTGACCTGCATAAAGAGGACGGACTATTTTAAGAAGTTACCAACCAAACAAAGGAAGAAATTCAAGGATCTGGGATTTTCTTTTACCAACAGCAAGGATCAATAATGAACTGAGGAAAAAAAACTCTTATCCGATTGGTATTTTGTATAGTTGATCAAATGTTTTCTTAATACAATATTACAGAATAATTTGTAGTTATTTGTCAGTTTCATCATTTGACACATTCCGTGTCAACATTTGATACAGAAATATCTTTGTTCTTCTTCTCTGGTGCTCACCAGAACCTTCAAGGGAAAAAAAAACTATATGGTGTCTGATTTTGACTATAATCCAATTTTTGTTAATACACTAATATAGCTTCTTAAACATGAGTTAGATATACATATCCAAATTATCCTCATGTCTATGTGTTATCATTATAGACAGGAGTCAGTCAGTTAGCTTTGTTCAGCATTAACAGAGTGCATGAAGTCATTGTGCCCGCCCGCTGGTTGCCTTGAATTTATCAGTGAACATGGACATCTGTCTGTGCAAGCATGAAACGTGTGAAGTGAAGTGAAACAAGTGTGAAGGCTAAACTGTAAATCAAGCACACTGCTATATTACAAGCATTTTACTTTCACTTGAAACAGTGTGTGTGTGTGTGTGTGTGTGTGTGTGTGTGTGTGTGTGTGTGTGTGTGTGTGTGTGTGTGCGCTGAACCAGTTTTATTGCTACAGCGCTGGATTTTCTTTGTGCGGCTGACTCCTCTCTCCCCTTGTTTTCACTGATAAGCAACTCATGTCTCATGTTGTTGTTATTCTCGCAAAACTTCATTATAGATTGTGATCAATTTTCATCTTTTGGGCACACTCTGCATCACACGAACACAGCGATCTGGTTGCTTGCAATCCATTTTGATAAGTTGGCTCTTTTTTATCAGCAGCGGTGGGAGACAGAATGGAATGGTCACATGGTCTCATCTTGTCTCAGCTCCTATGTTCAGTTGAATAACTAAGTGAAAAGTGTAATGGTCAAAATTAGAGCATGAACCAATCCAATCAGGCTTTTATCTCTTTTTCTCCAAGGCTACTGGATGACCTTTTCTTCCTGTAATTGGTTTATGGAAAGTCTCTCACAGCTGCACTGAAGCTTGGCTAGATAAGTAAAGGCCGTTTCAAATGTCTTTTTTTTATTTTTTACTGTGAGAAATGAACTGGTAGCGCAATGATAAAACACAACAACTTCTTTTTCATAAACTGTAAAAAACATCGTCCATTCAAATTCATCGAGGCTAATTGATTGTTCAGCTGTACAAGAATCCCTGTCAGAATTACATGTCTTGGGGAGAAATTTCAAAAGCGGTTTTATCTGGAGCTCAATAGTAATGTGTTTTTTTCATAAATCATCTCAAGGGGACAAATTGTTCTTTTTTGCCAAGGCCGGATTATTGATCTCCTTGTGCTTCACATCCACAGGCCAGGTATGACGATACAGCAGCCCCACGAGGGGCCCCTTTCCTGGGTGTTACTACAAATATCTGGGTTGAATAATGATGCCATGTAATGCCACAGTGACCCACCATTTCTACTGCTTTCAAACTGTTCTCTACTTCATTCAGGAAAGGGATTCACCAGAGGCTGGATGGTTAAAGTGGCATTTTCGTAATACATGTAATTGTTAGTTAATTAATAGTTCAACTCTGCAAGTTAAGCACAGCACAATGTGCTAAGTGCAGAGCTGTGATTGTTACATGCCCTTATAATTTACTGTACTTATTATTGTCATCAGTTTTTTTCAGCCGCCCATGCTAGAAGAGAAGCACATAGAGAAATGTTTAGAATGCGATAACCCTCACCATCTTCTTGTAACCCTTCATTGTATAACCATTATTATTTGAAATTGCAAAGGTCTCATTATATAGGGCGGTGCATCCTGTGGCAACTCATTACTAGATCATTAGATCCTGAGCAAACCATTTACTTCGATAAACAGGGTTTTGTTTGGGGACCTGCACAACAGAGCCGACTCTCGGAAATGACTCACTTAAAATGCTTTGGCTGTGAAGACGCTGGACGCCAGGCATGTCAGAATGGATCAGGCCATGCAACACATGGCACCAACTGTTTTGTTTCCCCGGTTATGTTGTTGGCACAAACTGATGCCCACTGCCCACGACCCGCGATGGCACAGCATGATGAGTTGAGACGTGCAGACTTTCTGAAGACAGAGACGCAGCGCGGTCTCTTAGGAACTTCTCTGCAGCAACAGTTTTTTGCTTTCTGTGGAACTATGCAGTTTGATGGGCCAATTTCACAGAAATGGACTGAGCTCTTTCTTCCACTTCAGTGCTTCTCTTGAATACAATTTCAGAAGTCCAGGAGTCAGTCTGCAAAACACAATCATAAAGCAGAACATTTAGAATTTTCACATGCATCTGTATAAGCTGCCAATTCTAATTTCCCTGCCTGAACTCAGTATTAAGATATGACAGTGAATCCTATGGTGTCATACTACTATTGCTAACAAAAATCACGTTCACCTTCACATATTATCACACAAATATGTATTTTAGCAATAGGATTTTGAAATGAGAGTGGTTCGGGTATTTATTTATTTATTTTTTGCTTTACTGGTGGTATGGCTCTAGGGACTGGGGAGTGAAATATATGTATAACTGTCATGAGGATTGCCATGCCATACAGTAAATATATCAGTGTTGCCCAGAGAGGGAAGCTCATTGACTTTGGTGCTTTTGTAATTACCACATTTTCTCTGTCATTGGGGTTTTCAGTAAGATGTCGCTCAACAAAATTGGCTGCAATGCCGTGAAATACTTGTCCCCCAAAGGTTGACTTGTAATTCGTTGTGAGTTCTTCCCATTTTGTTGTTTATGACCATCAACAATAAACGCCACCATCAGGCTGAACTCTACTTGTTTTTTACTGATTTATTATAAGATCGTAGAAAAGAATACCTTCTGAGCATCAACACTTGGGCATTGACATAATGATCATGTTAGCATGCTGATGTTAACACTAAGGTCAACGCACAGCCTCCTAGAGCTGCTAACATGTCAGTACTCTGAGGATGTTCATAATTAACCATTAACTTACGATAAGTGTGGCAATAGACGATGCCAGAGACGAACCATTTGCTTTTCAGCATCTTTCTTACTTACACGGAGCAGACATAAATTCAAAACTAAACTTAAAGGTTGAGTGTGTAGTTTTTGGTGACATTTAGTGGGGAAGTTGCATGTTGCAGCAACATCTGGCCCTGCTCCTGATGAGTCGGCAGAAGGTCTCCTGGGGGATCTCCTCCCAGACCTGGATCAGGGCATCAGTGAGCTCCTGGACAGTCAGTGACTGTACTTGGTGGCGTATGATACACTAATACATGACGTCCCATAGGTGCTCATTTGGATTAAGGTCAGGGGAAGGGCCTGTCAATGGAATCAATGCCTTCTTCATCCAGGAACCGCCTACACACTCTGGCCACATGAGGCCGGGCATTTACCTGCACCAGGAGGAACCCAGGGTCCACAGCACCAGCGTAAGGTCTGATTATCGCTCTGAGGATTTCATCCCGGTACCTAACAGGAGTCAGGGTACCGTTGGCTATGACATGGAGGTATATGTGACCCTCCAAAGACAAGCCTCCCCAGACAATCACAGACCATCACATGCTGGATGATGTTACAGGCAGCATAACTTTCACCACAGCGTCTCCAGACTTGTTCACGCCTGTCCCATGTGCTCAGTGTGAACTTCTCTAATCTGTGAAGAGAACAGGGCGCCAGTGGCAGACCTTCCAATTCCGGTGTTCTCTGGCGAATGCCAATCGAGCTGCACGGTGCTGGGCTATGAGCCTGCTGGAGCACATTTTGTAGGGCTCTGGCAGTGCTCCACCTGTTCCTCCTCGCACAAAGGAGCAGATACTGGACCTTCTTGCGTACGTCCTGGAGGAGCTGGACTACCACTGCAACCTGATTGGGCTGCAGGTAGCACCTCATGCTACCAGTAGTGAAAAGGACACTAGCAGAACACAAAGCTAGAAAAGAATCCCTCAGGAGGGTTAAAGAGAGCAATTGTCTGTGGCCACCACGTGTAAACCCATCCCCTTTCTGGGGGTTATCTTGCTTTTGCCTATCTATTGCACCCGTTGTCACTTTCTTTGCACCAAAGCAGGTGAAATTGATTCACAATCACTTGTGCTTCCTGGACAGATTGATATCCCTAACTGACCTGGTATCATACTGTGATGATTAAGTGTTCCCTTCCCTTAATCTTTTCGGAGCAATGTATATCAGTATATCATAATGTTATTTATGCTGCTAAATTAACTCCTCAATATAATATTATTATATAATTACATATTATTGATGCTTTTGTCCCCTCCTCGTATCACCACAGCCATTGTTGGCTAACAGTTAATGGCTGGTTCAAGAACATTGGCTGACAGACAAGAGAATTGCAAATGGAACACCCTTACTGCGCACTCTGAGTTATGTTTCTCCACAAATTTTAAGTTTCAGTGACAGAACAAAGACAAGCAAAAAGTTTGCTTTTATCCATCTCATGTTTGCCAAGTTCCTTCACTGTTAATAAAGACTGTCTGCGTGATTCCCCCAGTGCGGTCGATAGGGTAGAAGGAATAACGGTAATGGATGGTACACCAGGGTTGCATCACTACCACTTTCTGGTGTCCGCTAACCCAGCATCGTCACAGCAGATGTCAGTGTAAGCAGCCGCTAAGGCCATCAGTGGACTGGCCCTTGTCAAACCAAGCCAATGGATCAAGCGTTTGATGGATAACATAATGTCCCTGAATGGACAACCCAGTGCACTTGTTATGCTTTTAGTGTGTCTGCGGTTTCTAGCTAGATACACATGCATTAGCTCAGGATGTATATTATAGACTGAGCAGTTCTTTAAAGTATACCCTCCCTCCCCCCAACCAATCAGCATGTACCATCCAGAGGCAGGAGACCGTCAGAGCTAGGGAGAAACGCAATTAAGAGTTTAAGACGGAGCCTGGCGTTAATCAGCTGTCCTGCTGCCTCCGTGTCGTGTCACCTCTGAGAAGATTTGCAATGACATGCGAGTACGCCTGCAGTGAAGGCTCTCTGCCTCACTTTGCCTCGTCTCCAGCTGACACCAGGGTGGGAAACATTACCACAGCTCAGAGAGAGAGTGAGCGAGAAAAAAGAATGATGAAAATGACAGTCTCCAACTAATTCCTGTCGCTAGTTCGTTGCTGAATAAACAGCAATATGTCCCTCTAATCAGAAATGATGTGCCTGTAGTAACACAAGGAGGAGGGAAAAAAACATATTCAGACTTGCTGTGCTGGAAGATGACTCTGATTAGATTAATAGTAGCTCATGGGGGAGGATGTGTTTAGACCTTGAGCTGTCAGGCTAATTCAGGCTTTTTGAGAGTCAAAGCCATCAGTCGTCATTGTGAATACAGTACAGTGTCTCTTTCTGACTTTAATAACAGGTAGACAGGTAGAAATGTCTTTATTTGCACATGAGCTGTGGCTGGTGACACCTCCCAACCTAAATCTGACTCCATCGCTCCCTCTCTCTCCCATGTCTCCTTACATTTTAGCCAATTTTATTTTTACATTGTATGTAATTACACAAGGTGCAGTGAAAGTCCAAATACACACTTAAAATGTGACATAATGAGAGATTAAATAAACAAGGTTCAAAAGAAGTGGCGTTACTGGCGTGCAAAGAATGGTGGTGATAACATACTGATAAAATGATGATAATAATAATTATTATAATAATAATAACAATAATAATAGTAACAATAATGAACACACGACATAAACATACAGTAATAGAAAAGCAATAACAACAATAATAATGATGATAAGCACAGCATCAATATAACAAGGGTAATAGCAGTACAAATAAAGTAAGAATAGCTTAGTATGACTAGCATGTAAGTTGAATAGACATATAGGCTATACATAATTACATACATACATACATACAAGCATAATCTATAATATCAATATTGTGTACACAATCAGATCGTTTATCTGATATTTAGAAATGTATCATCCTGTATTTTACATTGTAAATTGTTGAAAATCTTGAAAACTATGTTGTTGGCTGATTAACAAGTTTTACTGCAAAATTGTTTTCTTAATTATTTTATGATGAAAAACCTTATCATTTGAACTAGACCATAAATATGGTGTTAGTGCCAAACATATCCGTAAAAGGGAACATATAACAAATTTATTACATTCTTCGCTGGGCGATACTTAATTATTGAACATATGTTTTGTACTTGTTACTGTATATCTTTCCTCATTTATTCGTCATGTTATATTTAAATGGTGTATTTCTTATTGCACTTTTGTATCTGTGAAAGGTGCTGTACAAATACATTTTTTATTTACTCGTTCTAACTCGTTCTAACCTCTCGAATGTGATGGCTTGAAGGCATCTGATGTCAGATGGTAGTGATAATGATCCTCACAGCTGGTTCTTCTTCTTTGCACGGCTTATTGGCATGTGGCAACCAACATCAAGGTGCATTACTGCCATCTACTGTGTTGGTGCACCGCCCCTGAAGGCACTGCAATACCAATACCAATAACAACTTGCTTAAACAAATCCTCACCTCCTCATACTCTATATACAGACTCAAGGTTCCCCACCCCTGACCTACAGCAAATTGCCTGGATTTTAAAGTTTGTTTTGTGCCAGACTTGTCTATTAACCTTCATTATACAGCACATGTGCACTGTATGTGCTGAAATCTGTGACATACAACATAAACTAATCACAATGCCGAGAACAAGGTAACAAACCTTAGAAAAGGAAAAATGAAACATGCAACTGATGTCACTTTTAGTATACTACAAATTTAAAGGTTACACTATACAATATTTTATTTGTGACATTCTCTGCTTTTTCCGGGCCACAGTCCATTTTGCTACAGGAGGTATCATTTGCTTTCAGTGTTCACAGTAGTAGTCCTGTTTTTCTAATTAGTGAACATGCAGGGCTACATTCTTATAATAACAGCTCCCTCAGAGAAAATACATCTCTTTGAACATCTCCCAGATTGTCACTGTGGGCTCCCACTGAATTAACCCTACACACGGAGTGAATGATAATACATACAAAAACAGATATGTAGAACAAAGAAAGCCAGAATGCTTTGTAACAGTTTTTATTTTCATTTTATCGTTAGAGATGTATTACTACAGTTTCACGTTCTCTCTTTTTCTTTTCTACAATCAGCGTTGGCTTATGAGATTGTGGGATGTCTTTAAATTTTTTTTGTGATGCGAAGCGAGTCTGTGTCGGTGAAGTTCCACAGCTTCCGTTTCTTCCTATCTGCCTCTGTGTTACAGTGTGTGTTGGAGGAAAGACAGGGAGTCCACACAGGCTTTGTCTTTATTGCTCTCTTGCTTGCACTTTGATAAGCTCTCACCCCCAGTGCAGGCTCTGCCGCTCGCCAGATAGTCTTTGCTTCGCTTGACTTCCTCTCGAGCTGGCCCGAGAGACAGATGCACCATGGGACGGAGAAATGAGGAGATAGGAGGTCACAGTGGCTGGTGTCCCGCTTGACCTTGAAAGGACAAAAATAGCCCCATGCAAATGGCGGCTATTAATAACAATGTGAAATGCTTTCCCCTCATTAACAAGAGATGCAATTTTTCGCCGTGTTTATTTAAGACAATGTAGAATTCCTTTTGAGTCTGCAAATATTTTTAGTTAGTTAAGCCCTAATTAGGTGTTGGAATGAGGCTGGCGTCTTACCTTACATCATGCAACAAACAACCTCCTGACTGTGCTCCAAGAAAGATGAAACCATTGCCAAGAAATTCTAATCTGAAGGACTGAAGCTGCTGTTTCTTTATTCCTTTATGTTTTTATGTATCATCAGGCAGGATATGAACATCGTTCAAAATGCTACAGTGTGTTACACCCATTTGCTCAGAAGGCCTATTATGTTTTGAGTATAGGCACCGACATCATTGCAGAGCAGCAAAGAGTTGGGCAGCATGTCAGAGTATGTCCTGTCTTTCAGCTTCACCTGTGCCAGAATATCCCTGCTTCTGACAAATTATGAATCCTCTCTGAAGATGTGCGCAGCGGGTTTACTCCACTCTTTCAGAAACTGCGGATCCAAAATGGCTCAAGTGTTGAAGAACATTCGCAGCAGCTTTACAGACAGTTGTCTTGGTAACGGTAGTGTTTCTATCTCAAGCTGAAAAAGTTGGGGTAGGATTTAGTCTCCTCATGTGAAATGGCTGCACCTACAAACTGTTTTTGGGTTAAAGGGACAGCACATAGCGTAATATGACAGGTTTATCTCGGCCTGCTGGGAAGGTTATTCCTCCCACTGTCTCCACATCCAACTACTGTGATAAAGAAGACAAGCTCACAATCTCATTCCTGCCATGCAGGCTACTTGATTGGTTTATCAATTGACCTTCCCCTCACCTTGCAGCGTCATATTGATCCCCCAGCTCTTTTCTGAATGCCATGCCACTTCCTCAAGTAGAAACCTATGTTGTACCAGTCAAGGATAAAGCAATCAAATAAAGAGCCTCTGCTCCAAAAAGGTATCAGACACCTGAAAAGTTTGACTCAAAGAAAAAGGATTTAAGAACCTGAAGTTAAAAAAACTGATTAAATGTTAAGTCCCGTCTGCAAAAACAAATGTGTATTTGATTTTTGTTAATTCAGTTGGATGTTTGAGGTTCTCAGTGCAGAGTGATTTGTGCAGAGTTTGACCCAGTAAGGCTGTTTTTTCACACTCATCTGCTGTGGAGGGAAAAGTTTCTCACTGCTCAAAGTTGTTTTTACTGTACATGTGTACGTTTGAGTTGCAACCAGTCGTGGTCCAAATGCATTAATACGAATGTGATATGGAAAAACCTGGAGGCTGTAGGGCACAAATCCTAGGAATGTTTGCAGGGTATTGTTTTCAGCCCTCTCTGTGTTTATTTATGACAACTCAACAACACATTGATGGTGGGGTTATTACTTGGGAACATATGTCCAATCTCCAGATGATTAACTCAAAAGATTATATTTATCAGGAATGTCCTCCTCATCATATGATGTCATACAATCATCAATGAAGTCAGAAATTTACATCAAACATAGATCAAAATTCTTTTTTCCAGATATCTCTGCATCCTGTAAGAAAATAAGACACAACCTAAAGCTTGTATAGATTAAAAAAAAGGGATGAAAATTAAAGTTGCATTAATTGATTAATTATTTGGGGCAACAGCTAAGAAGAAATTGTAAACACAGCATGTATCAAATTCCATCAACTTTAAATTTGTTTGTTTGGATGTATAAGGAAATCATACATATGAAACACATTCATTTATGTTAAAACAGAGAACAATGGTTCAAAACAGAGCTAAAGATGTTATAGAACTGATGTAAACTGCAGAGTTGGTGTGCAGGTTTGTCGTAGTAGTTTTCTGATTCCTTGTTAATATAAAGAAAATACTGATTTGGGAAGCTTCAGTGTTGCTTATCAAAAGGGTTATTTTCTCAGACTATTTAAAAATCTTTACAAAGGGGCCTCTCCAACTAACAATGTCCTCACTGTAGTTCAACATCCACATACATAAATTACTTTCATTTAGCATCTGCGTCAGGATACTACTCAAAGTTTATGCTTGTTTAATTTAGTGGGTCAAAACTAAGTGGTGGGTGAAAAAGAGAAGAGGAAAACAAAACAAGGCCGACAAGTCGAAGTAAAAGAAGATGGGAGACAGGGAGAGAATATGAGAAACATCTGAAAGAATATAGATAAGAGGTAAGAAAAACCAAAGGGGAACAGTGTGGGACGAAGAAGAAGGAGACAAGCCCAGATGAAGAGAAATAAAAGGGGCTTTAGTTGGGAGGAATTCTCAGAGTGGGTAAGGTAATGGTGGGGTGAGATGTGGCTGGCAAGGGAAAAGGGGAACAAGGGAAGACGGACGCATGACTGATGGAATAAATGAGAGAGAGGACTTCACTTCAAGGGGAGGATGGGAGTGGAATCGAAGAAGGGGGGAAGTAATTCACATAGGGGAAGATGGAGACAGACCGCGTGAGAGGGAGCATGAAGGAGCAGAGTGACAGGAAGAGAGTGACAGCGGAGGAGAAGGAGGGAGCTGAAAGGGAGCGGTGGGACTGATGTCCAGAAGGGGTTCAGTGCTGCAGTCTCCTCGTCGGTGTGGCCTTCATGGGACTCTAACACAAACAACCACAGCATACCCTGGTGGACACACATAAACAACTCTTTGAACATCTTAATTCTCTTCCTTCCAACCAGCGACGGCCTTCATCTCTGAAGTGTTGCATGTATTTAATTTGCATGTGATGCTGGTGAGTTAACATTCAGAGCGTTGACTTGTGAACACAATTTTGTTCTTGTATTTTCTTTGTGGTTTGAGGCAACCATATCCATTCAAGGCTAAAGGGAATTATTTCCCCTTGGAGCCTGTGTTGACATGTGCATAATGTCTGTGCATGGTACATGCACACATGGTGCTGATGCTGGGCATGTTGCCCTTAAGTGCACAACACGACGGAAACGGAGAAGCATTTCAACATTGTCTGTCACAGTCAGACACTAATGCGTTTCACCGAGCTCCAGTTCTCCGAGTGCAATAGTTTTCTTATTCTTAAGGTCATCACATCATTTAAAGCTGACATGGAGGCTTGACATTATCATATTTGTGGGACACCATGTACCGATGGCTCAAGGCGTAGCATGAGATGTGGAACATGATGGTTACACAGACTCCATAAAAGTGCTAAAACCCTTTCTTTCTGTTTTGGGAAATCCAGTCCTTGATTCAACCACTAAACATGATGTAATTCTAGTTTTACATTTTTAGCGCAACTATACTGTAGTGTTTCCCTATAATTACCAAGACTTTGGCAGCCCAGCCTGAACACATTGACCCTTCTGTTAGAGCTGGACTGGCTAGTGGCAGCACTAGGAGTAATTCTGCCACACTGATGGGCTGGAGAAACGTCATTAAGGCTTTAACCTTCCTCAGCAGGTGACCAGAACTGCCTGCAACAATAGGCAGGCGGTTCCTAAAAGCTGACGATAGAGCTATTGTCAGCTTTTATTGTCAGTAACTGTACACTGGGGTACACCTTTGACAGATCACCAGCGAATCAAAAGGGGCCAACATACAGAGACTAACAACCATTTACATTCACATTCATACCCATGGTCAATCTAGAGTCCCCAAACATACCTAACCCCAATCTACATGTCTCTGAACTGTGACTGGAGGAAGACAAAGGGAGAACATGCAAACTCCTCACAGAGACACCCTGGCCTGAACCACTGTGCTGCCCCCTCCATCAACTCGTGAGACCAAACATCTGGCACTGTAGCTTGTATGATGTCACACTGTCCAGCAAGTGTCAGGGACCAAGCAGTCAAAGGACAAACAAGCACAGGATTACTTCTAAAAAAAAAAAGAAATACAAAGAATACACAGGGATGACGTTTTTTGCAAATTAAGTAGAAACCTGGATCAATGAAAGATTTCACCCACTCAGAACTCTATCAAAAAAACAAGCCATTCATTAAACTGACTGACTGAAAATGAGACAAAAGGGGGAACAACACAGATTGATAACTGAAACCCAACACAAAGAAGCACCATTCCCCTCATTCGGATGCAGCTCTTGGTCTGGTCCATTTGCTGGGCTTCTTAATCTTAATTCTAAAAGAGAGTGTGTCAGACCATCGTTCAGTGTACACAGCTGATGTGCTCAGAATATTGTAAACATTACAGTGCTTCCAACAAAATACAAAAAAATAATAACTATGCCTAAAATGGAGACTTTATGTATTTCATTTACATATTAGTAAATAGAGTGATTTAATCAAATAAAGTTTTAATTATACATGAAGATACACATAAAACACAATTTTGAGTGATTTGATTTAATCACACTAACTCAACATGATAGAAAACACGTCATCAAATGTGACCCTTTATATTGAACCTTATATAGGAAAGTTACATGGAAATTAAATATGTTATTGAAATACATAAGTGATAATTTCTTTTAACATGTGAAGTGACACAGGACGACATCTTGACAGTATGGAAATACATACAGGTGTCTCTCCATAGAATGCCCTACCATACTCTACCCTCATGGTACTAATGGATTGCAACTGCTATGATGAAGAAAGAAAGGAATTCATATCAGTATTTAATGACGGAAAATATACCACTGGGGAAAATGACAGCAAAGAAAATTTGTCACAATGAATTACTTTGGAGCAACATGAGTAATACCAAGGAGTTTTGGGGCGGCACGATGATGCAGGGGTTAGCACTGTCCCATCACAGCAGGAAGAAGTCAGTGCAGTGTTTTCATGTCTGCATGTATTCTTTCTGGATACTCAGTCCCACAGTCCAAACACATGCTTATCAACCATAGGTGTGAATGTGATTATGAATGGTTGTTTGTCTCTTTATGTTGGCCCTGTGATACACTGAGGACCTGTCCAGGGTGTACTCTGGCTTTAGCTCCCCCCCCCCCCCATCCCTCAAAGGATAAGCTGTATAGTTATTGGATGGATGGATGGCCTTTGGGTTGGAAGAAGAGGAAGAAGAAAAAGTCACATGAGTTGACAGATATATATGCAGACGGAAGCAACAAGGAGAAGAGAAAAAAGTATGATTAAAAATTATAGCTTGGCTGAGATGAGGAAATAAGGACAGATATTACTAGAAAAGTAAGAGAAAGGAGCTATAGAAGCAATATAAACAGAAAGAAGTAGATTATTTCAAGGATGAACAAACATGAAAAGAGCAGATGTGAACATTCCAGACCTCAGGAAACAGTGAAGCCTGTTTTTTATATCAATAAGCGAGACATGGTGCTGGATATGTTGCAGAGGAGTTCAGGGGATCAAGGATATAGGCCTATTTTAAAATGTCCATATAAACACTAGAATTGTTACGAGTATTTCATGTTTTAACCGTTCTGATCCACACTCACACACAGAAGGCGGCAGTCGTGCACCTAAAAGCTGTCTGCCAACCGCCATTAAATGATTACAAGAAGAAGAAGCCACCTCTTTTGGCCAAACAAGGAAGACGGACTGACACAACCGTCTCAGTAAATGAAAGACAGAATGAAAGGAAAGACAAATGAATCCTACAATGATGACAATATAATTTAAACCAAATTATACTGTTAAAAAACCAGGTTACGTGTGTGATAATGATGTGAGAGAGTGAGACAATGAGCCTCTATTGAAATTCTATATTGAGAACGGTCAGACACAATTATTTTAATTATATCTTATTTCTGTTGTGTGGTAGTGGATGTGGTCATCACAACCAATCAGCTGCTAACTGTATGCGTCATTTTGTGATGCTGTTCATAACTTCATCACGGCTTTTCCATTGAAAACAGTTGCCTGCTGCAGCTAGAATCATTAATGTGGAGTGTAGAGTGGAGTTTGTGGGTTAGAAAATGAAAGAAAAGACTGAAAATAGGCTTAGAAAGTAGAGTGTTACTGCAGAGTTGGGTTATCTTGTTCTTATTATGTGTTTGGTTTATTGGCGGGTGGCAACCAACATCAAGGTGCATTACCGCTATCATTGATCTAGTGTATGTTATATTGAATGGCACAGCTTTATTCCTCTAAGATTAAAGGTCATCTGCCTCTGTGTTGTTCTATTACAGTGTTTTATTTGCTGTACAGCACAGGTTGACCAACCTTTGGACAAAAGTGGGGTTGCGAGAGGGAGCCGTGATCCCCCTCACCCCCTTGGGGGGTGTGAAGTAATGAAAAGGGGAAAGAGAAGTTCAGCATTGAATTTCAGTGACGCACCTTGATGTTGGTTGACACCTGCCAATATACCGAACAGAGAAGAAGAAGAAAAGGAAGAAGAAGCAGTGAACCATGGACCCTATAGTTTAAGAGGAAGTTTGAAGAGGAAGAGGAGGACACAGCAGATGTTCGTAATGCACCTTGATGTTGGTTGCCAACTGCCAATAATCCGAACAAAGAAGAAGAAGAAGGACAACAAAGGCAGCAGACGACAGTTGAGCCCTGTACGTCAGATGCACGCTGTTGTTGTCACCCTCTTTATTTCAGCCCTCCATTTGTTTCCATTTACGATCCATACCATCATTGGAAATCATCACACAGTGTGTTTATCCACTTACACTTAAGTGAATGGCTTCATTTTCCTGTGCAGTCATGCCTGTTTGTGTAAAAGGTTTCAGTTTTTTTGGGGCCTGCCTTTGCATCAACTGGGGGCTCTGTCATCCCAAGTTGACATTTTATCCCATAAACAGCTCTTTCCAATTGACAAAGTAATTGCTCAGCTGTTGACATGCTACAGAGAGGCGGAGAAGCTTAATCACTTCTAGATAATGATCAGTTCCAGCTGCCATTTTGTTGTCGACTATCCTGACTCGTGTTTGCAGACTAATAAAAGCTTGTTTTCACTTCTGTGTGCGAGACTGTCAATACTGGAGTAGCAAGACATTTTGCAATCAAAGGCACAGAGAGCTCTTTTGTTCCGAACAGAGCGTAGAAAGTGGACATCTTAGAAACAGTCTGAGCCAAGATACAAAAGTGTCTGAGGAGATGTATTTGAGAAGATTCTTGTGCTTCTTGATGAGGATTGAACTTCTGAATCTTTTGTTTCACTTTGATCAGTCACTTTGATTCCACAAATGCCTTTGAATTGTGTAAAATGAATTATGAAGCAGGATTAATTGATTTGAATTCTACAAACAAGGCGCTGATCTAGTCAGTCTTTGATTTATTGTGTTTCATTTTGTTCACTGCAATAGCTTTCTTTGAAAAACCTTTGATTTAAACCATCTGTGTGGAATGCAACATGTTAATCCACAACACAATTTTTGTATATATATATATATGTCATAAGCTACTATAATGGCTTACTATACTGTGTAGTGCTCGATGTCAAAGGTGACAACTCTTTAAGGTCATGATCACAGTGAAACTTATTTAAAGCATATTTAAAGCGTTGGCTGTTTGACTCTGTCTTAAGGACAGGTCGGACATTTAGTCATGCAAGTAATGTTTTCACAAAAGTTGGGTAATTGCTGAGGCAACAAGGCTAATGCAAGTGCACTGTGACTGACATTTGTATTCAATAACTGCAAGTCAAATGGGGATTGAGAAGGGAGAGTGTACTTCAAATAGACACCCTGTCAAACTTTTTCCCCTTAAGTGTGCAGCAGCTTTGTCTGTCAATTACCACCACTGTCTGTTGCACAATGATCACAGACAGCTGTGACCACACATTTAAATAAACAGTGAGAGTATCTGACATGACTTAGTTGAAAAGTCCAAGGCTTTTCATTCAGTTCTGTGGCATTGATGCATCAGAAGTCAGTTTTAAGGTCAGTTGAAAAGGCACATTACTACATTTTCTTACAAAATTTGAAAGGACAAAAGTAGTTTCTGTTTTTCGTAATGTTGAATTTGAGTCTCAGAATGTCATGTTGGGATGAGATGTGTCACACACACACACACACACATTATTACTACAGTGGCATGCAAAAGTGCTCTTGCAAAGAAATATGCATCTAGATAAACACATCATCCAGTTTGTATATGTGGTACAGCCTCAGGGCAAGAATCCACTTTCTTGTTATTCAACATTACTCTCCCCACTGGCACTTCATTTCTCGCCTGCACGGCCTGACCCATACTGTACGCTAACAGTCTTAGTAGGAGAATACCATGGGCATGTGGCACATCTTCCCACAAGAGCCATCAGAGGGTCCCTGGTGTGCGGCTGGGCTTCACAGGGCTTGTGGGGATAGTGAGGCTCAGTGAGGTTGATAGGTCCTGAAAGTCCCTGGGCCTGAGAGCTTCAGGAGGACATGAGAGGTTGAGCATGGCAGGACACTGGTTCCTTTCCAATATATGCAGGGACTTGGTTTCTCCTTAGCCGTAATCGCCGATGGCTGTGTAGAGTCAAGGCCAAACCTCCTGCATCCCTTCTTAGCGAAGTGACTGAAGTCAAACTTGTCAGTATTTTTTAAACTGGCATAAGCTTTTTGCAGGGAGGGACCTGCTATAGAGGGACATGGAGGCTAATGAGGAAGAGCAGCAGTTATTTAGACAGAGAAAGAAAACCGTACAGTTTACAACACATGGACTGATGGATGCAAATAGAAACTATTATGTAAAAGGAAGTTTTATCTCTGTGACCTCAGGTCAAAAATGCGTGATGAATGCTGAATAATTGCATGTGTGCCAAAGTCGCTCTTTTTTTGTGGTTTCATTTTTGCTTGACAATTATTTTTCACATTGTGAGCCAGTCGTGGATCTTACTAGATCTCACTTGGATTGCCCCCCCTCATCACAGTGCGTCGGTGTTGTGGTGGACTGGTGGTGCTTCGTTTTCTGCCAGGCACCTCAGTGAAACCCACCTCACTGAGTTGCTCCTCAAGCTTTCCCAGATTAGTCAACAGGTTCATTGTGATGAAGGTGCTATGGCCAATTTAGTGAAGTAAAAGTAGAAACTAGGCTTTAAAGTGTACTTGAGTAGAACTACAGTTTAAAAAAAATGTATGCAAAGTAATTGTATGTTTACTTGTGTGTGTTGTTTTGTTTTACTACCTACCCCTGGCAACAGAGTTGTGATCGTCCACTCTGGAATGGCGTATCACATCTGTTACGGCAGACTTGGCCTTCATGTCTAGTGATTTGCTTGGAGGACTTTCACAGTGCTTATCAAAGTGCCCGCCTGCTGATTATCTCTTCAGAAGAGCAGAGACCAAAGCTGAGAACACAGAGACCGTTGGATCCAGCTTTTCCACTGGGGCAAGGATGGCAGAGTGCTCCATCAAGAGATAAACTAAGTTACAAAGTGGCATACGACTGGCTATAGTGCTAATTATGCAACAAGCTACCTCCCAGCATGCTAATCTATTGCTGCCAAAAACCTGGTACTTTTTCTTCCTGTTGTCGGGGAGAATTCAATGTAGTTATTTTTACAGGCCTCATGGGATGTACGTTTTGTTTGAGATATAGCAAATACATAACTGAGCTTATATCATTATACTTGATGATGTGAGTCTGCTGCTTTTTACTATATATATATTCAGTTTAACAAGAATAAGGCGGGTCCTTCCATTCACTTGGATGTGCAAGGATCATCTTCATAGGGAGGCACCAAGAGGGCATTCTGATCCGATGCTTAACTTGTGATACCTGATTGAAAAGTTATGTCCTGCTCTTTCTTGGCCAGAGATATCTTATTCTTTCATCACCCAAAGCTCATGACCATAGGTGAAGGTGGAAAAGATGGGAGCTGGCTGACTAATCGGTATCGAGTACCTTTCTGACGCAACACCTGCCCATCTGTTGCTCAACTCTACCTCACTTGTGAACAGAAACCATAGATACTCAATGTCTTTAAATTTTAAACATTACATTCTGGTGCCAGGCAAGGGTCATGAGGAGCAATTCATTAAATATATATTTTGATGTTTGATCTAAGTTCACTGTATCACTATATCTCATACAAATATATTTTGTAATGGTTCGATTCCCTCTCTTTTCAGGTGATCCTGATTCTAACGAAGCTGTATGACTTTCATATTGGCAGCGTCACTGAGAGCACTCTTTGGAGGTGAGTACAAAGGAAATTTATATTCATTAAATATTTGTAACTAAGTGCCTTTGAGTGTGTTAATAGTGCTCAGGATGACAAAGAGTATAATAAGCCTTGCACAATGATTTGCTTGATGTTTCTGTTATTGATAGTTTAACATATTTTCGAGTGACTGACAACAAACTGACAGCCTCCGACCTGGCCCTTGAAACAAATGCTGCCTCTGTTTTTTCCTACACATTCGCTTGTAGCTATAAACCACCAGTGTCATTCCTCACCTGTCTGCAGACACTGTATCCTGCCCTCACTCGTTCCTCTGGTGCCGTGATCAGTAGGTTCTGGTGTCATACATGGTCAGACAGGGCACGCAGAATGGAGAAGGCTATTTTCCATGCTCTTCTTTTGGTGTATTATCTGATGTACCTCGCTTCCTTACCCCTCCTGGGAACAAATTAAACACACAAAACACACACACACACACACTCACACACACAAACACACACCTATGAAGCAACAACCTTGTAAAGAATAAAAAAACACAAGCAAAAAGATGGAAAACACATCCATACTGAGTTGAAACTGCATGTAACCCATTTTAAAATCTGAATAGACAGTTTAACACACATACACGTATTCCTATGTGAGACTTTCAGGAAGATCCCACACACAGGACAGCACTTTACTGAGCTATTCGACCAGTTTTCCCAGTGAGACCATGGACTTTATGGCAACAAGTTCCTTCAGGTAATTGACCATGCTCCAAAATATACCCCCAACGCGATCATCCAGTCATAATTTAGCAACTGTAACTAAGGAAGGTAGGGTCTGTCAGGCTTTGGATTTTTGTCGACATCTTGAAGTGCAATGCATGGGGCATTAGCCATAACTCTGCATTTAAAGAGACCTTTCCAAAAAACAAAACAAAACAAAAAATGCAGGCAAACGTGGGAGCAATTAATTAAATGTGGATATATTTCTGCTTTAACATCACTGCAATTGTTAGCATGCCCGCTTAACTAGTTTTCAACCTACATTAGTTACCCTAACCCAGCATTGCTTCAAGGCTAAGCACATCATTTACTAACCACACTAGTTTCTATGATTACACATTAAGTTGATAACAAGCCTTTAGAACTGGCACACTATTCTGGAGTCAGCCAGTTCAGTTCATGTCTGAAAGCAGCTTATAAGGTTATGTTAGAATGTGATAACTGCCTGATGATTTCTATTAATACTAGAACTAAACTGATACTGTTTCTTTCCACACTGATTAAATCAGCTGCTAAGGATGCTGTATTTTTAACAGTCAGTTTATGTGGGTTGGCAGCTGTATATATCCCTATGTGGTAATATAGTTAAAACCTTGCAACTTAAGTGGGAGTCTATAGAGTGTCCTCTCATGTTTAATAGAATAGGAAATGAAAGACAATAGAGAGGAGTCCTGCGGACAGGAGCACTTGAGGAAAGCAGTTGTTTACTTCCCAAGGACATCCGACCCCATTTGAGAAAACAGTTACTGGTTCAATCCCCAACAGCTCTGTTTGAAAGGGGGGAACGGTAGTGGAGACCAGGGCTTTAAGTTTGTACTCTGGTAATGTTTTAACAACCAGAGGACACGACTTTAAGGTCAGTTCTTGGTTTTATGCATCTCTTTGGTCTGACATTATATCCTGTCTGGGGAAAGCACTCTTTAAACCTTTCTTTAAATCTTCCCCTAGTCTCTTACTAGTGCTACTCTTGTCTTTGACTTTTGCCCTTTTCTTGCTTTAGGATGTAGCACAATATAGTATAATGGCTAATGTGGGACCTGTACTGCAGTTGAAATAGAAAGTCAGACACACCGTCACGACTGTGTGGGTTCAATCTAAATCTCAATAGCAGGTTTTTAGCGCAAACTTGGAGCTTAGGCAGTACCTTATGAGATCAGCTAACACATTTGCCGTGGCCCGCAAGCTGTGGTGTCCACCAGCCTTACTTGAAAAAGAAAAGGTCGTTTAATTTTCCTAAAAAAGTAGCCCACACAATCTCAAAACACTAGAGGCAACTGGGCTTGCCAGGGCGAGTGTATTTAACAAGGAGAATGTCAAGGCTTTCTTTGACAATCTGGAGGAGGTGTTAGGCAAACATTCACTGGGACCAAGGGACTGTTGGAATATAGAGTAAACTGACTGTGATGACTGTGCTGAAATCAGACTGATTGATGGCCGGATGCATGTTTAACAGATATGGTCACGACATCTGGTGAGAGGGGTTAACATGTGCAGTCACAGCAATGGGGAAGGGTACCCGCGCACAGATGGACTTCCGTAATAACTTCCAATGGATCATCCAATTGACTGAAGCAAAATATTTAATGGATTTCCTCAATCATTTTGGTGAAAATGCCAAATGTTCAAAAGATAAGCCAGGCGTGCTCTCTCTGGAGCAGCTGCTATCTTTACATTGATGGATTAAATTTGACAAAGAAAAAGGCATAATTATCCACTGCAGCACTTCCAAGTCCTTCCACCAACCCATTCTTACCAGGCCCCAGCAATAACCCAGCCATATGAACAGCCACTAAAGAGAGACTCAGGTCTCTAAATTCTGACAACAGGTCTGAGACCTGGTTTGAGATTTGTTCGAGTGCTTGACAAGTTTCATTTGAAAGTTTGTTTGAAATGATTTGTCAAGTTGTTGTATAACTAATTTCATGGCCAAGTTCTTGATTCCTTTTTTTCTTTACCTGAATTTAATCTTGAATTTAAATTTGGAAAATGAATCTAAATACTTTTCGAAAATAACCCAAAACCCAACCATTAATATGCTCTTGTTCTATTCGCTGCAAAGTCAAGCATTACGTATCCCACCAAGTGTGACAACTTACTTGCTGATGGGGTGAAGTGTGACAATATTCCTTGCTCTCCTATATTATATCTGTATGACATTTTTCCTTTTCAGATTCTTGAGTTGACAGCCCTTTAAAGCACAAAACATTTGCACTTTTCCACTTTGCTTACTCTGCCCAGCTTGAAGTGGTAGTTTGACAGTGATGAGAGGTGCCAAAGCTACTGCTAACCATTTTTGACATTCAGACAGCCACTTTATAATTTGGACCCTGGGGTGAAAAAACCTAGCAGTGTTTTGGTGTTTGAATAAGTGCAAAGAAAATGGAGTGCCCTGATGTCCTGCAGTAAAACAGGGAAGAGCTCCTTTGGCAGCAGACAATATGGATCATTAAATAAGATGAATAAACGTCTTTAATTATTGATGAACAGTTTAGCCTCTGCAATCTATATCTCTAAACTGCCTGCATGTAAGACAGGCATAAAAAATCGTATATCAACGTTTTAATCCTTTAAATGAAATCTACATTTATGATCCAAGTTCATATAAGTCAGCTTTGAGTGCTTAGGTTTAAGTTTTGTTTGCTTTCTATATCTACACATGTTCACAAAAACACTTCTTATTTCAGTGTCTTGGTTTAACTCTTATCACTGTTTATTGTATTCAAAGAACGTGCCCATCTTGTTTTTCACAGTTACAAATCTTTTCCCCACATTTATTTACTTAAACTTTTCATGACCAAAGGGCTGAACAATAAAGTACTTGATAATTGATGTACCATGAGCTCATAACAGGATCTTACAGTGTGTAAAAGTTGAAATCTGTTCACTTTCGTGATCCCTAAAGTCCCTGTTGCATAAATGCCCCCAGACATGCGTCCTCTTTCACAACCACCACAGATGGCAGCGAGATGACACACTGTAGCCTGGAGGTGAGGTGAACAGCATCATAATGCAAACTGAATGGAGCTGGAACAAACCTTTTCAAGAATAAACTTGTGTTTTTCATAACACAATATTTATTTATCAGGAGCCAAGTTGCATTCCCCTCTTAATACTTTATAACTTCTACATTTATAGCTTTGCTCATGTTAAAAGATAGATACAACCTCCTAGGTTTAGGTTTTTGGTACACATAATGGCGAGTAAAAACCAAGACAGGTAGGTGCTGAGAATAATATTTAATGTGAATGAATAGGCTTACAGATGTTTCTGTAGGCACAGAGCACATAGACACGAAGATGATCAAAACACTAAATACTAAAAAGTGCAAAGTCCATGGCACAAGACAGAAGCACATGGTTAGACTGAAGAGAACAGATGAACTGATCAACACTACTGGGAGACTAAATACACGTAGGGGGCAGGGATAATCAGACTTAGGTGAAACACATCAGGGTGGGGGCAAAATCAGTGTAAACTACACAAAGACAGGACGTGAAATAACAAAGAGACACATTAGGTAAGAAACGTCAAAATAAAACTGGAAATAACAACAGAGCTCAAACTAAATTTAAAAGGTCACTTACACCATGTGTTTTGCCTAATATAGAGCCCAATTCAGTCAAAGACATTTACGTCAAGGAATTTTCTAGTCATATCAACTGCTTATAGTACAAAAGCATCTGCTCTTTGCAGGAGCTCAGAAAGTACAATATATAAGCCGTGCTGTGGGTATTATGTAAAAATAATAAAGGAGCTCAAACACTGAGATATTTCTGTTCACGATGGGGTTTAAATACTTGCAATAATACATGTCATCAGTCAACTGGGAATAGTGCTGCCTTCACATACAACTTGGGAGCTCTTGGTTACAATTTGAGAAGTTGTGTACTTGTATATGCTTGGCCCTCAAGTGGTAAATTTGGGAGAACACAGGTACCATAGGCGACTAATTAACTAATTAACAATTGACTTCCATAGCAAACACGTCACATTTCTGCTGATGAATTAGCCAGTGAGTGAAGCATCTGATGCCACTCATCTAATGCAATCACCTAATATGTCAGTGCTCTGCCTGAGCTAACACTGTGCTCCAATAGTGGCAGACTGCACAGGATGGTGAGTCATCCTGGGTAACGCTGCACTGTCACTGGTACTATCACTGTTTGCCCACTGCTACAGACATTTTACAGGACTGGCACCTGACTTCCTCTGTTGTTTGGAATTGTCGATCCCCCACATCAGAATGTGTGACTAGAAGAACAGAGAGAGAAAAAGAGAGAGAGAGAGAGAGAGAAAAAGAGAGAGAGAGAGAGAGAGAGAGAGAGAGATTTGTAATGGAGTGAGTCTGGGGGTGACCTCCAGTCAGATAGTTATTAAAGGCAGTTCAAGCAGTAAGCACAATCATGCCTTAGGTCCCTTTAGGAACAAAATAATGGTAAATGGTTTGTATTTATATAGTGCTTTTCTGATGACCACTTAAAGTGCTTTACAGTACAGTTTGTCATTCACCACTTCACACAGTGCATCTATTAGCGGGTCTTTTTTTTTTCTATGAGGGGCCATATGGGGGTTTAGCATCTTACCCAAAGACTGGGGCAAGATTGCGAAGACTGGGATCAAACTGCCAACCTTCTGGTTGGAGGACGACCGCTCTACCCCTCAGCCACAGCCGCCGCTTGTTACCACAAATTGTGTTTTCAATAAAATATTGGTGCTGTAATCAGATGATTAGGCTTCGGACTCTAAGCTGCCAAACATGATTCTGTAACCAGTTATTTAAGACACAAAAAGGGTTAGGGTTAGGGGTTAGGGGGTTAGCTAAAAAGCTAAACGAGTGCAGTTCAGATATTACTGAAAGCAGCAAATATTATAAAATACAGCTTAGTGAGTATCTATGCAAAGCACAGACTGAATATAAAGATAGATAACATGACAGTTTCCCAAAAGTGAAGCCAAAACATCTTGATCCTCTGGTGACCCCCTGGTGGCTGGCTGCAGTATAGAACATGAACCCCACCCACTCCATGTTAGCAGATGGGACATTTAGATTTAGAATATAGTACAAGATGTTGAATATCCCTTGTGCTTGTGAAGGTATTCTGCACAATTTACTGTTACCAACTACCAGTAGATGTTAGCAGGTGTTAGTGGCCACCAGCAGATGTTAGGGACATAACTTCAAGTGTTTGGGCTTTTGAATCAATGATACAGGCCGAACTTGAGGGTACGCTGAGACTAAAGGTAAATCTGGCTGGCTACTGGCTGTTTCGCAGTACTATGCAAGTCATGTGGCTCGCTCAGTAGATCAGACATCATTACCTCTATGCCTTTTTAAACTGAACACCTACTGTCGTTCAGCAGACTCAAAAGCTGTCCCATTATAGAACATAGGAAAAGATGGAGAATATCCCTTGTACACTCTACCGCACTAATTGATGCCCACCGCCAGTTGATGTAATTGGATGTAAGTGACCACCAGTGGATGTTAGGGACAAATCTTCAGTTGTGTACCTAAACGTCATCTGGTGTTCTGGCCTTTTAATCACAAGACATCCTCTTCTAAGGCAGGCCCACGACAGGTTGATCAGACCTGGGTGTTCGTGGATGTTGCTCCCCCCCCCACACACACACAGACAAATGTTGTCTTCTAAACTGCGTCGGATGTTTTGGATGGTAAGGCATTGGTAGCAGTTCTCTCTGTTTCTTTTGTTGCTGCAAGGCATTTGAGTACCTGGTTGAGTCTCCACATAGACCTTGCTGAAAATAAAAATATCCCCCCCCCCCCCCCCCCCAAGGATGTTTTCTGCCATTTTGATAGCTCTTATAAGACTGACATCATGATTGCAGCTGAGATTAGCTCAAGATATTTAAGGCTGGTGTATCATCAAGACTTTAATAAAATGGCTCCACACCACAATTGATACTGTGACGTATCGGGGTCGAATTTATGTCAGTAGCGCAAGATGTTAGCAACCTTGCACAGGATATTTTGGCAAGGGTTTTGTACAGTGAGAGGAAGTTTAGTCATGCTTACTACCTTTATATACTGTCACAGAAAAAAAGTATTTGATTTAAGCTAAGCCAGCAATATCAACAGCATGTCTGACCTGCTCAGCAGTATTTTTTTTTGCACACAAATAAGTGATGATTTGAATCACATAAACCCTGACACTCATCAGAGTTGAATACACCATGCAGTGAAACTCTGTAGGGGAAACATAATGAGGTGAAGTGACTTATCCATGGTGTGAGAACATAGACATCTCTATGGTTGGAGATCAGCATTATTGGCATCACTCCCAGCTCCGTCACTCACCCACAAAACCTTCACTGAGGGGAGCAGCTGTCCACCCTGGCCTGACTTTCCACTTTCCAATTTACAGGACGTTAAGGAGAATTTGAGATAGGAATGGTAGAAGAAGATGAAGTTGAAGGAAGGTGATTTGATAACGGGGTAAAAAGAGAGAGATAAAAGGCAAACTAGCATACTACCACACATCACTGAGCAGTGCTGAGCAGCCCGACTGTCGGGTCCATGATTTCGTCTCTCTGTTGCTGGCTAATTGAGATCACAGCTCTGATAGGGTTTGACGAAGAGCAGTGAGAGAGAATCTTTATCACTTCACGGGGGAAACGTCCCGACTAGCAGCTCGAACACCAGCTTTTGTTTTTCTCTCAAAGGTCAAACCAGTGGCAACATGTCAAAAGATTGCCTAGTCAGTCTGTCAATTTTAATGAACATCATGACCTTAAACAATGAAAGCTGATCAGTCAGTCTGTGCATAATTTCCAAAGGAGCCTTCATATGTGCTTGGTTGAGGGAAAAAGAAATGAAGGCAAGCTCTTCATTGTTGACGATAAATCAACTCAGCACAGAAATTCTTCTTCAAAGTTGCTCAGCCTCTCTCATCTGGCCTCTGGAGTATTGTCCCTCTGTGGATGAAAATGTATCAAATATGACAAGCCTTGTACTCATTTGCAGGTATTCAGACGTGGGTAAATTAAAGCCAACAACACAGTCAGGTTGTATATCCCTCACTGTACATTTTTGACGTATCCTAAACAAAACAAGACCAGCTGCTGTTTTCTCTGCCTAATGTGGTGAGTTTATTGAAGTTGTGCTCACAGCAAGTTACTGAATTACTTAGCTGGGAATGTTGGGAATGAGATGATTTTGATTTATTTTAGTTGCACTGCTATTTGAAGTGGCAAAAGTCCAGTCCATGTCTTTTTATTTTATGTTTCAACAACTATTTAGTTATGAAATTGGTTCAGTGCTCAAATACACTCAGAATCCTCAAACTGAAGTGAGTGCACTGAGCCCTTAGTGTCACTCGCAGAACATGTGGCGATTAGCACACTGGCAGCCTATAGTCCACTAAGTTGTGACAAGCAGTGTTACTTCCGAATTAAAAGCCATTTTCAAGACAACAAAACAATCACATAATACCTTTATTGTAAATCTGTGTTTTCTGTGCTCATTTTTGGGCCTTGTTTTGAACGGAATGATGTTTAAAGGAGTAACAGGCTGAAATGAAATCATTAAACGCTGACGTCGTGGGATATTTTAAATTAAGTCATGCAACTTAACTTGAATACAAATTACCATCTTTATTAAATATGCTTTAGCTGACATTTTGTCTGAGTGTAGCATCTTCAGTACATTTAACATGCATGCTGTGCCAACGGGTAAGTTGTGTAATTCAAAGCCTGCAACCCAAGGGCGGATCCAGGGGTGGGGCCAGGGGGCACTAGCCCTTGCTAAGTGGCCCTGTCCTGTCAGTAGCCTTCAAAACCTAGCTATTTACTAACATAACTAACATTAAATGTGACAATTTATTTTAGCTTTTTTTTTTTAAAGGAACCATTTTCAATTTCACTTACACTGAAAGAATGACTTAAATAAGCACCTTACTGAATCAGGAGTTGTAAATGGATGTTGGATGTTGTCCCCTCTGTGTCAATTATGATAGCCCTATGGCCACCACTGCTGCACCCACATCTATAGGACCCATTGTAGATAAACTCAACTAGTAATCCCATATTTGAGACCTTATACCAGCATAAACTAAATATCTTTAGCCCTGCTAGTGGTGGGGCACTACCATGGGAGTATCAGTGTGTAGATTCTTCCACCACTAAAGCAAAGTGCCAACAAAATCACACTCCCCTCAATTGTACCTCAACTAATCATCAAACAGTAGCATGCTAACATGCTAAACTAAGGTGCTGAGCTTGGTATTAAACATTACACCTAGTTATCATGTTAAATCATCATTCTAAACAAAAGGCACAGACCAAGCACATATTTTTCTCCAAGCCCACATGAGCAAGATATGCTATATGAATGGCAGCAGTACAAACAGCAGGGATGTCAGGTGAGCTGTTCAGGTGCAGCAGACCTCTGTTAGTTGAAGTGCACCACTGCATAGCAAAGGGTGCATTTGCAGTAAGAGGAGCTGGTTATGTGACCAATGTTGCCAGACTGAGGAGTTTTCAGCCCAGCTGAAATTCATGGGAGGGTTACGTAAAAAAAGGTTCAGGGCAGCTTCTGAAAGTCTGGGCTACTTTTTATATCACGTGGATGGTTTTTCCTCGGTGAAAAGTTTAGCTATAATTAAATGAATCAGCCTCTTCTTGGATTAGTAGCCGTGAGATGGACAGGGAGAGTTCAACAAGCTATGCATGCAGTGACTGATATAAAAGACAAAACCAAATGACATTTAAGTTTATCACAACTTGGTAATAGGGTTTGAGGCTGTGACCGGGTCACTTTGTATCAGTCAAATCTGACAACGCTGCATGTTGGACAAGTAGTGGACTTGAATGTGTCTTGTAGGCTGGCTCACAGCTGCTTCATAAACAGTGTCACTGTCCAAATACTTAATACAACTGACAGTTATTATTGTAGATTTGTAATAGATTTAATAGATGTAATAGATTTTAAGAGCTTTACAGCCTATACTGCCTCACTGTCTCTGTCCGCAGAGGAAATACTGTACCTCTCAGTTTAACTAATATTATCTTTTCTCTGGTGTCTGAGATCAGTCAATATGAATGCAAATGAACAACATTGCCCCAGTGGACCTCTAAATGATAACACCGTACCACCAGTAAACACACTGTAAATGTCTGTCTTTTTCATTTGATCCTGCAGGGAACTTTGCTGTAGTCCAAGTCAGTTCTCTGCTCTGTCATTTAGGCACATTTTAACACAAGAGGATCAGCATTTGAGTCTAATTGTTTTGATTTAATTGGTCTCATTCACGCCTTCGGCAAATTACCACTGATCTGATAAAAAAAAAAATAGCATTCTCCTCACTCTTTTTGTCCCTTATTAACATGCTGATTACAGTTGTAATGATGTTTGGTAGGAAGAAATGTTCATAATGAGGATAACTGCCTGAAATTAGTGTCACAGAAAATGACAGTGATTATGAAGTATTAGGCAACAGTCAGACGGGTGGGAAGATTTTTGTGCTGCACTGACTTTTGTTAAAGGTGATCTTCACCAATTTTACACACAATAGTCAGTTTAGGCTACTAGGAGAGAACATCACATTCTGTGTAAAACAAAAAGTCACTCTTGAGGAGGCAATCAATTCTATAACACAAAATATTTTACAAAAATTGTTGGTCTGTTTTCACATTTCTTCTTTTTTTCCTCTAAAAATTATAATCACAATCATTTTTGAACATCTCTAAACATATCTGGATGTTCAATTAATGATTGCTCGATAGTAAAATAATCTTTTTTAATAATCAAATCTGATCTGACGGATAAAATCCTGAGTGTAGATGTAATCAATACTGATGCGAACTCTGGGTAACATGGGAAAAAGGGATATATTTCCAGGTAAATCAGAGGAAGAACTTCAACACATACCATATATTGAAATCAATGATTTCTTTGAGAACAATTACATAGAACCCATTATTGTATTTATTACCATATAACACAGATAAGTTTAGTTTTTGATAATAATTAAACTCTGTTAAAAGACAATTTCTAAAGGGGAAAAATAACAACAGTGGATCTGCAGCAGCACCTCTATTTTGGGAGGGCCATCATAGCTTGAGAGGATTCCCTTGCCTAGATACAGGGGACCATCACAAAGAGCGAGTGAGAGGAAGAGGAGATGGCTCACCTGGGGGTGACCCCATCCCGGAGTGACATCCTCTCAAATTGCATCATTTTGCTGAGCATGCTCACAGGCTATGTGATATTTCACAGGTCAGTGCCTATAATAAGGGGCCGGCTCTCTCAGAGAGACCCACCTGATGTCTGTGACCTTTTCCAATTGGACTTGGGTATATTCCTCAAAACGTCATCGACCTGGTCTCACCAGAACTTTTTAAAAGCACGTCTGTGGCAGCACTGGGGGGGAGGACATGACCGATACAGCTGCTGGCTCTCCTCAAACACTGCGAATGGGAGAAAACATTGAAAAGTGAGATTAATATTAACCTTAAGTAAAAACAGCTATGTCTACCATATCTGTACGTATCAACTAGACTTTTTTGGCCAATTTGCCAAGTCATCTGATTTCAGCAAATACTTTGAATAAAATGTGAATTACAACGATAGAACGAGAAGGTAGAAGGAGGAAGATATCCAGATAGAGACAAAAATTATTGAAGATAACAACATTACACTGATATTAATATTGTTATTAGACAATTAACACAGGGTCACAGGAATTAAAGTGGGATTTTGATTTGCATGTAATTGGGCCCTTAAACTATTGAATAAAACTGGGGTACTTTGAGATTTGAATTCAGATTAGTGCCCCCTGTGACTGTTATACTATAATAAATGGTAAATGGTCTGTATTTATATTGCGCTTTTCTAGTCTTGATGACCACTCAAAGCGCTTTACTGTACAGTTTATATTCATAAAAGGCTCCATTACTCTTATACTTTTTAATTATTTCAAAAGTACATTCCTCTTCTGTATAGATTGGAGTGGATACATTCAAGTAAGGTTCAAGGGATACTTTTAATTTATACTGTCTAGTGCATTCCATAGTTTACATATGTTACTTTATACACATTACTAGTCAGAGTCATACCCACCTACAAAGACACCTCTACACTGATGGAAGCACAGTTTTTCTTAATCAGCTGGACTGTGATGGGACCTTAAGCTAAATGCACTTTTCTAGTCGTATCCACCACTCAAAGTGTTCAACACAACAGTACAGGTTACAGACACATTCAATGCTTCTAATGGCAGGGCCTTTTCTATCAAACTCACATTCACACACTGCCGGGGGCAATTTGGGGTTCAGTATCGTGGACACTTCAAGGACACTTCCCAAAGCAGGCTGGGATCAAACCACCGACCTCCCGGTTAATAGAAGACCCGCTCTCCCTCAACATCAATTCCTGCCTTGACACTGACACTGGGGCTCCAACGTCGTCAATTAACGTCGGCATTTGGGGGGTAAATCATGTGTTTCAAAAAATCGGCATGAACTTCACTTCCTGTACGTCGAGTTGTGTTATCATCCAATTACAATGCTGCTCTCAGTCAGTGCTTTGCATGTTAGCATCCAATACATGCACCTCACAAGGATCACAAACCATCCGCCCAAAGCCATTAACACACAGAAATTGTCAGAAAAGAACTCGGTCGACTGGGTAAGTCATTAGCAGCTGTCAACCTGGATCAACACAAAGCCAATGCATTTGCAGGTATGACTGTGCATATCGTATATTTTGTGGTAATATAATAAAAATGACAGCACTGAATTATAGGCAGCCTGAAATAACACACCGTATATATATCACATGCAAACTAATTTCACATGAATTACTGCCACCTTTTTGTTTTCCCTTTGTGCCTTTACCTTCGAGTTAACACATAAATCAAGCTCACGGTTATTAAAGAGGTCATTTAGTCTGGTCCCTTTCTCACGATATTTAAATTCGTACCTTTTTAATTACACACTCTTGGGCTTTTCTCTCATATCCTGAATTACAGTACATACTCATTTTCTTCCTGTCATAACAGCAATTGGTCGATTTCATCATGAAGCTTTTAGTCTGGAGGCAAACTGGAATTTCATGAAAATGCGATTCAAGGGCTTCTCCCCTGCTTCACCCCGATTAACACAAACTATTCTTAATGTTTCAGAATAAACTAAACGTGTTGCCCATCCACATCACTTGTATTACTCTTACTTTAAATCTAAACAAAAACCTGTCTCCTTAATGGATTCAGAAGCAAACAGAGGAGTATGAGCACACCCAGTGAATGTAAGTCAAAATGTCCTATGTTTGTCGACAGCAGTGGGTAGCCTGAGAGCTCTGACTCCACGGCTTATCTGAAATGACACAAATATTTCCACGGAGGACAGCATTCTGACATCAGTCCCCTGCAGCGTCGTGCTGGACTGTGGTGGCTGGTGATGTGGCTGGTGGCACGGGCGCCATCGCTAGGTACATGTTTTGTTTGTTGCCCATTCCAGCTGCCCGCTGCCTGCACAAGTCAACGCTGAGGCCACAGGCTCAGATCTGTTGCGATTATGGATGGGCTGCTGCCAACGCTGAGAGACGCTGCCAGGACTGTGAATGTGTGAACAGCAGCAGGAGTGGGTTGCAGCACAGGAAGAAAGTTTAGCAGAGGTTGTAAAGGAAAGTTTATTATTAATTTCCCCCCTCCTTCCCCTTACTTAGCTCAGTAAAACTTCACATTCACATGTCTGAGTTATGGGTTCCACATGATTGGCTCCGGAGCTGCTTATCAGGGAGAAGAAAGGTACCAGATAAAGGCACCGCAGAGTCGTGAAGGATAGCTCCCACTCACCCTCCACGAGAGCGGTCGCCCCCCCCCCCTCCTTCTCTTTGGAAATGGCAGCAAAAGGTGTATTTACCCTTGTGCTCAGCAACAGGAGGCGCCCTGGCAAATGAGCACGCGATCAAACAAAATACATTTAGAGTGTGCTCAGACTTCTTACACTCCTGCCTGGCTTTTATCACTCCTCCTTTACCAAGTCTCCACCAGGGACACAGCTGGTGTTCGACTAAACACTTGCATTTGCGAGGCGTTCATCCCCGTTAAGCAGTGCTGACAGAAAAGGGGAGAATGATTTAAAACGTGGATTCTGCACAGTGCATGATGAGCATAAATCCAAAGGAGTTATGGCAGATATAAATCAAAAGTTTGTTTGTAACCTTCATATATATTGAAACAGTCAAAACAAGCATTCAAAGAGGTCCCTGTAGTCACTGAGGAACGGATTAAAAAGGGAACTTTTTTTATTTTTCACTGTGCGCCTCAGCACTTACGACTGTTTTATAAAGAGAGCCTTTTATTTTTAGGGCAATTTAGTGAGTTAAGAGACATTAACCTATCTCCAAATGCCATGGGATGAATACGTTCAAGGAAATGATGTGTGAAAGCACAGCTGACCCCCTGTCTGAGCTCTACACCTCTAACAATCTCCCTGTAGATCTGCACTGACGGAAAGTGGGACAATGGTTGAGCTTCAGCTCAGGGGAAATGTAAACTTTACTGATGGCGGTGGTTGCAATTGCAGTAATAATTGTTTTTTCGGAGGATGGAGGAACAAATCTGACAAAATACAGTGAAGGATTATTATGAGACACGAGATAATCAAGTAGATGGCATTTATTTTTCTAAATTAAAATAGGGAAACAGTGTGTTTAATGTAATTTTCTTCTACAACATCCAATAATTGATATATTCTTTATTTTCCCTATAGAACATCAAAGCATGCACTGTTCCCGTGTGCCTACATAATAATGAGATAAGTGTGTCCATGTATCTTGATACACGGACACCAGGGCTGCGTCCACTTAGTCACGACTCTTCATATCACCGAGACGCAGTAGTTTACCACTCGTCTCTGTAGAGAGCAGTAAAGTGAGATTTCACTGCGGGATCATTTCCCTTAAACACAGACGAGTCACACAGGGGTTTGTCTTTATTATCGTTTACAGTTGGCTTGCTGGCTAAAATTCTTACTTAACAGTAAAAGGTGAATACACTGAGTCTTTACAACATAGAGCAGACGGATTATTTATGGTATTAAAATGTTTAAATGTTATTTTGATTAAATAAGTTAGGTCAAGCTATGCAGAGGGATGTAACAGCTCATAATTAGTGCATTTACAGAACCAACTAATTGTACAGTCGTCTCAATTTGTCCATTTATGTTCCATTCGACACAGACATTTAATTTATCTTATCAACTCATCTAATCTATTTTTAATTCAACTGGTTAAAAAAAAGTTAGGATGTTTGGATTTTTTAAAACTGCAATCAAATTATTTCATTAACACTTTGATTTGTTTGTGTAATCAGTAAAATCTTTCATTTCCTTTCGCGTTTGCCGATTTTAGAGTTTCATACATTAACAAGTGAGCCACTATTTCATGTTACAGTTTTGTACACACTGTAAGCAGCTAGTGAACCACTCAAACTGTTAAGATTATTGATGTGGTTTAGCTACTTTTTATTGGAAGAGTAAACATACTTTTAATCTACCACCTTTCCCAAGTGTCTTCAAAAGCGAGTGCCCCCACCTCCCCGTTCCCTTGTTAAGCGTGGACTTCCAGTTCTTCCTGACCTCGGCACGTCACTTATTATCACTAACAACACTCTGGAGACCTTGTTGGAGCACAGAGTCGAACCTACAGCCCCTGTGGTGGGCTGCCACTCTTCACAAAGACAGTCTGTAATAATCTAACCATAGAATGTGCTGTTTCTCAGGCCTTGTCATGGCATGAATAATGAATGGAAGCCATTTCTGGGTGTTCTCTGCCCGCCAGACTTGTGCAGTTAAAAGAAGCACATGGGGCTTTCTCCCTCCGAAGCCAGCACTCTGACTTAGATATGAATCACATACTGTAGAGTAGCATCTGTGATGGGCTGGAAGGGAAGCTGCTTGTTGGATTACCTAAGACTGGACAGAGCAGAAGAGAAAAAAAAAAAGGTTTGGTGAGATGACTAAATCATGAGATGATACAGGTCAGGTCAGCAGTCGACATTTGTGGTGGATGTGAAAAGTGCATTCATCCTTTGTAACCTAAAAAAGTCTTTCTAGACCTCATGAAAAAGTTATCATGTCTGGGAGGATTTTTTTTTAAAGATTTATTCTATATTTAAAGATTAATTCTGGAAGAAAAGCGTTCAAGACTGTAGCGAGCAGGGACAGGCGTGAAGCAAAGATATTTGCTGTCAAGGTTGAATGGAGAACACGGGCTGTGAGTGGGATACACAGCACATGTTGTCACTGAGAGCGATCTTTGAATGTCAGCACTTCTGTCCCACTCTGGCTGTTCCTTTAAGGTATTTCCTCAACACTGCATTTGTCAGACACGGTGCAATGATGCAGTCAGGGCTATATTTGGTAAGGCCTGATGGCAACATGGGCTACTGTGAGGATTTTTTTTTCACCATTTTTATATCACCTCCTGCTCTGCTCTTTCTGTTTTGCTTGTGGTTTACAAGGATCACACCCCAGCACATGGTTGTTATGTGAAATCTACTGTTCTGCGCTGCAGGAGCGCCTCTGACTCTCGGGGCTTTTTATCAGCGGCAGCGTGGATTCCACTGCAGTTGGCAAACACATTTCCTGCTCTCTGTTTCCTTCACACATGGGTTGCTTTTATATTTCCCGTTCACTGTATGCCGCTAACACAGACACAAACATTAACACACGCACGCAGACGGATATGCACATGAACACATTTTTTCCAAATCGGCTGTAAGAAAGAAAGACTTTACAGTGCTCAGTCTTTCGAGGGTTCCATTATTTTTTCCATGCTTCACCGTACCCTGCTCTCGTGTGTGTTGCAGCGGCCACTCCGTGCGCTCCCGCAGAAACACCTACACCGATACACTATCTTCCAATCTCAGTGTGGCAATTCTCCAAAGTCATTTTCAATTATGCTTCAGTGAATTCTGCATTAGAGGAGAGATTTGCAGCAGTTGCCTCAGGTGAAAACATGGAAAGATGCAAGTGTGTGTGTGTGTTTGTGTGCGTGCGCTTGTGTGCCACCATTCAGTATGTCGTTAGGTGTGTACACTTCAGTTGGGCTGCAAGTTTTCACAAGAGTGCAGCTGAGGGTTGGGTGTATATTCCGCGGATAAACTTCATGGCAGCTTGTGCATTATGACTCCCCTTGCTGAGATATATTGTACTTGCTGATGGTAGCTGTGATTATTAAATACTGCAGGATGTCTGCTGCCTCTGCTCCCGACGCTCAGATCGCATGTAATATCACCATTTTTATTCACCAGGCACACAGCAAATATCAGAATGGCTTTTCATTGTCCTGAAGCTTTTTTTCATTTCTGTCTCTTGACTCAAAACAATTCCATTAGCTGATGAAATCTGATATGCAGCCCTGCATTATGTGCTGTGTTTGGCAAGTGAGACAGTGATATCAGAGACTCCTCTGTCTACACTTTTGTGTTTTTAATGAATTCATTTTGAAGATCACATCAGCCGGCTGGACATTGTTACCATATATGTAAATAAATATGAGTTTATAAAACTCGAATGATTCAGCCACTAGTGGGAAGCATTGCCCAAATTGAATAAATCTGGCCCGTGACTTTTTGTCCACAATTGTAGCGGTAACCATTCACAAATAGATACTTGCTCCTTTTCAGTATTAGTTTGGATGAAATGAAGCATTTTCAGGCTTGAGTTTTGTCCTCTGTGTAATTTAACCTGTAGGTTTTTTTGCTGGGCTAACACACCAGCACAGGCAGCTGGTGTTGAGACAGCCGGGGCTCAGCCACATGTGAGAAGCATCACGGTCTCAAGCTGTTCAAACCGCTGGCACAGGGTGTGTATGTGTGGCACAAGAGAGGATGGGAGACGTCTCTGAATGCTGACAATGTGGTGGTTTAGGAGTTTAGTTTCAGCTTAGATTTGAAAACGAGTGTGTCTTTCCAGATTTCCATATCTCTTCAGATATGTGGTTTTTCATGAATGTGACTTGGAATTCAAATTCAGTCTCAATTCGTTGTTCTCTGTCCAATACATTTTATGTGATGCTGCTTTTTCCCTTTTAAAGTGTAACACATAAATGATACTACTATGTCACCAAAGTGACAATTAAACAACTGAATAATAACTGAACACCTAAGACATCAATATCTCCCCAAGTTTAACCCCCTGAGCCTTTTGAATGTTTCTGCTCCTGGTGATTTCATCTATCTAATAAAACATACAAAAGCTATCAGAATCATTTGAAAAATGCTACAGATGAAAAAAATATATACATCTATATATATACATATATACTACTCATTACGAGTAGATGTCAATCTATTGCACATTAGTAGTGGTAAATAAATATAAAATTATGTTTTGTGGTTTTGTGCGCCCACTCCCCCTTTCACTGTTTGTCATTTTAGAGTGTAGTCTTGATAAAGACTCAAAACACACAACAGCTATGTCATAAATTCTACCTGTATGATGCTGGTAATATAATTATTTTTTTACATTATTATCAGCAGTAGTAGTAGTAAAAGTAGTGGTAGTAGTGGTATTGAGGTCTCAGTTTTAATATACACCAGCTTGTACTACTGTTGTATATGGTCCCCATTACATTTTTCTTTATTTTGCTCCTGTTTTTTATGTGCGTAAGTGGGTTGGGACATTAGAAACACCTCTAAATATAATGTATTCTATTAATTATGACCTCACTGCTCAAACATACTCTATAACTGACAAATCACATAAATGATGGTGATAAAACAGTGTCAGCATCAAAGGAGACTTAGTGGCAGAACAGATGTGCTGAAACGTTTAAGTTAACCTTGAAGTGGCCATTAAGTGTATGAAAAAATACAGCACATTTTGATATAGTACATTTTCATGAAAATTTCAATATAAACTCTAAGAAATCAAGAGGAAAGGCTTATCTGACAAATTAAGGAACTCCTCAACTTACAAATTTGTCAGCAATGGAAAAATACACATGTAAAAAACAAAGTAGCTATATACTGTATGTAAAAAATCACCATTGTTTCACTTTGTGTGCTACCAAACCTAATTGGAATTAATATGTAATTGATGTTGTCTTCAGAATGTTGTCATATGTGGATAGACAACACTGAACAACAGTATCATGACTGGCTTTGTTTTCTCTCTATCCCTCTTACGGCTTTAACGTTTTTTTTTGCTAATATGAAATTATTGGACAAAGAAGCTTGGAATGGATCCAATGTGCCCGAGTGAACTCCACTTGCTTCAACAGTAAACCATGTGTTTATGACTGAATGCTGTCAATAGTCCCGGTTTAGTGTAATGGATTAAAGCACGTCATAATCCATTGGCTGAATAAAGCAGCACAGGGGCTGCAGGAAACTAATTGCTGAGACCAAGCCATGCAGAGGCTCTGTGCCCGCTTTCTACTGCTCAGCCTCACAGAGAGGCTGGAACCTTCCTCTTCATGCTTCACCCGAAATAGCAGGGACACACTCCGGAGAGGTCACCAGTCGCTGCAGGGCCATCACGCAGACAAATGCATTACAATCTAGACTGCGGGCAGTTCTGACCCAGTGAACAGGGATCCTCACTAAGTCCACATGTCTAGACGAAGAACTAGGCAACATTCGGTTCGGTTAGCCTATGAATTTAGAAACATCTAGGTGAAGTATAAGCAGAGTTTCTGTGCTCATCTGAGACTCAGTTATTACCATTGCACTCACAGCATTTAAGCTCTACAAGCAGCCGCCTGTGATTTGCCCCTGTCTTCTTGGTGGAGGCTGGTTTTTTTTGCAGCATGTTAAGATGACTACTCGAGGCTGGAAGGAGCAAAAAAAAAAACAGTTTTCATCTAGAAATGTGATTCTCAAGGTTATCAACAGTAATGCAGTGCTCTGAGAAATAGAAATAAAGTATGTGACTCATTGCTGACATGGAAATGCAAATTGTCCATGTATTCTGTATTTTTATTAGATAACAAATCAAAATGAGACGACTTGGTTATTGTATTATAAGGCAGAGATTTATGTTGCTTATTCTGTTTTATGTGAAAAAATATTTGCTATACTGTACATTTATATAAATATATACATTGATATTTGCTTTCAGTGTCAGCGCTCCTGTCACGGCTCGTCAATCAACCAGTGTGAGCATAAAGGTCACAAGTCCTGGCTCTGCAGGACGGCTGATTAAAATGTGCAGTTTAGTCTACATGTTTAATCAAAGCATACAGCGTCTGCACAGCTGAACGCGTCGCACCAGAATCTCCCCTAGGTGTTTTTTAAGATCATTCCTAATGACTGTGAAGGCCTTTGAAATATGTTTCACATCACCAGGATTCCTGTCAAACAATTCACCAGTTGTGGCGTGAAACATGTATGTTTGTCATGTTTCTCCGTATTTTCCTCTAATTCTTTGCCCTCACTAAACTTGCATTTGCTATGTTTTCATGTGAGGTAGATGGTTATGTAACCGAGATGCTTTTTTTGAGCAAATTCATCCCAGTTTTATCACAGACAAATAAACGTCATGTGACCCACGAATGAACTACTCCGTTCTTACTGAGAAGGTTTCAAACCAGCTGAGTTTCATGGCTTTGGTGTGGGAGGACGACGGAACATCAGGAGAAAGCCCACACAAAGAGAACACCTAAACTCTTTAACCCAGGATCGTCTTGTTCTTTCAACTCTGCACTGCTTGCACATAACTATATATTACTGAATGAGTTCAAAGCAATGTAGTGTGGAGGGAGACTTTCAATGCTCAGCAAACCCTTCGCTGGGTAAATGAAGGTTAATGGGATAATTTTCAGTATGCCCAAATGTGGTCTCTCCTACTTTGTCATCAGATTCTCTGACATTTGTTCTGGCGACAGTTCTCTTTAGTTCTTTTCTTGGTCACCCAAAGTTCCCTGGATTGTATTTAGAGAGCAGGCTCGGGTCGAGGACCTGTGGCTCGAGCAGAATTGGCTTTGTCATTGCCCTCGAGTATGTCCCTGGAGCAAAAGACTGCAACAATTCAGACGATTGCAGTTGAAATGTCTGCGACGCATTCGGGCGTCAGTACCTCTGACCCCTCAGCACTGCATTGAACGCTTTCGGTTCACCGGTGTTCAGAGTGTTTTTTAAGCACATCAGTCAGCGAGCGTTCAGTCTGGAGGCTTGATTTTGCCGCAGGGTTCCCTGCTCAGAAACCTTTCCCTCGCTGTCTCTCTCACTCTCCGAGCGTCCCTGTGTCTCGGTGCGACTCTCTTTCTGACGACAGACAATTGAGCTGTTGCCGCTTCAGTTCGACTCCAACAACCACCTGATGATGCTCTCATCTCCAGAGCCGCGATGAATATTGATTGGATTTTGTTGTGTCTCTTTGCTGTATGGTACGCATGATCATGCATTCACAAACAGCTTTTGGTTCAGCAGCGAGCAAGCCAACGTCAGCTCTACAGTCAGAAGCGTTAGATCGGTAACCTTTTGTTTTCCTGGAACAATATTGCTTCATTTCTCTGTAATTCGTGTATATGGTTCCGGGCGATGGGCTTTGTTTGTGTAAGCTTGACACACGAAGATGATTTGGTTGGAGTTTTCATCCCTTCCGTCTTTGAAGTGCGTGGCTTTTTTCTTCCTCCCTCCCCAGAGCATGGTCAACAGTGTTGTACACCAATGGTGAATTGTTCTGTCTTACTGGCAGCCATCTGGCAAAACTTCACAAACATCCCCTAATGCAATTTCGGTCTGCCTGTTTTTCCCCCCAATCATTTTATGCTCCCACATTGCAATGCACTGCACAGCACTCCCTCGCTGGCTCTCCATGAGAAAAGAAAAAGGAAACCTCATCTCCACACGTCTGTGTTAAACAAAATGGATTTGTTTTATTGGAAGAGGAAGTAACATTTTTGAAACGTCACACAAATGTTAATGTTAAGTCAGAGTAAAGAAGCAGCCTTTGCATGTTCTGCAATAGATTCAGTTCTTTAAACACTCCTAGAACACAGTGAGCCAAGTCCATGGTCACAGACGTACTGAGAGACTGATGCAACTCCCTGAGTCGAATCTGCCTTAATCTCTTTTGCCTACAGTCATAAAAACATTTCCACCTGCTATCTTTCAACACGAGCCCGAAATAGCCAGTAATTCTACAAGTAAGCTCACAGACTGCTTGTCTCAACAGAAATGGAAACAGGTTGCTTTTTTGCAAATAAACTTACTGGTGTTGGGCTTCAAACTGAAAATTGAAGCAGTATTTTCGTCCCTCCCTACCCTCTTCACTTCTCCGCACATAGCGACAAGTCAAAATGAGAGGTAAACAAACGTCACATTGACCTTTGTTGCAATGACATACTGAAGAGGGGGCTCATTTCTCTGCAGACATTCCTGAAAATGTGGTTATATAACTATTACCCCAAAATTATAGTTCTGCCTTATAACCTTAGTTCCATGGATGCAGGTGGAGCTCTCAAGCTGGCATGTCCATCAGAATAAGGCCATTCAACCAAACTGGGGATTGGTCCTTTATAATGACTACACTTTCATTACTTCTCACATTCAGGGATCCATTTCCAACCCTTTAATTGGTGATCATCTATTAGCCTCACTGTTTGTTGCAACCAACACAAATGGCAGTGATCCTCTGTTCTACAGAACTGACGTAAGGCACAGTTGGGTTGTAGACTAATTGCATAATGTTAAATAGGACATTGAGCAAGCATCAGGAAATGTAACTCTGTATGTCTGGTTTCAGTGTAACTAGTGAATATGTAGACATTGTGCTTTTAGAGAATGCTTCCTCGTGCCACAATGTGGTGGAACGTTACATTTACAGTTCTGTATGTGAGAACCAATTTGGACTATTTCCATTTTATACCACCTCAAAATACCCTTACTCCACTACATTTAAGAAGAAATCTTGTAATTTATTATAAGCCAACACATTTATCTGACAGATACTTGTACAGATTTAGATATTGAATTAGGAAAAAGTATAATGATTTTATAAAATATTAAACATGGTTAAATATTAAACCAGTTATTTTCAGCAATTTTGGCTTGGTACATTAATAGGTACTAAACATTAGGTAGCTGGTGCTCCTGTCAAACTTCGATGTCTGTGCGTTGTCAGCAGTTCGAAAAAAAGATTTTTACTCTGTACTGGAAAAGCACAATTCTGAATCCTTCCCTGAGATTTCTGTTATTTTGTGACCTCTTCTTAATTTGTGAGCTCGACATATTGATCAAGAAAAAACACACTAAACCACCTAACTGTTAAAAATGGTCAAACATCGATAGCAGGGGACATTGCTGTTGAACTGAGCTAGAGAATGTTAACTTGTCCAAATCAGGATAACTTCAGTTTGTTTGCCCCCGTAGGAAACAATCAAAAGTTGTCTTGTCTTATTCTTTGCTGTATGCATTTTCAATAGGACACTAGAGATTTTTGTTTTTCAAGTCACTGTAGCTGACAGCAATGTGATGTCTCAACATGCCGGTGATGTTTTCTATGCACTGTCCCTTTTCTTTTTTTGCACATAGATGCTAAATAAAAAGGGGTCCACTATAGATCCCTGTAGAACACCACAACAATGAGATGTGCAAGAGGGGGCTACTCATTCCAAAATAGTTTTTTTCGGACAGCTAATTCATCATAAATGATTTTAGAAGGAATTGCAAGCAGGAAGTCCAGTATCTAACTTACACACAGCTGCGTTTTCTATCTCTTTGCTTTGAAATATATTTAAGTGTGCCTATTCTATAATGTCCATTTCCCATGGAAAAACCAGTCCAAAAAATCTGATGTGTCATTCTGTCATCTCGCCTTATAAATGTTTGTCATTTTCATTTTCTTATTGACATCTTCTTGTGTAGGGTCAGAGTGTGTTTGAGGGGGCCCGGATTTAATGTTGGTCCACATCCAAGAGCTGACAGCTCCCTGCTGTATGTGCAAAATATCACCACTTGTCATTTCAGAAATCTAAGCATATGCATTACAGTGATTGGATAGGTACACCTGGCAGAAGTGTTTGCCAATGTCATGCCAGAAACAACATATGTTACGTGTTATTAATAAAATCTCATCTCTGGAGGCTCCAGTGTCTCACTGAGACCAACAGTATAGATTAACGCCCCTGCTCCACATCAGGATCATACTCCCCTCATCTTTAATATGCTGCGGATATACTGCTTTCTGTCCGACTCATTATTGTGCTTTTTAATCAGAGCAACTACTGTGTTTCTCTGAGGCGTGCAGGAATGAATTTGAATGGGAAAAATCTCTGCAATTCCTCTGAATCACTGTTCCCAAGGAACAAGGGCACACCGCGAGGTCTGACTAAAAAAGAGGAAAGAATGGATATCATCTTCACTTTCCTCATAACACCATGAAGTATGTGGAAAATCCAAATTGGAGTCATGCCACAGTCGTGCATGGGTGCTTCTGTCCCCACAGAGAGAAATATTTGAAAACCCAGGGCACAAGAATGCGGCTCTGACAGAAAAAAGACAGGAAAAACCAGCAGAGGCCTGTAAATGCTGTAATATTCTACTTGAAGGCGGATTTGGTAGTTACTAGTGATGATGGATTCATGTGGAGTTTCTGGGGACTGGGCTGGCTAACAGGCTCATTCCCACTGCTAAATTATTAAAGCCCAAGGGTTCAGGAACATCCACATGTTTTTGCACTCGTCATATTTTATTTCATAGTAGTCATGGGGAGAGAATTAATTATTTACAGTGCCAGGTCCCCAGATATTTCCGAATGGTTCATTTTGCTGGCAGCTACAGATGATTGGTTAACCTTCTCTTGTTCTAATGCCACAGGTTTCACTCCCACACAGAGTAACTGTATACAGTACATACAGTACAATACTGGCCTCTCTCTGCTTCTTTCTTTGCCGGGTGTGGTATTGCATTGTTTTTCATCACTGTGAAATAAAATTTGATATGTATAGCTCAATCCTTGGTTACTCATGAGAATGTTACACAACTTTGAATGTGTTCTTTGAAAGGTTTTTCTTCTACAACATCTTTGCCTGTTTTTCACTGCTTTTCCCTTCATTTGCTCCATTCAGATCCACTGACTATGGCTCCACATATGAACGAATGAACGACAAAGTCGGATCCAAGATTGTCCTGAGTTACCTCTACGTCTGTCCAACTAACAAGAGGAAGGTGAGATGTTATGTTGAAATGTTTGGATTTCATTTCATTTACTTTCCATTTCCATGTTTCTATGTTCGTTCACCATGGTGGGAAAAAAATGAAAACAGGCTTATTTAAAAGGTGGAATTTGTCAAAGGTTCCTCTGTCGTGGAGTGTGGTTTCTAAGCAGGAGGTGGTGGTGATGTTAGACTAGAGCTTCAGCCATTGATGTGTTTCCAAGACAACAGGTTATCATACACCCTCTGAGCAATGCTTCCTCTTAGGGCAGACTTGACAATACATTAACGTTTACATGGACAGCAAAAGTCTGATTTAGACGATACTCTGAATAAGACACTGCCATGTAAAAAGCCTTTTCTGATTATCTTCTCAATAAGGTCATTCTCAGAATAAGCATAATTGAATAAAAAAATGTGGATTGTTCTAATGTTAATTGGATAATGTAGACATGTATACACCTTGTTTGAATTATAACATCCTATTGACGTCTTCACAGCATTTTCAACATTAACATGTGTGGCAGTTGCCAGTTTTTCTATTCATGTCGATGTAACTGCAGAAGTAACTGTAAAAGCCTCAAATGACAACCTCAAATGACAAATGACCCCCCCCCCCTCCCTTAGTAAACGGTGGTTCTAGTGTTTAGGCAGGCAATAAGGTAAAAACTCTAGAAAATATGGTACCTGTTCACTGACTTTACTCCCAAGAAGACTTGACATTATGATGATTATATTTACTTTCTACATTATTACAATGGGATAGAAGCCTCTGAGTTTTCCATGATAAGTATTGTAAATAATTTGGTTTAACTGCTTCGACTTGGGAGTCCTACCTTTATCAGGTGAAGCCTGTGTATGGACTATCTTGTTTACATGCTAAATACTACCAAATGAAAACATGTCAAACGCATCTTATTTGGGCTTAAAGGGATAGTTCACTGAAAAATGAAAATTCACTCATTATCTTCTTACCACTATGTCGATGGAGGGGTGGGTGAAGTGTTTGAGTGCACAGAACACTTCTGGAGTCTCAGAAGTAAACTTTGTAGCAGCCGAATACGATGCTGAAATTTGAATTATGCTGGATTTATCACATTAACATGGAATATACAGATAATGCCACAGGTAATCCCAATCCCCCTATATTTATTTATTTATCTTGCTTCAGTCATTATTTGAATGCTGATCTTTATTTAAAAATAAATGATTTTTATTTGTTGACACCATGAGCATGGTAACAGGGATAAATCTAGAGCTGAGTTCTCTCTGTCCTGTCGGAAGTTTTTTTCAGAAACCCTGTAAAGGTTTTGTTAAAACAGGCCAAAATTGAGAAAGATAGAAGAAAAAATTAGCTTACAACCAATTGCCAGTGTCACTGATCTGCCTGACAACTATGTCAAATGAAGGAATAGGAAAAAAAACAATACAATACAATGAAATACTTTAGCACACATTTTAAAACCTATAATGATAAAAAGCCACAATATAGAGAAGAAGAAAAACAAACAATAAAGAGTGGTCAACATATTTACGAATGATATTAAAAAATAAGTAAATACCTAATGTAAGTGCACATTCAACTTTTATGTTAATGGAATAAATTGTGCTAGTAACCAATCACCCTAAAGAATATGCCCATGGATCATTTGCTCTCGACTGGTTCACAACTCACTGTATTAGGCAGTAAATCTGATTTGCCCCCTTGTGGTGAACTTCACCCTTATGGTGCTCTGAGCAACAATTTGATAGACGGAAGTGGAAGTATAGCCAAGACGTCAGAGTTCAGCAAGCAGTTCAATTATAGTAGGAGTCTGGTCTCTATCTGTCTATCTGCAGACTAGACTGCCACAAAGCCTTTTCTGTATCAATATGTTCCTAGTCCTGTACAATATGAAAAAAAAATACTTTAGTATTGAAACATATGAATTAATCTTGGTCTCATCAACTTCCCACTGCTAATTACACTACAGTGTATGCATATGGAGAATATGAAGTTCTGTTCCTCCTCATCTGTTCCTCTGGTAAAGGCAGAGCAGTAGACATTGATTATATAGTTGTACAAAGAGCGAGACATGACAATTAGAAGCAAAAAGTCATTCAGTGAATATTTTCATCATGTCAACCATGAAGTATCTAAAGAGTCTGAGTCAGTGTAGTGTGGGCAAAGGAAACAGGTATTTTAAAGACATCATGGCCCATTAACATTATATAAAAAAAAACGTGACAATATAAACCTTATTCTTACAGTACAAGCAGATAAAGAACTAATATATGCTTTAGTAGGAACACGTGTACGTCTGCTTATTATTCACGTAATCAGTCAATCATGTGTGTGCAGCCTAATGCACTTAATCATAAAGATACATGGCAGAGGTTTAGGTGATGATCATGACTCCATGGACCCAACCTGCCATATGTCAACAGTACCGCCTGCTGCGGCTGCTGCTGGTGGTGTAATGGTGTGGGGGATATTTCCTTGGCACACACTTAATACCAAACACTCATGGTTTGAACAGTTCATTGTTGCTGAAAACGGTCATCTCTTTATAGACACCGTTTACCATGTTCTCATGGCTAATTACAGCAATATAGTGCTCAATGTCACAAAGTCAAATTCTTCTCAGAGTGGTTTCCTTGACATGACAACGAGTTTAGTGAACTTCAGTGTCCTCCCCTGTCACCAGATGTGACTCCAGTAGAACCTTAAGGATGTGATAGACCTGGAGATTAGCAACATGACTAAGGGTTAGGAATAATGAGATGCAGTCATGTCACGGAGCAGAATCTCCAACATCTTGCAGAATTACAGCCACAAAGAACTGAGGCTGCTTATGGGAGTTAAGGGAGGAACGACCCAGTATTACAGTGGTGTTCCCAGTCAATTGCTTGAGTTAGTGCAAATGATCCGATGAGCAGTCAAACGACAACTATATAACTTAGTATGGGTCTTCTTAATAGAAATATATCTTACAAATGAAACATTCACAAATTATAAAGTGCACTCATGCTTAATTCAGTACATGCAGAGATTTTATACAGCTTTATTTGTTCTGTTACACCCAGTGCTTCGGTTTATAGTTGGTACTGTTGTCCAATGGAATCTAACATAAGACGGACACCACCGTGTGTACCACATCTCTGTGAGGTCACTGCTGTATGGACTCCTTTGCTTGGCTACAGTTCCTGTACATTTTAACAAGAGACTCATTCCAATGGTTTCATCTAAAAAAATAAATAAACTAAGAAGTAAACCTACAGTAAGTTGACAGGAGAGGATATTATCTTCTTGTGATTCCAGCATTGAGTTTTTCTGCTGACGATGTGTCTTTTTCACTAAGCGCCTTCTTAAATGAATAAATCAATCAATAAAAAGTATAACGTTTATGTACAATAACTTTATAAATGATAAGATTTTCAAGTGGTTAAGTTTTTGACCATATCCAAAAGAAAAAAGAGCAGATTATATCATCAGCTGAAATGCAAACAGAATGACAAACAGACATATTTTTTTTGGAAACAAGTTAAATACTGTAGCAAGGTATTAATATATATAACTATTTATAACCTTGAATATCATCCAGTACTTGGACAATCTTTACAAGTTAAAAACATCTAGCTGCCAAACACAACTGTTTAGTATCAAACTTGAGATCATCTAAGACACTTACTAATTTTAACGGTTTACAGTTTACTTATATATGATGATAATATAACATAATATTAAGAGGAAAATCACATGTACATTCAAGGTACTGCAGGTCTACTCAACAGAGCAACTGAGTTAACATTTATAAATATAAGGTTTGTTGGAAATCAGCATCTTTTCAAACTGTCAGCGTCGGCACGCATAACCCTGCATGTTCACAAGTGCGTCACGGATTCAGAGCATTTTGTTCACTTTATGTGTCAGGTTGCCAGGCACAGCCTGGACTATTAATGTAAACACCTTGAACGACCTGCTAACTCCTGAAAATGTGTGTGCACATTTGCAATCGTCCTTGTGCCAGTTGCATCCTGGATCAGACCTTCTACCCTTTTATTTCTGAATGGCCGCTGGTATAATACGATTGACACATCTTTGAAATAGCACATCTAAGATGGAGGAGCCTCTGTCTGGCATCACTACATCACCAGAAAGGTATTGTCTCTACATCTGCCTCTGTGAGCAAGAGGAATTAACATAACAAGCCTACAAGGAGCAATAGCAGCTAAATACTTGAAGAGCATTGCTAGAACAATAATGGTTGTATGATCCGCCTCTCGAGTCTAGATGATTCAGGTGCTATTGGGAAATGTATCCCTGAAGCAGTGAGGCATTGTGCTCCCGTGGCTGCCAAGAATTGTACATCCTCGCTGTGTCTATCTAGTAGGAAAGGATCCTGCTCCCTGCACCCTCAGGGACAAAGCAAATGGTTCTACAAGATCAGGCTGGAGTGCATTCAACTAAAGCATGGTCATCAGTATTTGATATTTGACACACAGCTCGTGTCTCTTTTCAGGAAGGCATAATCAAGGTTCTTCACCAGCAGTATTGTTTTTCCCCATCACATAAAAGTTCCCTCTTTTCTCTGAAAGCCACAGCTTTAAACCCACTAACTAGTTTTAAATCCACGGCCTGTTTTGAAATAGCTCACCGAGCATCAGTAATGTGATATAAAGCTTATTTTGTAGTTTTTTCCATTGGTTCATGGCTCGACTGAGTCATCCATACACAGCATTAAAACCAGTTCCCTGTACCTGAGCCTCCTCAGCCTCAACAACAGTTGCTGTCATCATAAAAGCACAACTAGTTTAGCATCCCAATTAAAACATACTCATACTACTCACTAATAATTATTTTTTTCAATGCCTGCAGGAGTGACCCTGCAAATAATATTCTCCAATGAATTTAGTCCTATTTTGCTGGTAAATGCCCTGTGGTATCAGCAATAAGGAACACACAGTGACATGGGAGAATAAACTTAAAGAGAGTTGGCTGGACATGTTTTATGTGAGAGCATAATGCAATGTCACCAACTGAGACTACTAACAAGAGTCAACATTAGCTGAGGCCGCCATTCAAATGTTTGTTGGCTGCAGCTGCTGATGTCTTGATTCATTATGGGGCTTCGTCACCTCTCTGGTATTGGGTGGTTTTCTTTAGGTCTTGTGTCAAGGAAGGGAAAAAACACATATGATCATATGGTCACAATTCAAATGTAAAGCTTTTGAACCAGGAAAGAGATTCCTCATTGTTTGGAGGGCGATGAAGAACATAGGGAGCCTTGCATCCACATCAGAGCTTGTATTTAGCTGATGATGAAAACAGTACTGCTCCAAGTTAATCGTTTATAACAATAAATAATCTGGGTTTAGTTTTCTAAAGAGATATTGTGTTGTGTGGGCTGCTGCGGCGAAAAGTGATATAGCTAGCCAATGGCCCACATCTCACTAAAAAACATAAAGAAGCAGCATCCGTGTGCCCACTGAAAATTAAGTGAATATGCAGAGGTTGTAAAAATGAAAGTTTATTTTTAGTATTTAGACTTATCTTCCTCCAATTCACATTTAAAAAGGAGCAGGAAGAAGACTGAGGAATTCACAGATTGGATCTATGAAACTTTGAAACTACGGAACATCAGCATAATTATGTGGTGAACAATAAGTCATGGCCATGTGACAATAGAGCTAAGAATGTTCCAGCAACGTGAATGGGGGTTCTGAGGTGTTTTCCTTGACAATAAGTGTTTTGTTCAGGTGAAGCTGCCTGGTCCGACACACGTTCAATAGAAAAAACAAAAAATCACTGACATGGAGGTGCTCGGGGTTCATCAGCCTCACTTGATCAAAGCCAAGCCAAGGTTCTGACCCTCAATATGTTTGCATGGAACAGGAGAAAATAGGATTCTGCAACTAATCCACATCAGGGTGACGAGCAGAACATATAGCTGGTGGTATAGTCCATAGCAAGAACATAGTCCCCCAGGTTATCTTTGTTGCTGATGTGACCCTTTTTATTTTATATTTTGATTATATAAGTTTAGATCAACTTGTTTTAAGACCCCAAGGAGCCAACTGATTCGACTCTACCACACAAATCACACAATATACGGGATGTACTGGAGCGGCGGTGGATTAGTGGTTCGAAAAGAGGCACATCAGACGCAAAGGTCGCTGGTTCGAGGCCACGGACCTGGACAGGAGGATGGACCAGACCTGGATCTGTTCAAGTCTAAGAGGACAGATGGACTCACTGTCTAAGTGCCCCTGAGCAAGGCACCTTACTCCCCTAACATCTGCTCCCTGGGCACTTTCCATTGCTGCCCACTGCTCCCTGTGGTCACCGTGTGTGTTGTGTTCCGTGTGCTGTGTTCACACGGATGTGTTAAAAGCAGAGGGTCAATTTCCCCATTGCATGTGGTGCTTGTGTGTGCATGATTGCGGGACAATAAATGAATCTTAATCTGAATCTTAATCCAATGTAAACAACACATATGAACTTTAGGTTACACCAAAATTTTTGATATTTTCAAAATCCAATTATAGAGAAAAAACATTATTTTATTGCAGGCATATTACTGTGTGGTCATCACAGAAGAGTAGAAATCTCATGAGAATATGTCACCCTAATGCTTGACCTCTGGCTCTGCCCAGGGGCCAATTCTTTCTCTGCACCTTATCTCTGATCTAATTATTTCGATTTGCCATCCCGTAGATGGATGAAAGTTTGCCTGTATGCTGGCTACGTTCCTCCGCTCCCTCCTTGCATCTGAGTGGCCTTATTTAGCATCTGCCAGTGTTCTACCGGATAAAAAGAGCCCGGGTGCCTAATCACTCACTGTAAGATATAATCGTCTGCTGCTCTTTGAGATATTTCTTTTCAACCCCAATAAAGGAATCGTTACATATCCACTGGGGCAATTCTGGAAGCATATGTAGATTTTTGTTCTCTTACAATGTGCATGAAGTAAGTCGGAGCTGTGACCTTTAACAATGTCGCATTATAGATTTGAATGATAGTAATGACATTTAGCACAAAGCATCTAAAAAATGACACCTCACATGAATCATCTTGGCTATATTTGAATGTCTCTTTTTGTTCCTGAGCAGCCTGCACTCGGGCCTGGAATGGTTTGATTGAGCGGCTGGTAGATTTGGGTTAATTTCAAGAAAATAGAGGCATGCACAGTGGAAACTCCAAAGAGGAAGCAAGACAGAGAAAACATGATCGCTAAATGTGGGTGATTAAGTCCTGATCCATGGTTAATGAGCATATTTCAGCAACAACTCTCTGCTAAAACCTCCTGTCAAAGACAGACTAAGCCCAATTGATCCGGCGCGACGTGATTCATTTGCTGCAGGGTGTCTCTTTCCCTCCGTCTCTGATCCATACCTCCACTTACCACATGATCCGACAACTACCGGCTTCTATCTCTGTGCTGCACAGCTTAACACCAGGCCGATAAAACACAAAGGTTATCCTTCCAACCTCTATCGATTTAGTATTGTTACCCTCCTCGCTGGCCGGCTTCCTCACAAGAGCTGAGTGGATGCTGTGAGGAAAATCTTAATCACCCCTCGCTAATGCTATCGGTCACTGTGATTTTGGAATTGAGTAATTATTGTGTTGTTTTAGGAGGCAGGAGAGAAATTGGCCGCTGCTCCTCTTCCCGCCTCTGTTTTAGCTTAACATTGGTTGCGGGTTCTTTCTAATCGCAGAGGCGACAGACAGAAACTGGCTTGTTTAGATAATGCGAAAGGTTGGAGGAATATGTGGCTGTTTTCACAGTTGCGTGGCAGCAAACGAGTTATGTGGATGTGCACATTCTCGGCCCCATTCGCATTATGAGAAAGAGCACAGTGTGAGCCGGGCCAATCGAGGCTTGAGAAAGGATGAGCACTGCAGTTGAAGGTTACACTTACATGGGAAGCATAGAAAAGGGAAGATACCAATCATTGATCAGCACAAAGCTGGAAGAGAGAGCAAAGGTAGATTTCAATATGAAACCGATCCTGGCAACCTTTCACTGAAACTCCTGACAGTTGGCTCAAAACACGGAAGGGTGAAATGTAATTTCTCATTCATAATAGACTCTGCTCTTACTCAAATATTATAGAAAATGATTACTGTTAAAAAAAATGTAATTACATCAGACAAACCCCACAGATACTGGCAGATATCAGGAGGCCTTGGCATTGCAAAGTGACAGGTAATGAATGGCGAGTTCTTTGAGCCCCGGCCAATGAGAAATCCAGGTTGAAAATGTGCTGCCTCTTTATTGGTGCTTAATGAAAAACAATTTATCTAATCACCACCAGGGAGGGTTCCCCGCTAAAAGCTCCGGAAAGAGCGTGAGCATTTCTGTCAGTGACAAATGTGCTACTGTTTTTCCAATTCAGACTGAATTGACGTGAGATAACAGCCACTTCGACCACAAGTGAGGGCCAGTAGCCACAGTACAACCACACCATTCCTGGAGATGTGTGAGTGTTGTAGTTTAAGCCAGATTAAAGGCTCCATTCTTCAAGATGCACATTTAAATATATATTCAGCCGATTTCTTAATATTAAGAATGGAATAAATGAAGTGTAATGTGAAGGAATGCACGCACAGTAAAGAAACAATAAAGGATCATCTCAGGACTATGCCGTTCCCCTCAGCTCTCTTTACTCATTATTTTTGGTCTTTGGGCCAGAAACTGCTCGAATCAGCATTGTCTCTATATTACCTTCATTTTACCTTCAAAGTGCAGACAGACGGTTGAACAAGGGTGAATATTTCAGCGACGTGTTACATCAGCATTATTTACCATGTTTAGATATTTCCAGTTTTCATCTTACATTAAAAAACATGTCCCCATTCCTGTGTAATGGACAATGACGCTTTTCTAAGTTCAATTCTGCCTCTGAAAAAACTAGGAGCAGGCTACGTTGCAGTCTTCTGAGGAAAAACATGACAGAACCACACATTCCAGCAAGTGTCCCAAAATGATATATATGTTAACATTAAACTGGCAAAGCCATAGGAATTATGACGGGAGTGAAGGATTAAGTCAGGTGACAAATGTCTTGTGGAAATGGAATTTTTTTAACCACGTCCATGATTGTTGACCTCACTTGACCTTAGTTACATCCGACCTGCCTATAGAGGGCATCAGATCAAACAAGGCATTGACATCATTTTGAACATGCCTATGAATTAACAATATTTTGATGAATTTTTAAAATATGTCAACATCTAGTTAGAATAATCCCATCAAATGAGTACATGGTGTACTGTATTAAGTGATCATTTATTGTAAATTAAATAAGCCTACTAACAGCTTAACCAGGTAAATGCCTAAAATGTTTCAACCTTTAAACATGAATAAATGTTTTCAGTAGCACTGTCTAATTCAAAAGAATACCACATCCTTAAAATATATTACACACCTATTCAGACGCCTCTTCTTTAGTCAAGGGGGAGTTCATTTGATCATTTTATCTCCTTCCACAAAGACTCTAAATGTCATTAGCTGAAAGAAATATGCATCGTGGAATTCCTGGTCTTATTGAATTTGGTAATAACTGTGATAGCTCTGGCGGAAATATTCCAAGCATGAAATTGAAAGCTTCTACCACTGTGGCACTGTTAAATTTGAAATGAGAATTTTTGTTGCAGGGAGAAATGCAAAGAGATGACACGCTAAAGGACGGGCTGATAGAGGAAATATCGTCCTGTATATGCAGATTTATCCATGGCTGCTTAATCCTGTGTTTTTACAGCCCTTAATTGTCACTAGACTACAAGCTCTATCACCTTTCTGTTCTATATCAGGACACATGGTTTTATGGTTTCTCAGCCCACCTGTGTGCTTCGGGGGCACGCTGTGGTTTACGCACTTTTTCACTGCTTGTTTCTGTGAACAGGCTTCATCTCTTTTCGGAGAGATAAAATGCCTCCACCGTGGAGAGCGCAGACAGAGCCGTGGCTACGGAGTCGCAGTCATGAAATGAAGCTGGAAACATAGCAGAGTAGTTTGCCAAGCATTAGTCTGACGCGTGCCAAAAGCCACGACTGTTCCGCTGACACCGCTCCTGCCTCCAACGTCTTTCTTCTACCTCCTCGCATCTTCCTATCTTTCCACCTCATTACTCAAAACTCGCCCTTCGAATCCTTTCTTCTCTCATCACGAAAAACTCATACCGACCTGCCTCACGTGTGTGCACGCTCTCCTCCTCTTCCCTTCTTGTATTTCTTCTCCCCGCTCTCAGATTATGGTGTTGACAGATCCGGAGTTTGAGAGCAGCGTACTCATCAGCTCTGATGAGGGAGCCAGCTACCAGAAGTACCGTCTCACGTTCTACGTCCTCAGCCTTTTATTCCACCCCACTGAAGAGGACTGGGCCTTGGCCTACAGTCACGACCAGAAGGTGCGTTTTTTTGCTTGATGTCATCTCCTTTACTGTTCTTGTTACAATTAGCCGCATGTACTTAGAGTCATCTCTAGCTTTGTGTTACTCAATAGAACCTGTCGTTCATTCTTGATGATTAGCTGATGGTAAGGCATTCACTCGTCTTGAATATGAGATTTGTTGAAACATTGAAATTCTAAAATAGTGCTCTGATAGTGCTCTTATTATATTTGATTAGAAACCTTTTTTATCTGCTCCAACCAATATATGACATTCTCCATTGTTCTACATCAAAGACAATGGATAATCCATTACGGTCATTTTGCTTTTTTGACCTTTGGAAACAGCTGTTTCATTACTGGGTGTTATCTGTATTAAGATTTATATATATTATTTTTTTATATATATCTGAAGCAGAGGTTTATACTATATTCGCCAAAAAAGATCAGTCCCTTCAAGTGATTCTCAGACTCCCATTTTCTTCTTCTTCATAATGGTGTCACCTTCCCTGGGGTCTGTTGCACAGTGTGAGGCTCTGCACACCCTCCTCACACAGTGCTCTGAGATTGTTCCCAGCACATCTCTGCCATTAAGGTCAATGGCGGCGACCTGTGAGCCAGCGATTGCCCTTGTCGCTCACAAAGCTTTGGAAAGGTTGTCACTGTGTGAACAGATGAGTTACAGTGTCTGCCAATGATTCAATTTATAAACCTTCTTTTTCTCCATTTAATCTAGTGCATTATATTCGGGTTATCCCATACTTCTCTCTAGATTTGCATCTACCTTCTAAATCATATTTCCACACATTAAACATTTGATCAAATTTGGTCAAAACTTTCATTTGAGCTCTGCTCCACTTGCTGCAGCATTAAAACTCAGCATGGAAATTCTGCTGCTGCTCTTTCAGACTGCAAGACTAACTGTTAAGACGAAGACGGTGGCCAAGTTCAACAAGTCCAGACCTCTGTGAAGTGTGGGTCGGAATGAAGTTGAAAGAGGGAGCTGTCCTGCCGTCAGCCAAGGTTGTGGGCAAAACGTAAAATTATTCAGATGGATTGCCGGTTGTAAAAACCACTCATCAGTCACCGCTGTTGCATTATTCCAAAACACTCTCACTCCCTAATGTTAATTAAAAACGGCCCTCAGCAGCTTACATTATCTATAAGAAATTACAGCGTATACAAAATATGAGGTGTGCCTCCCTCACCCATGAAATAGACTCGCAAGATCAATGGCGGTAACAGCTATTGATCTCACTGATTAAATACATCTCAGTCATGAGGGCGGGATATACATCAAGCAGCAGGGCCCAAAGTTCAACAAGGCTGAGGCAACGGAGACTTGGATTTTGGCAGCGCAACATTAACAAGGCAGCCGGGGTCAGCGCGTGCACTGATCACAGGTATTATGAGGATGTGACTAATGACACTCTAATTTGTGTCATCATCGGGACAAAAGGCTCGGGCGTCATTACCACCTGTGCTCGAATCCCATTCACACACCGCAACCACCTCCCTGGGGCGGTGGTTGCAAATGCACAACAACAAATGTTCTTCATCTAGTCCATTAAAAGAGGTAAACACAGATATTGGACGCCTAATTCAACCTGATTTCCCTTGCAGCCATGACGCTTCATCTCTACCGTGGCGCCGGCAGTGAGAAGCCTTTAATGTGCTCATTTTCAGCCTGCAACTGGCTAACAGTTTTCAGACTGGGTCACTCAGAATTGAATCAGCTGCTAGTTGGTGCTTATCCGTGGCTAAGTGCAGCCCCGGGGACCTAACTTGGAGGCAGGAGTGAAACCCTTTAGTGAGACATCAGAATCCATGTCAGGACAAATAGGCTGGGGTGGAGTGTTTGTTCTTGAGTTCTTCTTTTATGACTTACAAAAAATTAACACTCCGGTCGTTCTCCTCCTAGAGTAAGTAAATGAAGACGTTAGATTTAGACCTCTTAGTGACCTTTCCAGGCTCTTATCTCTTGACTGTGAGGGGTTTGTGGAGACAATTAGTCATTGATGTGGTCCCAAGTTGGATTCTGAGAATAAGGCCAGTGTTGCCGCTGCCAACTGAGTGAGTTATGTAAACAGTCAGATACAGGCGAACAGCAGAGAGGAGAGTTGTCTTATTTTATTCCCTGTAAACTGCCTGAGCTCCCAGTAGACGGGGCGTTAGGGCATCTTGCCTAAAACTATTTTTTTCTCATTTTTTTAGACAAAAGCCCAGACAAGAACAGGCTGTTTTTTTCTAATTCCCTCACTTATTCATGAGAGACCCTTGTGCACTTTAGCTGATGTGAAAACTATAAATATTTCTGATGCTCTGTTGGCAGATATTAAGTAGCGTCTGAGGGATGCTGCAGGGAAATACATTTCTCCAAAATCAAAAAAAGAGGACGATAAACATTTATTTAATTTGCCGTGGAACTGAGGGGATTGGAAAACAGAAGGTTTCTATCAAGGCAATAAATATTGAGATACGTCTCCCTACGCCTCAGCAAACATAGCAGACAAAAGGCCATGGCTCTCTAATGGACTCTGTAGTGATTAACTCGACCAATAATTGTGTCAGAGACAAGAGTACAGGACGCGACACTGTAATCAAACAAGGTTCAGCCATTAGCGGATGTGATTTTCTCACCAATGACGGAATATTATCTTTTTTGTGTGTACAATTTGTCATAATTCATTTTTATCTCTTCTACATTATTATTAGCCTATTCCTGTGTTCATTGTGTTTTAATTATAAAAAGTTTGTAGTATTGCTCTTTAATAAAGTGAGGAGACGTCTGAGAGAGTAAAAGAAGAAAGGTCAAAATGTGTTACATTTTGGTTCCTAGTAAGAGTCAAGTTCCAAAGACACCAATTCCCGTAATGCAGCTAAGGGGTAAATGAATGATGTTTTTCTTACATCAATCCTTCCAACCTCATGGTGGCGCTAGAGAAAGAATTAAGGGATAGTTATTCAAATAATTCAGAGTGCATCATCTGAGAACCATAAAGTTTGTTGTAACCCATGTGGTAAGTCTTGTTATATGTTTGTTTCACCGGATAAGGGAAAACGTTGACCTGCTGGTGGCACTAGATCAAAAGTCATGTGACCTCTGAAGTCAGTAGGATTCATCCTGCGGGGATCACGATATCGCTTCTAGACATCTCTACTAAATTCCATGACAATGCATCCAGTAATTTATGAGACATTAAAAGATAATAATAATGGCAATTTCGTGGTAGCACTCTGGCAATAACCAGGCACTCATCAAAGTGAGTGTATCTCATCCTCTGGGAGAATGAATGCCTGTACAAACTTTCATGAAAATCCATACAGTAATTTCAATATTTCTTCCGTGTCATATTCTTGAAGTTTTTAACGATTTGGCGTCAGCTATTCCACAAACAAATCAATGACTGACATATTTTTGTTTTGTACTTAAGTTCTAAAAATGTGCCTGTCAAATACCTTCTGCGACTTCTCAGCACAGCGCCTGTCAGTGGCCTGCCACACAGAGACTCACACAGTGTCTGCTGCAGTCGGACCAGCCTGCAGAAGTACGAGCTCAGCACTGAGATTCCAAATCCTTGCATTTCCTTTGAACTCCAAGCAACAAATAACCAAACTGGCACATTTGAGAAACAGTGTATATATTAACACCGTTGAATTTATCAAGGACAGAGGCTTTCAAGGTTCAGCTCTAACCTCATGAAGAGTCATCCTCATGGAAATGGAGAGCGTATTCATTCTGCACTGCGACTGCATTACCCTAAGATAGCACACAGCAAACCCCAGGTCCAGGCAAGCATTTAATTTGTGTGTGTTTATATTTCCACTGGAGGGGCGGCGATCCATTAAGGCTGAGGCTGCTGTAGCAGGGAGCTGTTGTCTCAGTGGCTATGACAGCGATATTGCTGTGTCTGAACTGGAACACATGGGACTCAACCAATGCTCTGATCTGGCATCCCAGTACAAACAGAGGGATTAATGTCATTAGTGAGGTGATGGATGGCTCCAAATGGAGCAGTGATATTACAATAGATCATAACAAAATGAACAGGGACCATGGGGGGAGCTGTCTTTGACAGGTTCATTCTAGACAGCACAGAAAGTATGCTTAGAATTGGGAGGACATTTAAAAAAAAAGTATTCCGTTTGTGAACACTGTAAAACAGAGAGTAAAACAAAATAAAAGCATAATTTTGATAAAAGTTGCAAGCAGCACCAAAGGGCCCTTCACCTTCCTGATGTCAGGGGCTGGTGCAGATGCTGTGAGCTGCAGCTCAGAGACCTTGGGCTCAACATCGCCCTCCGTGACTGGATTCTGAACTTCCTGAAGGGCAGACCACAGGCGGTGCGGATAGGCAGCACCTCATCCTCCACCCTGACTCTAAACACCGGTGCCCCCCAGGGCTGTGTGCTCAGTCCTCTCCTGTACTCCCTGTTCACGCATGACTGCGTGGCCACCCACAGCTCCAACACCATCGTTAAGTTTGCTGATGACACGACCGTCATAGGCCTGATCACCAGCGACGATGAGAAGGCCTACAGAGAGGAGGTCAGAGCCCTGACATCTTGGTGTCAGGACAACAGCCTCCATCTCAACGTCGGCAAAACAAAGGAGCTGATCGTGGACTACAGGAAGAGACAAGGAGTAGAACACGCCCCCCTCTCCATCAACGGGACTACGGTGGAGCGAGTCAGCAGCTTCAGGTTCCTCGGGGTCCACATCAGTGATGACCTGACCTGGACCCATCACACAGACTCCATCAGGAAGACGGCCAGACAGCGGCTCTTCTTCCTCCGCAGGCTGCGGAGGCTCAACATGGATGCCAGGATTCTCTGCAACTTCTACAGGTGCACCATAGAGAGCATCCTGACTGGCTGCATCACCGCCTGGTACGGCAGCTGCACCGCCCTCAACCGTAAGGCTTTACAGAGGGTGGTGAAGTCTGCCCAGCACATCACCAGGACGGAGCTACCACCCATGGAGGACCTCTACACCCAGCGGTGTAGGAAGAAGGCCAACCGGATCATCAAAGATCCCTATCACTCCAGCCATAAACTGTTCCGCACCACCAGGCTCAGAGACAGTTTCATCCCCCAGGCCATAAGACTTTTAAACTCCTCCAATCTGTCATAACTCTGCACCTTAGCATATTTGCACTATTGCATATTTGCACTATTGCACACACTTGCACTATTGTTTTTCTTTTTTTCTTTAGGTGTATATATATATTTTAGATATGTATATTTTATTTTAAATTTTAAATTTTGATTGAGCATTGTTATAAGAGAGCCTGTGACCCAAGCATTTCATTGCAAGCAACTGCTTAATGTTATCGTTGTGCATATGACAATAAACTCTTGAATCTTGAATCTTGAATCTTGATGCAGACATGATTCAGAACCTTTATGATGTTTGGAGTCTGCACAAATGGAGCACACTGTTCTGTTGTGTGAGTGTGAATAAAATATAATCACCTCCCTGGTGGTGATTAGAAATAATATCAGAATAATGCTTTGTTAGTGGAGAACGAGATGCTGTGTAACATTTCATGTAGTGTGACAACTGAATGAGTAGAAAGATACAAATATCGAACAATATCAGAAATCAAGAAGCCTCTTTTAGTGCTGAATGATAAATTATCTTTACATGGACAATAAACGCAGTGCAAAGGCTGCCAGAAACAGAATTAATAAGTAATAATGATTTTATTTGATGATGGTACCAAAACCTGGTATTAAATAGACCTCAAGTTTAAAGACGAGGTCTTGTATTGATTGGCTCCACACATTGCATTCTCTTCTCAGCTGCTGTCTATCATACACACACTAACACACATACACACACACACACACACACACACACACACACACACACACACACACGCACACACACACACACACACAGACAGGGAAGGCGGAGACAAGGAGGGGATCACAGAAAACAGGGAAACACTAAAGTTACGACATAAGCCGTGACACTAATACTGGCACCAAAACCAAACCACTTGACAAAAACTAAGGAGATTCACGGTCTTAAGAGTTATCAGACAATATTTATGAAATATCTCAATAAGCTGAGTGGTAAAATGTAAGTTTGCAGCCTATAACTTCCTGTTGTCATTAGATGGTATATATAAAAACAATATTGTGTAAAATTGGCACACCACTTTGGCGACAGTTTGTCATGCAGATGTGTGCAGGCCAAGATTCCTAATAGATGTGAGGTTTGACACAGATTTGACCAGATACAGGCCAGAACCTTACCATCCAAGAACTGATTCTTTCTGTACCTGCCATTCAAGAAAAACTAAAAAATACTTTGAAATGAAACTGACAAAATTTGAGGTTATTTGGATTGATTCCATTTTCCCAAGTTCTTCAAAGTGCAAGAAATATTCCCAATAAATTCAAAATGGTGGACTTCTGATTGGCTTCAGGGTGTGGCTCTACCCTAAGTCTAACCTGACTAAACCTGACAGATGTGCCGCCTGAGTTTCAAACATCTAGGGCAGTGTGAAAGGGGAAGCCTCTGAGTTTTGTGCCAGGCGGAGCATTTAAGCCATTTTGCCCCACACACATAACATTTCACCATTATGGATGTATATACAAATCTTTTTGAGTTTGCATGCAGCATGTGTAGCCTCTCAAAAGTGTCAAAGGAAATACAAAGCCTTAGAAATAAAATAGTGTCCTTATGATAACTTAGTCATATAAACTTGAAAAAGAGCTTGATAGAAGGAGGATGTCTTCAGGCCAAGAGTGGCTTGATGATCAGGAAATGTTTGATTGTGGTTTTGTTGCTCCCGATGAGACAGTGAAATGAACTCTGATATCAAAGGGAAATTATGGATACAGTGAAGTAGTGGTGCCTACATGGTGAGGAGAGGCAGACCGAACAGATGGAGTAACTTGTTCTGATGGAATAGCAGATATGTATCGTCACTCTGTTGTCAAAACAGCAGATGGGGGTCTGCTGCCAAGCCGACAGAGGAGTGTGTCAACAGTACTGAGATGGAGAAACTTTTCTGTACTCGTTGGCCCTCACTTAAGATTATGCTTTAGTCTCTAAATGTAACATTTCATGGATGAAAAGTCACGACTGAATTGCTCTGTGTGCTCCTCTTCTCAATATGATTGTATTTTTGTCTGTCTCAATGCTAAAACAAGTTAAAGGGGAAGCCTCTGGTTTTTGGGCCAGGGGGAGCAATCTAGCTATTTCACCCCCGCCCATGTATGATTTTGTGGATGTGCATGCAACGATTTGTAGGCAACATGTTTAGCCCCTTTTTCACAAAGGGAAAAAACACAATAATCATTCAAATATAACAATAATAGTGCATATTTTCATACAGTTTCATGCAGTATTTCCTTTTATACTATTTTATACAATCCACTCAGCTATGTACTTTTTCTGTACTTTTCCCACATCCAACCTATTTAAAAACTTATATTTTGACTGAGTTCATCCTTATTTTCACATCATGTTTTAGATTTGAACCTGACTAGCAATGGTGGGATGTAATGCACTATAATTACTTTACTACTGTACTTCAGTGCATTTTTCAAGTATCTTTACTATACTTAAGTAGAGTACTATTCTTGTACTAAACTAAATATACAGTAGGTACAATAGTAGACCGTTGCATTATGAAATAGGCTCCACTTGGCAAGTTCTTTTTATACTTTAAATATTTTCAAAAGCAAGTACTTACTTTTACTCGATTACAACATTTAACGTGGTACTTTTACTTTTACTTGAGTACATTTTTGAGTATGTAAAATTAGCAAGTCAAATGAGTACGTCCTCCACCGCTGCTGCTGGTTATAGCTCGGTGCTATCTGGATTGTAAGACATCTGTGTTATTCTGACAGTATAGCCTGACAGTAACTGACAGTAACCATGGAACAGAAAACATCTCACCCCCTCATTAGGCTACATCGCTGTATATCTGGACACATTTTCCTGCTCCATGCTACATTACGCTCACTTGCTATAGGCTTGGAGAAGGTGTACTTCCTTACTGCAGTTTCCTCATTGGATCCAAGGATCAGGTGGCAGTTGTTCTCTTCCTTCAGAGATAAAGCTTCAGAGGCAAGGCTTCTTTCTTCTTCTTTGTTCGTTTTATTGGCAGTGCAACCAACGTCAAGGTGCATTACCGCCATCTACTGTGTCTTCTTCTTCTTCTTCTTCTTCTTCTTCTTCTTCTTCTTCTTCTTCTTCTTCTTCCTTCCTAATGAAGTATTCTTCTTCTTCTTCTTACTTCTTAGTCCACTCTACTCTTCTCCACCCGAAATTGGAGTTGCTTTGCCCTTGATAAACTCTCTGTGTCCTTTTAAGATGTTCTGAATTTCAATGGCGGAAAAAAATAGGCTTTGATAATTCCACATCCATGGTAACCTTCTTCTTGCCACTAATGTGCCCCGTGCTCTCTTTTGTTTCTCTCTCGTTTGAGCCCATTAGTCCAATTTTAGTTGCTCATGAAAGACAAACATATTTGTCTGGGGCTAGGGATGGAGAAAGGAGCCTGAAGGTGAGGGGGGCTATTAGCAGGCATGTGTGCATGAAGTAGAGAGGAAGGTGGGGACGTGGGAACAGAGGGGAGGAAATGAACCATTAAATGACAGCAAATGAAGATTGATGGATCATGCTTGAATTATTATTAAATATCTAATTTCTATCTGTTATAGAGGCTCCGCTGACATTCTCTGTTGGCGGCGCAACATTAATAGATATCAGTTGGTGCGTTGGCTTGTTTATCAGTTTTCGAACAGGCCTGCGGTGTACTCCCTCTTCGTTGGCCCCAGCTGTAGCCAAGCCAAGCCCTAATATGACACACTAATCAGTAGAATCAAACCAATTCCTTTTTATCACATCAACGGAGGTAAGAGAAAGCACTTTAATGGTTTTTAATAGTTCTGCTCTGTGGGGGATGATTTATATTTATTTATATCATTCACTCCTTCTGTCCCTGCGGTGACTGGCGGCAGAATGGAGGCACGGTCTTCTCCAAGCTGTTCTCTCACTGCGAGGAGTCAAGGTGTATGTTTTTGGTTTACAAGCAATCATGACATTTATTTTAGTCAACAGCATCCCACAAGTGAGCCTGTCAGAGTGTGGGAACACGGGGCTGAGAGGGCACCAAACATCATTTACTAAACCTTGACTGGAAAGGTCTTGTCAGTCTTGTGAAGCAGCTCTGCATGATTCAGGACCATAGAAATCTTTAAAAATAAGGGCTTTTAGTTTGAGTCGATTTTTGCTCCTGAAAGACATCGGTTTACTTCCATTTGCAGCTCAGGTGTGATGCTAAAACACTGACATCAATACACACAAGCAAAAACCTTTCAAGTTAAGATTGTTTTATTTGCTTGCTGCTTGTCCTTTTAGCTGATACATTAATACAGTGGTGTCTTAGTGGTTGGGTCAAATGTAGCTTCTGCATCTTCTACATCTGTACTTGTCGTTACTGTCTGAGACTTTTAAGATTAGATAAGATGAGATAAAACTTTATTGATCCACACAGGCAAATTCAATTGTTACAGCAGCAGGCAAGTCAGAGTCTGTACATAATATACACCGTTCACTCTAGAAGTGGTTTCTATAGAAATGTTATGAAGTAAAGTGCAGTGGCACAGGATGATTGCACCAGCAAGTAGAACAACTGTAACATTATGTGACGTGTAGAGGACACTAATGTGCAAAATTATATTTTCCGTTAATAGAATAGTGCAAGTCATACAAGTAGAGTGCCATGAGAAAAACCAGTGCAGTATTTTGTTTTTCATTCCGGATGGTGTTATAGAGTCTGAGAGCAATGGGAATGAAGGACCTGCAGAAGTGTACTTCCCTGCACTGTGGGTGCAGCAGTCTGCTGCTGAAAGAACTGCTCAGGGCCCCACAGTGTCATGTAGGGGGAGAGAGGTGTTGTCCATGATGGAATTCAGCTTCGCTAACAACCTCCTCTCACCCACTTCCTCAGTAAGACTGAGCTGGCTCTCCTGACCAGTTTATTTTGTCTTTTTCTGTCCCTCTCTGTGCATCCGCACCCCCAGCAGACAATGGTGTAAAACACTGCAGAAGCCACCACAGTGTCATTAAAAGTCTTTAACTTGTAATGCAAGAAGTATATATCACTATGTCACTATTTTCAGGCCTGCGAAGTGTGGCGTGACGATACATACAGTATGTGCTATTATTTCAGACGAGGTTACTTATCTTTTTAGTGTGTGCATTTGACAGCATTCCATCTTATTCACTTTTTCTGGAGATGCTGCTTCCTCAGCTGCATATAGTTATTATCGGTATAATTGTTGGCACTTATTTCTTGTTCACAAAGTTTGAAAAGTAACATATTGTAGTTGTGTGGGCCTAATTTGCAAAGAAGCTCAGATTACGCAATTTTCCTCTTGTCTGATGCAGTATCAGGAAACAAGTCTCTTTATGTCGGGAACACAGATTACGTGGAAGACTGTAACATGATGTAATGGGACTATTATTTGCTATTAGGTAAATATATATACCCAGACGTGGATACTATACAATTTATATCAGTGTATAGGCACCACTACATCTCTGGTTATTGTTAAGGTAAATAATATAAGCAGAACAAAGAACTCCAGAGAAAACAAAGCTTTAAAAGGATTTACTAACATGAAAGGTAAACAAGTCCAAACCGTTATTGTTGAGACTCTTGTGAACAGGCAGAAGGTGGGTTTGTGCGAAATGTACCAAACTCCATTAGGCTATTGGTGGGAGATGGGTCAGGCGGATGTCTGGGTTGGCAGACTCTGCAGTCAGAATCAGCAGAAGTGGATAAAAATGGACATGGTGGCGAGCAGACAGATGAACCTGGAGCACGGGTCCACGTGTTCTTTCACTGAGCAAACAAGCAGGCAAAGAAATGATCTAAACTAGTAGAATTGGTCTTGGTACTGCCGCACAAAGTGTCTGAGGGATGGCCTACTGCTTGAGTACTGCAGGCAGCTGAGTGGTTGTCGTCAAAGACACAGAAGCACACAGACAGGACTGACAATGGAGGACAGACAGGTGACAAAAAGGAACGGGAAAACAACAGAAAACAGGAAAAAGAGAAATGTCCACTTATAATAACTAATAACAGCTATATTTATTCAATCCATGGTTTGGTGTTCCACTCCAACAAACGTAAGCAAAAAAACTGAACTGATCTTAAGGGACTAAGAGTCATCAGAGCAACACTGTTAGTTATTTTCTATTCCAGGTAACATAAAAGCAAATGTTTCTGTTGACTTAACTTAATTATGTAATATGAATTATTCAACGTGTTCCAAAAGCCTAATGACTTCCGTTCATTCAGTTTTAGTGGTGGTAAAGATTTTGCTGATGTTTGTGTAGCCCCTGCCAGAGAACCACCTCTTTGACTTGTTTCTACTCTTCTACTTGCTTGCATTATGCAAAAACAACAAAAAGAAAGAATGTTCCATGGTATATTTTTCCTTTTAATGCTTTTTTTTTTCAGTGTTACTATAGTTTGTGTCAATCTGGAACAAAAGCCACTCGTGCTTGTTAGCCTTGTGTAATATGTTTTTTTTGTTAACCAGGTTCCCTTGGGACATGACCCGTTTATTACCAGGCCAAGGCATGTATTTTAGGACAACATTAGTAATTTACTAATTGGATGTGAAATCATAGCGAGTTTTCCATTATAAAATGCTGTTGCACAAATAAAGAGGAGAGGATCAAAGATTTATGGTTCAAAAGTGCTGTGTTACCAGAAAAAAAATCTCTATGCAATTTCCACCTCCTCCCAAGCCCATATAGGCTCAACCCCATTTCCCCTTTCCTTTCACAATCCCCCTAATGATTGCAACAGGCCTCGGAGCCCATAAATCTGAACAGTAAGGAAACTAAGTGTCTCATCATTATGCAGCCTCCACCTATCTGCTCAAAGAGCAGCCACGTAAGGCCCCCAGGACAGCGGCAGAACTTGTTCAAATCCAATCTCATTCCAGTGAGCTCTTCATCAGTTTTCCTTCCACTCCTGCACCTAATGACGTCCCCATGCCATACTGTTGTCTTGCGTGTAATGGGGATGAGCTGATTTACTCTTCCACTTGACTAATGGTGATGACCGATTTAGGTTGACAGAGTCATTTTCAGTTGAGGTAATGTTGTTGGTGGCACTTGTTCCCTGATGAAGTTCTGAAGTCTTCCAGGAGGTTTTTTGTTGGACAGCCATCACCTTGGCATGATTAGGGTTCACGTCTACATCTGTTCATGTCTGTAAATAGATCAATCCACAAAATGTTACATGACAACATTGATCTAAATAAGTCACAACTCAGTCCATCAACAGAAGGTCAATACTGGTTTGTGCTCTACATAACACACAGAGATGATGCCTTGGTTCATTGCCTCTGCTATATGTTCCTCCATATAGAGTATAAGGTAAAAGAATAAAACACACACATGTAACAGTTGTTGGAATATGGATTATTTATATTTTACAGCCACTTCAGTGCAGAATGACAAAAATGGACTAAAACTTTAACGAAACCTATCTACATTTTTGTTGATGAAAAAAAAAAATTCGACTTGAATGGAATTCATTTCAACACGAAGAAGCGATGACAGCAGGGGTGGGGTATAAAAAGACTGCCGTCCATCTTGTCGGCAGATTCTACTTCCCGCAGTGTGAGTGAGCTCAAAACAATGGCTGATCCTGCTGGGTGCACAACTGTTCTATGTCTTTCTGTTGTTTCTGTGTTACCCTCAATATATCAGATGTGTGTGTTTCAGACATACCAATAATATGTAACATTTCCATGCTACAAACTAATATACATATGTCTTTAGAAACACAATTAGTGTCTTATGAAAACATCTCAGTCAATGGGTTAGGGTGCTTTACAAAGACATGGAAAAACAACAAAATAACATATGAAAGACATTAAAAGTAGCACACAAACAAATATTAAAGTTTCATTCAAAAGATAATAAAATAATGGAACAACAACAATGTAGTTTAACATTAAATGAAGTTCAAATGAGCTGACAGTTGGATCAGAACTCAATAGTAATTATATAATAGAAGAATAAATAGAAGAAACATAGCCAGACACAAACGTTGCCCAAACGTTTTCTGTCTTTTTCTGCATGCGCCGGAAAAAGACAGAAAACATATATTGTTAATATGTGGCCTATTGTTTTAAGTACAGCATGCATAGCATGAAGTGAAAATGCTTGTCTTTTCCTCTACAACTGAATGGATTTGATTCTTTACAGTAGTGGTGCATCCATAAACACACCACCAACAGTGCTGGCCTGGACCTGGCTACTGTATGCAGTGCAGCTGTAGGAGCACAGACAGATGTGATGACAAGAAAAAAAACATGACATCGACAGTGGGGCCTGGTTAGAAAAGAAGATTTGACATTTGGCCAAAGAGAGACAAAGTGAGTGCTGAGTAATATTGGGAGAGAAGGCCTGTTGCTGAGAAGAAAACCAGTAACCTTAAGAAGCACCACATGGAAATCCAGGTAGTGTTAAGATGTTGAATAATGTAAAATGATATTAAGCCAACTACGAAAGGCGGTGATGTAAGATTTAGTAGCATCTCGAAACAATGGGACATTGCTGCATTGCTCACAGATGGGGTTCAGCCTCACTAAAGTCCAAGTGAACTCAATTAGCAGTTAAGTTGGCTAACCTTGTTTCTTTATTTTAGAATGTGACACATCCTATCGATGCTAAAGCATGGCCAACATACTTGAATATGACTAAATCACTACAATATTCAATATTTGCTGGTGAGGTTTGAAGGTCTCCATTTGCTCTTCAAAGAAGCATGCATATATATATATATATATGTGTATGTGTGTGTGTGCATTCAAAACTGGACGGTGAATGAGACAGATGTTTCACGGGCAACAGTATATTTTCTCTCCTCTCTTTTCCTTTCCTATATTTTTTTTTAGGAAAACTCTTTGAAGGGATTTACAGAAACGGGTGCAGACATATCTGGATAAACTGTCCAAGTCTATAATTGTCTTAGCTTTTAGAGTGGGTCTTAGGAGTCAGCAGAGTGATCTTGGGAAACAGGGAGAAGTTCTGTTAAGGAAAATGGGCACATTACTTTAGTTGCTCAGGTTGTGACTTGAAGAGGCTCGTGGGACGACTAAAACATGCTCTGCTGCTGCCGGAAACTGCCATTCCTTTCCATCACTGATCCCGCACACATACACATAACAAATATACATGCTCAAGCAAGCTCTTTTTACTCAAAGAACCAAACACAAATAACAAAATGATAAAAATGTATTATAATACCTGCATACATACCCAGACAAAGTAGGGATATTCTCCACTGTATACTCCCATGGGAAGTCAACAGCCCACCTAAAACGGGGAAGGAACCAGCACAACTGCCTCTCTGATCAAGCTGCACAGTCCCTTCACTCCTTCAGAATGCAAACACTGTTTGACTTAATCCACCCTAATGATGCAAATTTATGCTGTTAATTATTTCTAGCTGAATCATATCCTGGCTAAATGTTTTAAGAAATGCAATGGGGACATCCGGCTCAATAAAGTATTCTGGGAAAAAGGGAGAAGACATTATTCAGGATTATATTTTTCTTCTTTCTTTCATTCCTTTTTTTCATTTGCATTAGCTCCAAAAAGGAATTAGCATTTTTCATTTTGTAACATGCCTAATGTGGGTGATATTGTTGTCTGTGGCTATAGATTCTGGTATTGAAGAGACCCCTTTAGATAAGCTCTTTTAATTCAAACCGTATTTAATAGGAAGCAGTGAGTCTACGTCCCTGAGTGCTTTGCTTTCAGGATCATTTTTCTGTCATTGTAATCTTCAGCTGACACCTTTTTGCCTGCTAAATGTGATTCCTCAGTTAAACCTCCGATATATTACATATACAGACTCTCAATGGGTGTTATGACGTCATACACAGTAAATCAGTTTGCTGGGGGAGGTTTGAAGATGGGCCACTATCTTTTGTTTTCACTTTCTCTGTTACAGTCTGTTATGTGGCACTGCTAGAATTTAGAAAAGAATGCATTTACATTCCTGGACATAAGGTTAGTAATTTATTTTATTTCCATTTGTGTCATGGTTTAACTACAATCATAGAAGAAATCCCCAAATTGTTGTTGTTTTTTATCAAATAAACGTTTAGTGCAATGGCCAGTGTTTGCAACATCAGGTGCAGAGAGTTACAATGTAACCAACTTCCACCAATAACTGAAGCATATAAGCTAAAAACCTGTTTTTGTTACTTCTGCATTTAAACCCACTGGGGTTGACATTATCTAAAACACTTTTAAGCGGTTCCATGAGCTGCAGCTACAAGCTATGAGATAATTAGCAACCAAGCATGCAAACTGACATAAGCAATGTACCTTTACTCTCGTGGATGTCTGGTATCTTCTTCAGCAAACCAAGTGCAACACAAGACACAAAACCTTTTGTCTGGGTTGGTAGACAGGCGTTGGAATACCATGGCGGTCTACAAGCCGTTAATTTTGTTCTAATTAAAGGCAAAAAGCCAAATAAAGCTCTCTCCAAATTCAGCAGAACCAACAAAGACAAGCTTGGACTCTTAAGTGGGGAAGGCGGGTGGTTTGTGGCCATGAATGGAGACAGACATGTGTCCCACTAGGATGAGGGATGGTGAACAGTAGCAGAGCACAACTCAATATCCAGATTGGCTCATTATGTCTGCCCATTAATCTGTGGATGGTATCCTGCATGAGGAGGTACGGGCAGTGGCCCTGACAGAAAGTCACAATCTGACACACTGACCTGAGGTATTTCATGAAACTTGAACACATGGTGAACCAGGAGGTCCCAGTTTATGTGGCTGAAGGCAATTTAGGCCGGGGCACAAAATGCTCAGCTTTGGAAAAGTAATCATAAGAGATGAATGTTGTCTGTGTTACCTTCAGAAAGGGGGATGTCCAGTGACAAAACCCATTGTATTTTGGGAGCATCTTAGAGTCAACATGTTTTCTGTTTTGCTGGAGTATACCCATGCAAATATATAAAAATGAAGTGTTTTATCATGTCACAGAGGACATAGGCTTGGGAAATGGGATTTACATTCATGTCCTTCTTGGATGGGAATGAAATGGTAGGTGTTGTGGAGGTATAGTTGACAAAAACAATGGCCTGGGGGAGAGGCTCAAAAGTGGAGTCAATGAGGGGGAGTGGAGCATTTGTTTGTAATGGATATGTCGTTCAAACCATGGAAATCAATATAGGGCTATAGCATGTGATCTTTCTTCTTAACAAAAAAGCAAGACACTCTTGCTGAAGAAGTGGGTCCAATCAAACCAGCAGAGAAGGAATCATGGATGCAGTTTCCATAGCCTCTCTTTCAGGCCATGGCCGGTTATGAAGGGAGCTGGTGGGCAACTGAGCACCATGGAGCAAATCAATAGTGCAATCATAAGGTCTATGTGAAGGCAAAAACAGGCACACACTGCTCACAAAAACTTAAGCCAGGTCATTAAACATTGAGGGAACAGATGACAGAAAAGATGGCTGACCTATGGGGACTGCATATTTTGGACTAGTAGCACTATAGCAGACGGAAACTGGCTCCAACCAAAAACTGAACATGTAGACTGATTGGATAACTTTACCCCAGTTTGTCCTAAAGCAGCAGGAGCATTTGGTGGGGCAATTACCAGTGATTTAATTGATCCACAACGATGACCTGAGAGAATGAGGTTTAAAGGGGCTGTGTGATGGGGTGATTTGGGCCAGCAGCTTATCATCCAAGGCATTAACATATTTGCGAGCAGATAGTACTTCAAGGAAGATGCCAACTTCAGTCATGAGGATGAATCAATGAAATTGCCATCAGCTTCAGAGTCAGAGGAGAAATAGATCCGTTGTGCCAGAAGAGGGTGGCATTGAAGTGCATGCGAGAGTGATTTGCTGATGTGGTGGTACGAGTCATTAGGACCTCCCCATTTGTGAGCCTAATACTTTGGCCAAAGAGGACAGGAAGAGAATGGCCATCAAGGTCACAAAGAATCCACTACTTAATGAATAGCACTGTCATCTGTCCAGCTAATGCGCCCTGAGTGGCAAGAGCTTGGCAGAAGGACTCTGTGTCAGCTGAGTCCCTATCTTGCAAGTCATTGTTTTATTTCGTAGACCCAACAGCAGATAAAATGAATAAAGGATTTGGAGGAAATTGGTTGTACAGGGATGATGGGAGAGAGTTTGGACAATGGAGAGGGGCATACAGGCTATGGGCTTTTGGAATGGCAAAGTCTGGCAGGTGGCTGGACTGTTTGCTGTGGTATGGCACGCGAGTGGTTCTGCAGGGAGATAGATGACGTGGCTGGAGAAATGGCACTGGCCTCCATTTAACAGGCCATACAATCTCACGATGAGTGGGAAAAGAGCTGGGGTGCTTAAGATGAGCTTGATGTTGTAATTGCAGAAAGGGAGATGAGCCGAGAGCCAGGTGAGCTGCATCCACAGCACAAACAGAGAACACACACACTTGCACACTAACAGGAGGAGACACAGGGGAAAACAGGGAAAACAAAAGGAAGACAACAAATGTGTGTCATCGCAGAACAGCAAACATGAAAGTTCAACAATGTATAAGAATCAGGGGTGTGATAACCTGACACAAAATGGCAGTCCCTAATTCCCTTTCACAAACCGAACCATTCTTTAAAATCTATCAGAGTGTGTCTATTTGAACAGATATACTTTTAGCCCCTTCCTGGACCAAACTGAAAGATTGCGTGAGCTTGAGCCAAAAAGGCTGCTCAGCTGCTGCAGTGCATTTCTCAACCCAATGACTCTCCAGATGGCAGGTATCTTTAGTGCTCAGTTCCCTTGTCCTGAGCTGCAACAGCTCCGCCGCGCTCCATCAGGCTGCAGCGGGCCTGCCCCTCCCAGGGCACTTTTAATGGACTTTAATTTGAAACACATGATCAGGACAATACATACAGTTCACTTGCTAGCACAATGCAGAACAGGGCTCCTTTTATTGGGCTTAGCAATTTACAGCATAAATATTGCTAAGTGGAGAGAAGTGATTGCCTGAAGGCCCAGGTTGAAGAGAGCAAGTCTTTAGTATATATAGCTTAAAGGGAACTGGCTTATGCATATGAGGAACTATAGTACTATAGTACATGGTAGGCTAAAATTGAAAGCATTGTGGGAATTTCAATGGGATAGATATACTGTAGGTAGCTGGTTTTCTAAGCACATACTGTTACAGTGCTTGGTCAGCTTATCAAAATTGCCTTCATTTGTTATGTACCTATAAGGCAAAAAGATAAAGTAACAAGAAATCACAGAGGGAACCCAGAAGGGGGGGGGGGGGGGGGGGGGCAGTGTGTTAGTAAGCAGAAAGCCGGAGGGAATCCATTTATTAGACTTGACTGGGTAAACATTAGTGTTTGACACTAATAATCACACCGGGTAATATTTTAACTTGTTAAATGTGTACTGGCTGAAGGGGCTGCAGTTCAGGCTGCAACGTGCTTTTTAATTCATGATGTACTTTTTTAGTCTGAAGATTTGTTCTTGACACAGAAGTAAGTATAGAACTGCACACAGTGTGATTAAGATGAAAGCTGTGAAGTGAACAAAGGTCACAATCACATATATTACATCTGTGGTTACCTTTAGAAATACGTATACTCTTAATGGAGGGGGGGGATTGTGGCTCAGGAAGTACAACTGTTTGTCCAATAATCACAACGCCTATGGAATGGTCTCCAGCTCCTCTGGTCTGCATGTCAAGGTGTCCTTGGGAAAAATACTGTACCACTGGTGAGTGAGCGTATGTGGGATAGAGTGCTGAATGAATGTGTGGGTGAATGTGTGAATGTGACCTGTCGTGTAAAGCACTTTTGGTGGTCGATAAGACAAGCGGTATATAAATGCAGTTCATTTACCATTTAATGGACTACGCCACATCAGTGTACAGGATCAGTTTAATAGCGTGAACGCTACAAGATCAGTAAATGTGTTCTAAGCAGAAGGATTACATTGATGTGCTGTAAGTTCAAATGTCACTATTCATACAGTGAACTTAATATCTTGCATATTATTAAAGTGAACATGTAAATGATTCTTGAAAGTTCATAGTTAGGTTAAGAAAAGTATTAAAATAATTTATTGTAATCATTCTATCTCACTTACTTGCATTTTCCCGAGATTTGATCTGCATCCTCCAGGCAATTTGGCTCATAACGTTCTTCACAGACGACTGATGAAGACCATTAGAAACGATCGAAAGCAGTGGTAAAAGTATTAAGTGGACCTTGACTCAGGATTATGGTGTCAAAAGCTAAATTGGCTTTCGATGAATAAGACATAATTATCTGCTGATCATTTGTTAGTTCATTAATTGATTTATCATTTGTCTGTAAAAATGCCAGAAAATAATCCCTCCTTCAATTTCCCATCCATTGTGACATCTTTAAATGTCATGAATTATCTGACCAATCGACTTCTCAAGCAAGAGATTAAACAAATAAATCGTTTGTCAACTAATCACACGATGGATTAGCTCTTACAACTCTGACGTTAACGTTCACATGTCGCTCGATGGTAAAATAGACAGGAAATCCATGTGCTGTGAAATATCTTCTCGAATGGACAGTTGTTGTTTTCTTCAGAGATACAAATTGCAGACAACGAGGATGTTATTTGTTCTCATGGCTTCTCACTCAGATCCTTCCAGACTGTTGAGTTGCATATAGCCCTTTTCCTTTGTCTTCCTGCATAGGAGCTTTCCTAGTGCTGTGTCTTTTGCAGGCCTCATAAATTGTGGGGTATAAAACCAGTCCTCCTCTCCCCTTGCATACTGTATACGCCAAGGCGATGCCAACAGGAGCTGTTTGATTTACAGCACTGTACATACATGTAGTACGCATGGGGAATTTATGGGAGGGTTAATTAGGAGTTGTAAAAGTGACTTATTGTAATTGAGTGGGACACAGGGTCCTTTAATGCAGCCGTTATCATTTCCATGACTTCCAAGCACTTGATTCTTTTCACAGAACTTTTATGTGTCGATGGAGCCGCTTGTGCTTTGATGTGCAAAGCTTTTCTTGGTGGCAGAATGTTGCCGCTTAAATGTTTCTGAAGAAGGTGTGCAAAATGAAAAAGGAAAAACCTATGCTTTGCTCTCAGTTACCGCAGTGAGTTATGGCAAAGATGTTATTTAGTTTTGCACACATTATCCCAACAATGGGGCAGAAGCCGCGATGAAACTGGAATAAATTTGAGGAAAGGGGAGAATGTAGAAAATGTCTCTCAGTCAGAAGAAGTTCTCTTGGGCTTTTATTGCCTTCTAGTTAATTGGTTTTTATTATGTTGGAGCACAGGGGATGTTTTTCCTTTTTCTTCTAAGGAATCAGTAGGAAGTAATTTTTTAATGAGTCAACTTAACTGTTGACAGGAGCAGTTATCTTCACTTTTCAAATTATCGCGACCAATTTAAGTTACTTTTAATTAAGTAACTTAAATCCTTATTTTTCAGACGTCCAGATTGTTTATCTGACTTGGGGAAAAAAAGAGATGTGGCCAGTGATTCAGAACTCCTCCCCAATTTACCTGAACAAAAAATAAAAAACAACAACATTTTATTTATGTCTTGCGGATTCCTCAGCTAGCTTCAGGCCTCACTGAGCCAAGATGTGGGAAGCCAGCCTATGAACTGATGTTATCTCACTTTTACACCTAGTTCATGTCATCCTTTCTCCTAAGTGTCTCACCGTTTAAGTTTATCAATATAAGTTCTTTCACCTTTGCACATTTAAGTAACTTTCCTGCATGATGTTTTCTTTTCTTTAAGTCAAATCAACAGCCAGCTGATCAGAAGAACAGTGCATAAAATGCTCATTTTGTTAAATAACTCTTTTAAATAAATGTTTGTAGATTGTGCATTGTATAACTAGCGCCATTTTTCATAACAAAGTTCAGCATAAAAACTTGAGGAACCAGCGCCGGTTCCAACACCAACCTATCAGAAACATGCTGACTGTGCGCCTGCACACACGCGACTGTAGATAAGGCCGCTGGGACACCTGGTAGTGCAGTTGTGTCTTTAGGAGGAGAGAACAGAGATCGGAAATTCTCGTCTTTATGATCTGAGTCAGATTATCAATTAAATTATATAAATTTGCTCATATAGGAGCTGGTGCAAAGTCATCATCACGCTACATGAGATTTTTACCCTTACTAAAAAGAAATAGTCCCTGGGGTAACTGCTGATGTTGTAGATCAACTATCTACAGTGGCAGATATTGTCTCTGCAAAGAAACGCTGCTGTTCATTTTTTTAATCAATTCAGTTTGCATCACTGATGAAACTCCATTAATCACGCTTGCTTTGCAGTAGGAATTTGCATAAATTAAACACATTGCATGCAATCACAAGAGGTCAGGGTAAAAATATGCTATTTTTGTACATTCAATGAACACTCCCTGTCATTCTACACAATATTAAAGTCTGTATTGTAAATCTGATCCTTAAAATAACATTACTGCTTTTGGTTTGAAGTGTCGCAAAGGAAGGATTTGGATTAGAGAATTGGAGAAGTATGGCCATTAGCCTTTAGATTTTTTTATTCACTTTCCCTCCCCACTGCCTCAAACTAAATCCCAACTTCCATTGCAGAACGGAGCAGACACACTGACCATACAGAACATTTGTGTGGGCCCATGTGGTCAGAATCTCTGCGGGAGCGGGCGGGAGTAGCGTGGTGCATCCAGTAATGGTTGGAATATCCTGTGGGAACCTGCTGTTGCGGACTAAAAGAAAAAGTCCAGCACAGGACTCCTGCCACTAATTGGTTGCACAGGTCCAACACATTTTATCATCTGCTGTGAGAGTAATGCTTTGTCTCCGTCTCTCCGCTTTTTCACTGCAGGCTTTTTTGACAGTTCACAGTGAGAATTTGGCAAAGCCAAGATTATGATCATGGCCAGTTCTGTCTGTGACAACCAGTAGATTTGGTAGCTGTCTCAAAGCTAACGAATGGCTTGTGCTAGTCAGCTGTGTGTGTGTGTGTGTGTGTGTGTGTGTGTGTGTGTGTGTGTGTGTGTGTGTGTGTGTGTGTGTGTGTGTGTGTGTGTGTGTGTGTGTGTGTGTGTGTGTGTGTGTGTGTGTGTGTGTGTCTGTGTGTGTGTGTGAGTAACATGGGTGTTCCTTAAACATTGAAAACCCATGTCATTCTGTCTACCGCACCGCCACTGCTGCAAACACTTCTTTCCTTACGGATTTCAAATGTGGAAAGCCACTGTAGTGCAGTCATTTATCTTTTATTCTGATTCATATTTTATCTTGAGCAAATGTGCTCTCATACCACAAATAGCTGGATAGTAACATCAGATGCGATAATGTGCATTTCCCTCAAGGATGAAAGAAAAAAAGAGGTTCATATTTCAGTGGTCTATAAGTAAACTCTTATTTTAGATTAATCAGTTCTCATCTAAGTTCCATATGTGTTTGATGTACCTTACTTCCCTGTGTGGATGTGTTTCCTTTAAAGCACAAGTTAAGGCGACAAGAAGAAAAACCTAATGTAGACCAATACATAAACCATGGGATTTATTCGCTATACATATAAAATCCAATATCCCTGCATAAATCCTAAACTAAGAGTAGTGGAACAAAACCTGTTTATTATGCCTGCATGCCCGCAGCACAACTTAAATTGTTAGATGGCTAAATGTGATAAAACCAGAGCTGCCTGGAATGAATTTCTTATGAGACATGGCCCTCGAAGACCTTAACTCTGATCTAAACCGCAGAGTGAGACATTTGTTTCGGCTTTGACACACCTCATGTGTAAACAGTGCCGGGGTGTGTTTCCCTGTGTGTTGATTAACATGAATTATTCCTGAGATAAGGAAGCTTGCTCACATATGCCCTCAAGCTGTGCTGCTGTACTCTGCATGGATCAATTGGTTATCCTGCCAAATGTTGAAGAACTGTTATTCACATGTAGCTTTGGTCTTTTCACAAATTTCTCGTGTGTTCCATTTTCCAGTCGTCTTAGCGTCCTGTTATGAAAGCAGTCGCACGGCCACGTTGGAGGCTTCGACTGAAATTCACTTTGAACCGTGTGACGTCATGTGTTGCTGAACTTTATTCTTGCACATCTACTTTGCTTTGCTTGAGAGCATGTGGGAGAAGTTAGGATAAGCTCACCTTCAAAGCAGCAGTGCAGGCGCAAGTCAATCGAATGGCCTTGATGCAAATACAGGTCCTGTCTAACATCGAACCTCAAGATAAGCCGGGAGAGAGTTGAGACAGAAGTAGCTGGTGAATCTAATATGGGGCAAGAGTGGCACATACCAGTTGAGAAATTGGGATGGGAAATTGTAACTGGTTGTTGCTGACGATGTAGCAGAGAACGCCACTGTCTGCGGCCACTCATTGGGTGTCTTGGTCCCTTTATTAGTGCAGCTACCCATTAATACTATATTTTCAGAAGCTCCATTCAGTCTTTGGGTGCGTTCGGAAAGTCCGAATAATCTCCTTTCCTAACCACTATTGATGGAAAACGTCAAGGAGTCAAGGAAAGATGTGAAGGAGAAGCCGTAAGAAGTTGGGAAAAGAGAACCACTGTGCGGAGACAGTCCGACTCCAATTACACTCCACGGTTTACAAACACAACAACTTTATAACAGAAGATACACACAAAATGTTCCACAACACTCTGTGCTGTAGGCTGCGCGCTGACAGTTAGAATGAAGTTTACTGTTTAAAACAGAATGACACATCTAGAGAAAATGTGTTTTCAGTTGATACAAAGGGAAAAATTAATCATTACCCACTCACAGGAAATAACATCAAAACAGATTTAATTGAAAATGAAAATACAACAAAATGGACTGAAGTGTTGAAATTATATAATTATGTGAGGATGACACATGGAGAAATCCTTATATAAGTGGAGAATAAAAAATGATTGTGTCCATTCAACAATCCTGGGGTTGAAAATTACTTTTATATGTGTATTGACTTGAGATGATGATGTTATGATCAATAAGTTAATTATATGGGTTGTTCACTGTGACTCCTGACTGGACAGATGTGACAGAGCAGAAATCAGACGATCATGTGAGGATTCAGTTTTGGGTACGAGAATTAAACAGCTCTTCTATTTTTTTTATATTTACGTGGGTGTGTCCAGGTGCCACTATGAGGTTGTGTCACTTTAAATGTTGCTGCTGCACTGAATTGTGGGGCAACATTCTCTCCTTTCCTTTCATAAAGGATGGTCGGATGTTTCCTACTAAAATAGATGAGTTAGGAAGCATTGAAGCTCCTTTCCTAATCATTTAGAGAAGTCGAACAGCTCTTTGACCCTTTGACTTTGTTCAGTATAATGCTGCTCCATGTCTGGTATCAGCCTGAGACAAGCAGCTAAACCCTTCAACAATAATACATGAGCCAACACCGTGGGCAATGTTTATTACATTCATTCTGCATTCATTCCTACTGAGAGTATAAAAATACCATACTTAAAGTAATGATAACATCACCATTAAAATACAGTAAAAATATTACGTTTATATTAGATTACTCAACCCTGAAGCTACAGGAGCACCGCCATTAAATTGTCAGCTGAGAGATTTTGGTTGGAGGCCCTTGCAGGTTTTATGATTCTCAAGCTTTTATTGTGCAGTATGATGGCCACAGATCTTTGAATACAAACAATAAAAAGTAATTAGTTAATTTCTCTTTCTTTCACAGCGCTCTTCAGTGTAATTATTGTTCATTTAGTCACAGATTAAAATGTGAAAGTTCACCTTTTTGTTTTGTTTATGTCCATTTAAACTAATTTGAAAAATTTCTGATGAAAGTAATCCTGCACAAGTGTGACAGTGATTTTCTTCATCACAGCAATGACCAGAGCTACCTGCACAATGATGCACCAGTCAGAGCAGAGCAAATGTTTTCCAAAGCCTTCACCGGTGTAAAAAGACGACTTTAACAAACCCGCTCTCTGCAATTCCTCTGTCACCATTTAAGCTCCCGTCCTTTGTCATCTCCCGCGGCTGTCACTGACTCCATTGGTGGCGTGGCAGCTGGCTAGCCGGGCTTTTGATTTATTGAAGTGAGTGGGAAACTATGAAGCTTACTTTGTGACAGCTCAGAGGCTTTGAAATTTAAGATGTCATTGAACTGACGAATGGTGAGAGGGGCGACTGAGCCTGCCCGCTGGCATCATATGTCACTGTCCAAAGTGATGAGGGACCCTGCTCGCCGCCCTGATACACCAACACAAAGTGTCCGGTGGGGAACTTTTTTACCGTTTTACTGAGGTTGGGAGAATTAGAAATCAAATTGCCTGTTTAAAAGGTGCCTGTGGGTACTGTACTGTACGTTCGACGGTTCAACTTCATAAAGGTTTCGACAAATATTTGCCCCAAGAATATACTTCATTCCTTAACCGCACAGGGCACACAGAGATGCTTTGGTTTCCCTCATTGTTTATCTTTGTCAAGCACTCCAAACCAGACACATGGCTTTCAAGTGCTGATTATGTGACGGGATATTCCCGAGTTAGCATTTTGACATCCAAATGTGAAATCCACAGAGTGAAATTTAAAGACGTATTATTCCTGCGGCCTGCACATGTATGGTTGCAACTTTTCAGATCATTGCTAATGTACTGCGAGTTTTAAATGGAAAGCACACCTGCTGACATAGATAGATCTCCCCGTGCGGAGCTGACGAATACATTTAGAGCAAGTGACAAATGTGTATCCTTTTATCAGAGTAAGTGTCAGATTTGCCGTGATAAAAGGCAACAAGTAGGAACATTAGCATATACTCAACCGGGGCCACCGACTCACTGCACCGCGAGGGAACAACACTGCAGAGATACAGCGAAGTGTAAGGCTGCTGTTTCTGTGACATCAATCAATACAGTGTTGGGAAATGCACCTGGGTTATTAATTGTTTGCCCGAGCACCAGAAAATGTAATTAGTACATTGAAATTGGGCCACTGGCTCCCTGTTGTACAATTCCGCGTCAGCACAGCCATTTATCATCAGTTGCATTCACGGAGGCTCATTCTGTAGGACCTTGGTTCTGATTGGGTGCTGAGCAAACAGTCATTTTTTAATACTACAGCAGTCCAACACCTAACTGAATAAAAGTGAAGTATCTGCTGATCAAGCTAAAAGGGGCCAACATTAATGTCATATATATTTCAGGTTTCATATACTATACTTAGAAAGTGCTTCCTCTGAACCAAACGCTGCCATTTGTAACGGGCGAGGGCAATAGAGATGCCCGTGACAATATGTTAGCTTGAATGGCCAGTGGGTAATGGTGATAGCCTTTCAGCACTGTGTCAGCCTGTATCTCCCGACTAACCTCCACCCAGGAATTATGTGGCCATTCCCCAAGCTCACCCATCTCCATTCAAACTTTTAAATCGGCCATTTTAATTAAAGGCCGAACCAGTGTGGAAACATGCATTCATCTCTCTAACAAGTCTAACAAGGATTCATTTCCACTCTGATATCTCTGCAGTTATACAGCTCGATGGACTTTGGAAGAAAATGGCAGCTCATCCACGAACGCGTAACGCCAAACAGATTCTACTGGTGAGTCACTCAGTTTTTTTTCTTCTCTTTTAAAAAAAAAAAAAATCTGCTCCATTTCTCCTCCAAAAGTTTCGTTTACTCGGAAATGCAGAAACCGTTGCTCGTGTTCTGCGCGACTGGGCAAGTGATATTGATGGCTCGGAACAAGGTGTGTGACTGACTGGTGGTGCTACTAAAATTCTGCACATCCTCCACCCCTTGATACGAGCAGGCAGAGATTAATCTCCTCCTCAGAACGCACTTAACATTCAGCGTCCGAGGGCATGTTGCATTCCACTTCATTTCTCACACAGGCCCCGCTCAGATCGGTCATATTGCACATAAACACGAGATTATTACTTTTGCATCAGCAGTAGAAGGAGAGGTTGGTGCTTTTTCTACAGATGCAAACGTACAGATACAGATACAGAAGTGCACATACAGAGTGAGGAACTATGACGAATAATGGATCCAGGACGTCCCTGTCACTTCATATCCAGTTACGTCTGCTGCTCCCCCCCCCCCCACACTACCCCCAACTCCCCAGAAGCGTACCTACAATCTGAAAGTGCACACTCATCATTAACGAAGGCTTGGATGTATTCCAGCTCATCGCTCCTCTCCATCGCTCTGAGGTGACTGGGGTGCGCCCGGGATTGCCCGTCAGCTACACCCGCCGCACCTCGCATTAATCTGGGCCTGCTTCCGTGCCGTCGTGGTGTGATCCTAAATAATGAGCACGATCCAACAGCTGGCTTTGCCCTTCACCTGCAAAGCCCCTTCAAGGACATCTCATCACTGGTTTTGTTCCTCTAGCAATAACTAGGCTTCATCAACCTCCCAGGGACAGGAAATATCCCTACAATGGAAAAGCTGAGTGTAATCCACAAGCAGTAAAATGAGCAGGATGTTACCAGGTGATAGACTCGTACTAGGGGAGTGTGCTGACCCTGCACCACCCGGGTCAATTTGTTTTGTTTAAAACTTGTCAAGAGCTGCTGTGGGTGTAATTGATATCGATAATGTGGCATTTAGAATATGGGAAAAAAAAGACTTTCCTGTAATCTCCTTATTAACTCTAAGAAAGCACCTGGAACTGGAACAAAACCACTCTCCCTTTCTATTCCCTCCTCTTCTGCTCCACCTTTTGCACTGACAGCTCTTCGGTCTTTTTTCCCACTTCACGTGCCTTTCTATTCTTCATCATTATGTTTATGTATTCTCCCATGGTCTGTCATTCTCTCCAAGGTCTGTCTCGGGCCTAGACAAGGAGCCAGATCTGGTCCACATGGAGGCTCACACACCAGATGGAAGTGAGTGTCTCCTACACACACACATGCACCTCAAAGCGAAGTAATCAACAGGTCTCTATAGGAGTGCAATTCTCCCGGACTACAGAAGTCGTCCCCGGGGAAACGGCACTGCTCCATCAATAAACCCGGTGGATGATTCTTGATTAATATGGCCTTTCTTCTCCTCCCTTTCACCCGCTGAATGTCAGCTGCATAACTCTCTCCAAGGTCTTCCATAGGTGACATAGGTGAAACTGTTTTTGCCAGCCTGGGATGTTGGGAGTAGGAGATATAAGCTGAGATACAAGCATTGTTTTTTTCTCATATAACCACTGTATGATTGACAGGCAGAGATGATTGTGATGATAGAGGTATCTACCAAAAAGAATAAGGATGAGGTTCAACAAAGAGAGTTCAATTAGTTGGAGAAAATGTCAGACTGAATGGATGAGGAGAATACAAGCCGACATACAGCGGATTCTTAAAGTGTCTTCACTTTTTGCAGACTTTATTGTGTTGTCATTTTAACTTTAAATTGATAGAATTACTTTTCCTGCCCATCAGTCAGAAACATGGTGGCTTCAATATTGAGAAGTGGAAAAAGTTTGGAACCACCAGGACTCTTCCTACAGTTAGACATCTGGCCAAAATAAGTAACTGGGCAAGAAGGTCCTTGGTCAGAGGGTCGAGTCAATAGTCCCTCGAACAGGTCCTCTTCAGAAAACCTTCCAGTATTCCATTAATTGGCCATTATGGTAGAGTGGTTATACAAAAGTCAGTCTTGGGTATAAGGTATATAACAGACTGTTTGGAGTTTACTCAATGACATTTAAAGGACTCTGAGAGGATGAGGGAAAAAGATGCTTTATTAAATTCAACGATTTGCAGAACTCCAAACACTACATCTGAACACCACCTGGCCATCACCACCTCTACACTGGAGCATGATTGTGACTACGTTATTTGGGGCATGGCTGTCAGTAATAGGGACAGGGAGAAAGGCCAGAACTGAGGGAAGGATAAAACCAGCCAAACTCAGAGAGGTCCTTGGAGAAAATTAGCTCGAGAGCACCCAACCTGAATCTGGGGTGGTGGTTCGGTATTCAGTATAGTATCCATAGACAATCTGTGGAGAGACCTGGAGACGGCACAGAAGAATGAGATAAACTGGCCATATCCAAGTGTGCTAATATTGTAGTGACAGTAAACTCGAAAATGTAATAACTGCCAAAGGAGCTCCTGCAAGGTTTTGAATACTTTGCCAGATTTCAGGTTTGATTTTAACAAGTTTTTTTTAAATGTACAAACTTGTTTTCACTTCGTCAATATGGGTTATTGTGTTGAGAGGTGTTGGCAGAAATGGCAGTTTTACAAATTTAAAACTAAATCCATACAATAAAGTGTGCAAAAAGTGAAAAGCTCTTTAACATTTCTTAAACCACTGTAATTCAATTAGGGAACATACATTGTTAGATTGAACAGAGAAGATGTTCTTGCTTGTTACAGATAAGGTTTTGGTACGGCAACATTTCTACCCATAAACCTCTCATGCATCCCATGTGTCTTCCTATGTGACAGATGTGCAGTATGTCACATGCAGAGCTCAGATGTGCACGGACGCCAACAGGAACTACCCGTTCCTCGAATACATCGACATCAGCTCTTTGGTGGTCCAGGACGACTACATATTCATACAGGTGAGGTTCAACCGTATGCACAAAATTAATATTATATCCTGGGGAGTCTGTAACTATCTTATTTTAGCTATTTTGTATGAAATGTGGGCGAGGATTTAATCAATGTCAGGACTTGTGTTGCAGAGTCTTAATTTCCTGAGCCATGTTAAGATACTTCTGAACCATTAAGGGACATAAGCAGAAGCTATGAACAGCTTCAAATCATTCTAGCTAACATATTAATGTATATATTAATATTCCAGGTTGTGTATGAGGGTGCTTGCACGGTAGTTGAATGGAGCCCCATGGAGCTGTAGCCCCACAATGTTTATGGGGTAAAAAAAAAAAAGGCAAATTTATTTAGGTTTTTAGTAGATATAGTTAAATTTGATCAGATTTTATTCTACATGAGATAATTTCCATCACACACAGCTATTGTGCTACTACTTTTAACATGACTGCCACGGAAATCAGGTTCCAAGTACAATAGCTCTGTTATAAAATACTTTGCTTACCAAAAAAAAGAAAAATGTAAAAAACCTTTTAGAATGTTTGCTTTAACCTCAGCTGAACACTTGAGCTTTGTTTTTTAGTAAAGCCAGGAGTACTTTTAATTATCATCCCAGCCACTGCCCAGTGTGTCATATTAATCATGATTTGTGAGACAGAAAAATCTGAAATGGTAATGTCCTGAATTCCAAGTAACACAGATGCAATTTATGGGTTGTATTTAAATTTTCTCTGCAGCGTGAATATTATTTACTTTGACATTGTGTAAATGAGGTTTCATGCATTTAAACGTTAACAGGAAAAGTCAGAATAATTACGCAACTAGTCCATGACAACACCAATTTGATTCAAATGTACCTTGAGAAACTGTTATGGTGCTCGATGTCTGTTAAAGGTGCAGTACCCGTGTTTGAGTGGGGAGGATGCAGTTCTGTTTTCTGTTTATCTCTTCATCAGTTCAAAATGTGTCTTCTTGCAAAGGCAAATATGTTAAAAACACTGACTACAAATACCTTCACTATTTTCACAACAGGCTACTCCTAAACTGGTAATAGACAGAGTTGCATAGTCTGACTAGGTTTGAATAACTGGAACAGACATGCACTGAAATCCTTGGCAGTTTCTTCTGAAGAGGTGTATGTTTGAATGCAAATGTCCAAGATCCTCCAAACTGTCTGCGGACTTTCTCCACCTGGCCCCCAAGTGTAAAGTCTGCAGAAAGTCGTGCTGATGTGAGAACAGAGCAGGAGATACCCTGCTTGATTCACCGCCCACGAGTGTGTGTGTGTGTGTGTGTGTGTGTGTGTGTGTGTGTGTGTGTGTGTGTGTGTGTGTGTGTGTGTGTGTGTGTGTGTGTGTGTGTGCATGTGTGTGAGTAACATGGGTGTTCCTTGAACATTTCTCTAAAGATCTTCTGCAAGACATGTCTCAAAACGGCTTTAGTAATCGTTATTTATAAAAATCCTCTGCAACTTTGTCCCCTCAGCTCTCCACTACACCAAGCATGGTGATCTGACGTCAGTCTTTGCTAAACCAAATCACTGAGCTGTGTCACAAACGTACCAGTATGAGATTAAATATAGCAATAATATGCTAACGTCGTCACATCAATAAATTCTACATTTTAATAGTATTTTCTGTTGTAGTAGTTTTTCATAATTTTACTCCTCTAGGTGTTGGATGCCACCTACAGGCAAGTCCTTCCTTCGAAAGCCTCACTGCCCTTGGCAGTACATTAGATTAAGAAATAGAGTTGTTCTCCAAAGATCTTTCAATCCTGTTTGACCTCTCTCAAGTCTTTCAACTAAACTCACAAGCACTCAACCTAAACCTCCCCCTCAATTCGAGAACCTCCACCTTTTAACACATATGCGTTACAGGCGAAAGATTCTGAAAGGGATGGGGGGGGGGGGGGGGAAATCAATCATACCAATTCCTTTTAAAGTTCAAACTGCCTCTGGTTACCCCCTCATCGATCTCCTGCTCCTTCACTCAAATGTATGTGGGTCTGTTCCGCAGTGCCTACTGCTAGGCCTCTGTATTTCCCCTCTGAGCTTGATTTCTCTCTTCCGAGTCATTCAGAGAACTTATGAGATCAGTGAAAAAGTCCGTCCTGTCATACAACATTAATGGTGATATTGCTTCTCTTTGGTAGAGAGCCAAGTTTGATTTGAAGGTTTTCCTCGAATGGATTTCATTTTATTATTGAAATGGGAGAACTGTGGATTATGAAGTTGCATTATCACTAGGCTAGTGTGTCTCGCTGTGTGTGTGTGTGTGTGTGTGTGTGTGTGTGTGTGTGTGTGTGTGTGTGTGTGTGTGTGTGTGTGTGTGTGTGTGTGTGTGTGTGTCCATAGCCCCGAGGCTAATGACAATTCTTCAGCAGTCCCCATCCCTGTGTTTTTTTGCTGCATAAGCTAACAACCAACAGCACAGAGTGTTTGCAAAGGGTCCAGATCATTAAGGATGACTTTTTTTTCCTCAACAGCAGATGAGGCTCTGTTAGGCAACATAAAGATTTCTCTTGACAGAGAGTAATGAGACTATTGATTGTCCTACGAGATATTTACCAAAGTCCACTTGGCAACCAAGTGCATTGACACCTGAGGAGGGCAGTATCATTTGAATGCAGGAGGAGGGCCGAGGGCAAATAAAAAAGTAAATAGAAAATCAAAAAAATAACCTCTGTATCCAAGGGCACCTTGAAAACCAGCAGGACAAAGAGAGGTGGATTGATGTGCACTTTCACCTGCAGATCTCCATCACAGCAGTGCTAAGGGACATTGTGGAAATCTAATGTCGCCAAAGGCATGTGAAATTTAAACCACAGCTCCTGATAATAGGGGGGGAGAAACACTGCAGTATAAGCAATTCATTGTACTTGATGTGTTCTTTGTGCAGGTTCCTACATCGGGTCGAGCCAACTATTATGTGTCCTACAAGAGAGACTCGTTTATACAAATAAAACTGCCAAAATATTCCCTGCCTAAGGTAAGTTGCAGCAAAATTAGCTTGACGAGTACTTACTTTTTTACATTTTATGACTCACACACATTTTTATTTCAGAAGGCTATGAATTGAATTATTTAAACATTTCCATCTTGTCAAAAGCATTTGAATTTGATACTGTCGTGGGAAAATGCTATGTAGGTTGGTTGAAAACAATATATTAAGTCCTGGGTATGTCACCAGCTCTTTTTTGTAGAGTTTGTTTTTCCTCAAAAGCTGGAAACCTTCTAAAGTCATACTTCTAGTAGGACGACATTCAGAGCGAGCCCCGGAGTGAGCTATACCTTACCGTATGTCACCAACCATTTATATTCGCACCACAGCATTGATCTCATGACCAGTCCCACAGGGTCAGCATGTTCTAATCCGTCACCTCCCCGCCTCCAGTCATAACTCCTCTTCATCTCTCCCCGCTCATTGATAGGATTTACACATTGTCAGCACTGATGAGAAGCAGGTATTTGCGGCGGTGCAGGAGTGGAACCAGAACGACACCTACAACCTCTACCTGTCGGACACCAGAGGGATCTACTTCACCTTGGCCATGGAAAATGTTAAGACCACTAAGGGTATCGGAGGGAACCAGATGCTAGACCTGTATGAGGTGGGTACTTGCTGAAATTGGTTGGGCATGAACACGCTGAGGTTTCCATTGGCTGAATCTATGGGAAGTTACAGGGACTATTACTCCCTCACTGCCTCATAAGATGTGCAGTAAAGTACAGATACATATATGTACCAAACACAAACAGTGGAGCAAAAGGTTTTTTTTTTCTTTGTAAGCTTGTGGTTAATTACGCAATAAATTCAGATTTTTATGTCCCATTGCACAAAATGAGAATGTAGTGCATTACTTGGGCTGTTAATCGATACCAGTGACCCAACCTTTAGTTTCATGCGCCGACATTTTCTGGCTTCTATAACTCTGCAGTATAACCCTGTTTGGAACCAGGACTCTACAACCTCACATTTTAAAAACCCACCTCTGATCCGAATATGAGCCAAATATTTGCCTGTAAATAAAAATTTCGAACACGGATTTGGAACCTGCATGTTGCCAAAGTTGACTGTCAGGTCTTTGAAAGGGTTCCACTAAACTTTACTTTGGGCATCAAACAGGCAGACAAAGCTCCACAATGGGAAGTGGACAATAAAGACTTTGGGTTTTTGTGATCCATTTAAGGGATTTAGGTCAGGATATTTTAATTTTTTAGATGTAATTATTGTTCATTAATATAATGAATAAAATTGCAAAATGATCTAAATAGTTTTTTTCTGATGCTGTTAAAGGTTTGTTTTAACAAATAACAGTCAAACAAAAAATGTCACTCTTATCAGTTATTACTGAAAAAAATCAAGCTCCAACATGATTGATAATTAAAAAATAAGCACTGGTTCTCGTTCATATTGTATTTCCTTCTCGAGCAGAAGTAGAGAATCACAGCATTTCATTAGAATATAGAGTGTGTCTTTTACCTGGTGTTTCTGTGGGATGTCTCCTCTAATTAGCTGGACCCATGACCTTGTTTTGTTTCTTTATATTTTATTATCATTACTAGCATTTAAATATAATCATCAAATACATGATGATCTGCTGATGATCAAATCTGATCTGACCTTCAGGTATTATTTCATACTACTTGATTTGGTTCAACACTCTACAAGCACTTCATTAGGACACTGGGTATAGGGCTCCCTTTGCTCTCAGCCAGTTCACTGCGTCATGGGTTCCAGATGGTGGACATGTTTGGAGATTCTTCTCCATGTTGACATGACTACATCTCAACATCTCAGCTGCACACTCATGCTGCCAAACTCCTGTTCGACCAAAGGTGTTCTCTTGGATTCAGGTCTGGTTAGAAAGGGGTGGCACTGAAATTCACTGAACTCACTGTCATGGTCAGGAAACCAGTTTGAGGGCAACTTTTGCTTTGTGACATGATGCATCAGGTACATTTTTTGCTCTATTTTTATCTCCACCAACTTCCTTCCTCCAAGGAAAACATATGCCTGTTCACCAGCTATAATCACACACCTTGTCTGACAGTTGTTTGGTGATGTGCGGGCTGTGTATTGATGTTTTAACAGACCTTTAATTCTTGAATCGAGGTTGATGTAAGCAGTATGGGAATTAACCAAACCATTAAAGTATTGGGTCCTTCAATCAGAAGAATGAGCTGGAAAACACTAAAACGCTCTGTAGAGCTGAAGGGAACTGCTGAGTCTGCTGATAATATTCAATTTAATATCCATGTTGACACTACTAGCCACATCCATTTGATTTAGAGTTAACATTGACTAAGCATGTGTGAGTCATATATTTGTCCACAATACAACAGGTATTGTTGTTGCTTTACATGCAGAAGTGCTGTAGAGTTTGTGTTACAGGAGGTGGTTGTGTATCTTCTTGACAGCAGACACACAGTATAAACAGCATGCTTAATGGGGCTCACTGCCTTGCACCTCTGGACTCGTAATGACCTTGTTAGCTTACTGGCTAGCTATTGTATGTGTTTGCATTAGCATTCATGGCAGGGAAGTAGAATTCCCTCCTTCTCCACTCCCTGGTGAACCCAGTTTATCACTCCCACACTGGCAGGTGTGACTGAGAGAGTGAAAGAAGTGAGATATTGGCCAGCAGCAGTGGCACTGGTGAGGTAATTAACAGTGCCATTACTTCTTCTGCACAGCATGGTGTGTGTGTGTGTGTGTGTGTGTGTGTGTGTGTGTGTGTGTGTGTGTGGGTGGCTGTGTGCAGCTCCTGTTACCATGCCGCAGTAGTTAAGGCATTTCAGCATGCAGTATGAGATGATAAGGCATTTTAATTGCATTTGTCATATGGTCACAGCTCTGTTCTTGATCTGAGGCTGAACAACAGCTAGATGATACACTGCTGTGTCTGATCCACCCGACCCATTACACACGGGAAGATGGAACTCACCCCATTTATTGCTGTTAGACCCTGACAAACTGCACTTCACAGACCTAATGTTCCAAAGACGAGGCACGGCTCAAGTCAGACCAGAGGGGAATCAGCAAAGTACGTGAAAGTTGTTTTGTTCTTCCACTTAGTTGTCATGTCTTTTCCCAGAAGGCCCCTGTTCTCTTTGCGCCCCCCCCCCCCTAAAATGAATAGTGCTATTCCCACTCAGAAGATTTGACAACTATTTCCTAAATTTGCGGGGATTATTTCATTGGTTAATCACATTGTATGAGGGCAATTTCTGTAATCACACGCCTTTGTTGTGGAAGCTAATTTTCTGTTGACATCAGGGCTCTACATCACCCACTTAGCTTTCCCTCAGTCTGAGAGGTGATTTAGCAGGTGGCTCTCTGACAATTATCCCTCTGATTGGCTTGAATTCACTGTATCAACACTTCTTTTCCTCTCCCTCGTCTCACCATGAACAGCTCTGAGTGACTGACTGCATGATGATCTTGATGAGGCTGATGCTCATGATGATTGTGTCATGTTTGTGTTGTACTGCCAGAAATCCTGATTCCACAGAGCTGTGATTTAATAATTAACCCATGTAATATATTGTGGAATGTAAAATTGCTTCACATTAGATAATTGGCAATCCCCTGCTGATCCATAAAGACACTCTATACCTTCTATGAATTGCAGCCTTTTCAGATAAATTGACAGCAATGTTTTAATCTATTGCGTTTTTTTAAATGAGTGCATGTGGTCTAATTCTCCCATGGGATCATTTCCTTAAGTCATGAAAATATCAGGTTTTTAAATTAGAAGATGGTTTATGGTGATTGTATAGATGCTGGCAAACTGTATTCTGACGTATAAATCCACTTAAATCGCACTTCCCACAGCTCCACTCCCCTTTTTTTTTTTAAACGTAAGCTCTTTGGTCTGGTTTTACGGTCTCCAAATGTTGCTTGCATCATTATTTCAATTATTTATAGCAGTTTTCAGGAAAAAAAAAACTGCCTACACAGCATCAAACAGACGACAGTGTTAAAAGTGCCACATTTGCCATGTTTTTCTGCTGCTGTGTTTTTGTTGGATGTGATGGTTGCTTGCCATGTCGCTGCTTCTTTAAGGCAGACTGTACGTTAAAGTGACAGGACAGGACGACCGGTGTAGTGGGGAGTAAACCCACATAAACACAGTTTACATACCTTTTTTAATACAAAAGAGCGTTTATGCACCTTTTTATGGTGGTTTACTTACTTGTTATTGTCCGGGTTTTAAAAGTTCGAGTTAAATTCAACACGATTGTTTACTGAGCATTAAATGACAGTCCCGATCACAACCTCCCCCTGCCCCCTGCCCCTTCTCTCCGTTGCTTGGCACCCGAGCCCTGCTCTCTTCTCTCTCGCTGCTTGCACACTCTCAAAGTCCAGTCTCTCTTACAAACTGACCGAGTTTCTGTGGGTCCCTCTATGCTGCATGAACACTTCCATGTGGTATAGCAGCTCATCAAAACGGGTGAAAAAAGAAGGACGTTCCCCTTTTAACAGAGAGAATACTGCAACGACCAGATAGGCCTGGTGTTTTTAGCGCCAGTGATGTCATTAAAGATTTCATGCAGAAGTATTTAAAACGCACAGTGACAGGGAGAAAAAAAATACAGGGATAACATTATAGGTTGCAAATGGTAAATGATGGTCGCTTGTTTATCAGTAAGTAAGATTAACAACATGCCTGTGTACATTGTGATGATCTCAGTCAGGCTTAGTGTTTAAGACTTTGTTTCCAGCCACATTGCTCGAAGCTAACTATCTGAATCGTAATTACATTTAAACTTAATTTCCAATGATGCTGACTGGACATTAACTTGGCCATTTTTACAATGAATGTATGGTATTATGTCTTTTTATTACACATGTATTAGCAGGGTTTCACTGTTCTCTCTTAATATATAATAAAAAAAAGCACAAATATTAATTCGTAAAGTAACTAGCGACTAATGCGAGATAGAAAATAATAGTGGAGTTAAAAATACAATGTTTGCCTCTGAGATCTAATGGAGTAGATGTTTAAAGTAACATGAAATTGCAACACTCAAGTTATGTAGCCCCTCACATTTGTATACAGTAATTGAGTACATGTACTTAATTACATTCAATCATTGTTTACCACACACCAGTACAAATAAACAATCACAATAATAATCATAAAATGCTTTCCAAGCTGATATTCCAGATTTGTCTGAATGCAGATCACGGTCTATGCAGCCGAGCTGAGTTATGAACTCACTGCCATCATTACTTCATGTTTGTTGACCTGTATTTAATTTTCAATTTCAATCAGTCTCCTGTCCATCAAACAGTGCATTCAGTGCAGAAAACAGTAGCGCTGCTTATTATCAGAATCAAATATTAACTTTCAAATGTCTGCTTGTTCATGTTTTTTTTTTATAGTTCTAAAATGTAATTTTAGAACCCATTTCTGACATATTAGCCATAACAACGTTTTAAGGATCTCTAGTTACAGCTCTGTATATATGGTTGCTGTCATTTTGAATTAAATGTCTTTGGGTTTTGGGCTATTGTACAGACTAAAGCAAATTGAAGCTGTCACCTAAGGCTCCAGGAACTTGTTATCATCTTTGAAAAGAATAGCAACAAGAGCGCTCCGGGTGCCCCTCACACTTACTCTTGCTCTGCAAAGGTGAAAAATAATACGGCATGAAAAACTTCCAGACACCCAAAAACCCTTAAATAAATTAGAGAAATACCCCAAGGCTTAACAGCGCTCTTGCCTTCTCAAGGGTGCCATGAGTAATGATGAACCCATACTTTATACCCTGTACCTGTAATGACTGAGTACGTGAACTGAGGACCCAAAAGCACAACTCGGAAACTGTGTCCGGTTTCCAAAAAACAGTGGTCGTTTATTTCCAGTCAGGGTTCGGAACACAGAAGGACAAGGCAGACAAGGCAGAGGTATCCAAAAACGTGAGGCTAAGGTTAGGTTGCTAAATACAAAAAGGTGGTCAAAAGCAAAAGACAAGACGTGGGTATAACGCTGGAACTCTACGTACAAGACCAGACGAGCTGGCACAGGACAGGGGGAGACGCAGACCATATATACTAACTGAAGTGAGGCTAACTAGACACAGGTGAAACATATAAGGGAGGGGAAGACAATCCGTGAGACACACAAGGGGCGGGAGTGATGTTACCTAAAGGAACAGAGACAAGCGTGAGTGTCAAAGTAAAACAGGAAGTGACATGTAACATGAAACAGGAAATGCTGTGAGTGTGTGTAACCATGACAGTACCTGTGTGAAGATGAAACCAAGCAACGGAAAACATATTGTTCAGGAAACAATTGATATACCAGCTGATAATTGGAATAACCCGCTTCATTGGAAAGTACAATGCACAGATTTGTTTTGGGATAAAAATCCAGTATTGAATTCACATTGAAATACAATAAAATCCAATGATTTATTTTCATTGTATTTTATCTTATATAGATTAACTTAAAAAAGTATAACAAAGAGTTTATGGTTAGATCTTACATGTGCAGTAAATGCTTACCAATCAAATCAGCCTCCTTCTGAACAAATCCCTATTGTATTATGATTACTCACCTGGATACAGTATCATAAATGAGGTGTTTTTAAGAGCTAATTATTTGTCAGAGGTTCAGTGGTTAGGGCAGGGTCATCTGCCTCAAAACAGACTGTGTGAAAACATCTTACAATGAAATAAGAAATGTAAGATTTTAATCTGTTCACCACTTGATGACTCACGCTTCACTGTTGGTAGCAGAGATTATTTAAACCAGCTGGATGTTCACTGTCTTTGCTAGCACACTGTAACACAGTGATCACACTTTATTCTCTTTCCTATTCCACCCAGTTGCTGCTGCTGCTGCTGCTGCTGCTGCTGCAAAAAGCTTTAAAACTTTACTGCACAAAAGAAACCCCTAAATGTGCTTGTATCCCTTAATATGGAAGACTAAAATTGCCAATATAAAAAAAGATATATATTAAGAAAAAGATAATTGACTCAAATTATTTATGTGCCTTTAAATGCATGGTAAATTGCATTAAAAACAAATGTAGGTATCCTACTCTTCCTACAAAATAACCTGGTATAAATAGGAATAATTGACATATAGGACTTAACTGATAATGAAACTTTTTTTTTTTTTACTTTCATTTTACTTACATTCCCCTTTATTTATCTATTCATTATATATACGTTGACCTGGCATAAGCTGACCTGAGATTGACTATCATAACTTATCTGGTATGATGCTGCTGTGTTGATATATATGAGTCGTATATATAAGTCTGTCATGGGGTGGGGTCAACTTGATCGACATCAGATCAACATCTCTCTCTCTCTCTCTCTCTCTCTCTCTCTCTCTCTCTCTCTCTCTCTCTCTCTCAGTGTGTTTGTGTGTGCATGTTGGCTCATGCATACATGTTGAGGAGGTGGGTGCCATAAATAATTACTGCAGTGATTGACAGGTCTGGTTGGATAAGGATGGGGGGACCCTCGTTAGCCGCATCCATCCTGGGCCCCAAGTTCCTACGACAGTGTCAAATGTGCTGCCTATTAGTGCCACTTATTACAGACGTGTTCCTTCAGGGAGAGAAACACATCCAACTGGAGCCCCTCACTATGGCAACCATTAGCTATGACTGTCCTTTGCATTGCATATCACGCTTTGCTTTGGTTGAGGAACATGTCGAATCCCTGGGAGACAACTTGCCGGGAGAAATTTGGAAAAGTGTGAGTCTGTATGAGTGTGATGGTGTGTTCAGTCTGACTGTGAGAGAACAGGTAATATGTCACTTGTCAACAATAAACATGTTGGTACTGTCTGGATGGCTGAAACATGTAGGGATACACAATAATTACAAACCACACTCAACACTGTGTAAAACGATGCAGCCGACTCTGCTGACGGTGTTTGCCAGACTGTCAGACACAGCCAAACACAGATAAGCACACCATTTGCATTTAACTGGCGTTGTGAAAATTGCTGCCTCAATACACAAAATGCCCTTTCTAATGGTATGCTTTTTCATCCGCAACCGAGAACTGAACTGTTATGGAGCATTAAAAAGATATAAAACACTCACTTGCACACTTGCATTAAGGGAGAAAAGATAAAAACTAATTTTTCATGTGTCCACGTCCATCAGGTGGCAGGAATTAAAGGCATGCTAATTGCTAACAAGAGGCAAGACAACCAGGTGAAGACCTACATCACCTACAACAAGGGCAGGGACTGGAGGCTGCTGCAGGCCCCTGCTGCTGACCTAGATGGAAACGACATCCACTGTATTCTGGTAAGAGACTGTGTTTGTACTATAGCTTGAAAGAGTGTGTGGTTGTGTAAAACATAGGTGTTGAAGCTTCAGGGAGGATGTGGACTTGAATAATAGAAGAAGATGTCAGTTACACTTTTCAGGTGATAACTTGTTGATCTTCAAAAATGTTTCAATTTTTTCCAGACCCTTGACTTTTTACACAGCATACTCACATAGCTGAAAGCATTACAGTCTAAGTGTGAGTGTGTGTGTGTGTATGTTTATATGGTAGGAAGGACATTGATATGAAGTCAGAAAATGTCACATAGTGTAGTATTGCATTCACTTGTGCAACCAATGGCGAAGCCCAATCTACAGCTTTAATAGATTAATCATCCATTCTTCTTTTGTCCTCATACGGTATAAATTATGTTTTAATGACTTCAGTATTAAATGGTATTATTGTTATTATTACAGCATTAAAAAGTATGTACAGTGGATGGATTGTTTGCATCGCCCCTCCAATGCTTTTCATTTCTTCCTTTCTTCTCACAAGTGTTAAGTTTCAAATGGTGCATGTACTTTTATACAGCCCTTTTCTATTCTAACACACAGACTGTCATTCCTCACTTCTATATCACACACCACATTCACACACTGCCAGCACAGCCGCCAGTGTGGTTCAGGTTCTTACACAGGGACACAAATGGGGAGTGGAGTAGCTGGGGATCAAACCACTGACCTTAAGACACGCTACCTCCTGAGCCAAAGCCACAAAGTCCCAATGACAGTGCTGCGTCATGTGATGCACAAGACTATCACGAAAATTCAATCTCATATTCTATTGCATTGAGCTGTAATGAGTAAAGGTCATGCATATGTAAGAATAACAATGATATTATAAACATGAAGCATTTATTACTCAGTTAGATGTTGGTTACCAAGGTAAAGGGTTTGGTTTTAGAGCTTTCAGGTCAGCCTTTTAAAAAGGACATTCAGAGAAAAAGAGAATATATGATTCAGAAGTCATTGTCAAGTTTGAATAAGGCAACGTGAAGAAGTGTTTCACTGTAAAGTCTAACCACTCTGACAGTAAAATAGTTTTATGGTCAGTAGGTGGTGTTTTAGTTAGTGAGCTATGTAAAGCAGGAAAGTAAGCAGGCTCCTGCATCGACAAGGTTTTGGTGTGAAAAAAACAAATTGGATGATTCCTTAAAATGTCCCCATCTTTAATTTATCCTGCCAGTCAGAAATCGAACCAGCGGCCTTTCTTCCACGTCTGAGTCTCTTTTGTCAGGGGAATCTGCTGAACTGTCGAAGAAAATGTTTAACCAACAAGGCCATGCCAGGCTGTACACTAATCAGAGAGGTTTTTGACAACCTGACAACCCAGAAATTGCCAGATGCCAGAAGTTGCCTCTAATACATGTAAAATGTAAAATACTAAAAAAGTTGTAATAATGCACTAATCTACCTTTACCTGTCTGTACCTTTTATAACAGATAGTTATTTGATAATTGCTGCATTTCACATTAGGCTAAATAATAATAATATGAATAATAATATGTAATTCTATAATCATAAATATTCTGGCAAACCCTAATATAAGTGTTTTATGTTGGTGCTTTTGGAATGGCATGCTCATGGAAGTTCATGTTGGGTTTGAGGTACATAATGCGCCAGATTTACAGCATGTGTTGATGACACCTCCTCCCTCATTAGAGAGCCTCCCTGCAACTAAAACTAACTAGGAGGAATTCTGTTTGAGACATTAGGAGGACTTCATGCTGCTGAGGACGTGATTTTCAGGGCCCTGCGTAGTGGCTTACAGGTTCCCTGTGAGTGTGCATTCATTTGCCATTTTAATTACTGCCCTAGACTCCTTTTGGTTACCCTGTTCAGTCCCACTGCCCTTGATGTCCTTGCACCAGTGACATGCTGTCTGCTGCAAAGATGAAAGCAGACATTTTTTTTCAGCTCCGTGAACAGATGTAATTGTCTTCTGTTGTGTGCGTGCCCTGGAGACTTGGCGTCATACTTTAATGCAAATTCCAATCGCTCTTTGTATTAATGACAGATTAAGTGCAATTAGCAAAACGTATGAGGGAGGCACAGTTGGTTCTCTTTGGGAGACTAATGGAACCTTTTTTAATGCTTCCCTTTATGTACAACAATTTAGTTTTGACTCTCATTTTCAAATGAGAATTTTCCTCTGCTGTTACCTGGTAGTTAATTGAATTAGCTGATGCGCAGTGACCATATCATTTATGTTTATAATATTTACACAAAATATGACGCAATATCTTTCCTGGTTGAATATGCAGTTTTTTTATTTGAGTCTTTCCTTCAAATGAGCATTCACCTCTATTGTTTTATCTGTCTTTTTCAGCCTTTCTGTTCACTTCATCTACAGCTGCAAACGTCAGAAAACCCTTACTTGTCAGGAACCATCTCCACTAAGAACTCGGCACCAGGGATCATAGTTGCCGCAGGTGAGATGAAACACAGGAAGTTATTTACAGTGAAAAAAAGCCTCAAATTGCTATCTGCAAATCATGGTGGTTGAATATTTTTTAAATATGAGTTAATGCAGGAGTGATGTCAATCAATCAATCAATCACAAGGTTGAAAAGGAAGGGAAAAAATACATATTAACAGGGAAGACTATGAAGAAGCCTCAGAGAGAGCCACATGTGAGGGATCCCTCTCCCAGGGTGGACACAAGTGCAATAGATGTTGAGTGTAACACACATCAACAAAATACATATATTCACGACATTGATGAGAATAGACAGTGTTGAACATAAATGGTGAGATGTATGAATGTTTAGTGTGTTAAGTATATATACATAAGAAAATATCTGACAGAGATGAAGGGAGCCGTAATGACAATTGTATCAATAGAGGTATTTCCAATAATAGTAGCATCTGTGAGTAGGCATATTGTTAATTTAATCTCTAGTTGTGTAATTTGGTGTTAATCCTAATCCACGATCAGATGCCCCCACGATCACGATCCTCCACGATCCATGATCTACGATGCATGATCCACTAAGTGGCTACAGCAGCAATCCCTGATTTGCAAAGATGAAGCACAGGGACTCCAGGGAAGAGGTGAAGTCGGTAACATCACTTGGATGAGACATTAATGTGATGAAGATGGAGAGGTGGATAGAGAAACTCCTTGAGTCATGTGTCCCCCAATAATCCAAGCCAATATCAGCGTAACTAAGAGCTGGTTCAAGACAGACCTGAACCAGTCCAAACTAAAAGCTTTATCAAAAAAAGGAAGGTGTTAAGCCAACTCTTAAAGACCGTGTAAAGCAATCAAAAATGTATTTTCTAAAACTGCTACTGCTTTATGAAATATGTTGAATTAGTTACACCTGTATCATTAAAAATAATCATCAGTGTTGTGTTTAATTGCCAGATCAACGCTTCCTTTCCTCCTGGCATACTTAAACTCATCACCTGCATGTGGGCTTCCGTACAGGTGCTAGTGTGTGGCGCTAGCTCCGCCGCTATTCATCTTCGATAGGCACAGAACGGCTTGGTTTTCATTTTGAATAAAGCTACATGCACCAGAATCGCGTAGAGAGAGAACCACTGATGTTACTTTGCTCTAGTTGTTAAATAGTTTGGGGGTGGGCTATGCTAATGAGGGCCACACTGCCATTGTGCGGTCACCCTCTCAGACTGTCCTCAAAATCAGGAACCAAGGAATGCTGTAAAACGCTCAAAGTTCACAATTCACTACTACATAGCTCCCATTCTTTTCACGTGTTTTCAGTAGTCACTTACTGACACGTACAGCATGTTAAGAGACAGCTGACTGGTTTTGGTTCACACAGTCTTTAAATGTAGGGAGGGTGTCTGCCTCCTGAACTGTAACTCCTAGTACAGGAGAAATGTCATCTCTTATCCTGGTTCTTATCAGGACACATGCTGCAGCATTTTAGACAAGCTGCAGAGTCTGAATAGACTTAAATTTCAATAATAAGGAATTATTAAATATGTCTGCATCTTTTTGAGATGGGACGTGCCTGATTTGTTAATGTTTGTGAAAAAGGCAGTCCTTAAAATTAGTTTTGAATGAGAATCAAAGGACAAATCTGCATCAAAATGAACTCCCAGTTTCGCAGGAAGCAAGGGCAATGCCATCCAGAGTGGCTGTATCAGTAGATAATGAGGTGTTTAGGGCCAAGCGTTAGAACTTCTGTTGTATCTCTGTTAAATAGGCAAAAGTTGCAGGTCATCCAGTTAGTAGTTGTAGTAGTTAGTTGAATACTTTGTTCTGTTTTAATTGATAAGTAGAACTGGGTGTCGTCCGCATACCAGTGAAACGGTTTACTGAAAGTGTTTCTTAATTGAAGCATGTGTGATGTCAATAAAATTGGGCCGAGTACAGAACCCTAATTCTTCCACAGCAGACGTGTTGCAGATCACATGTCCACCTAATTAGATGATAATGTGTTTGCCTGCAAGAGCTTTCAAAAGACCTGAGGCAAAACAGGAGACATGAGTTAAGAGCGAATAGATGTGTTAGCAGCAGTGGTCCTGTCAGCAGAAAAAAAAATCGTGTTTGTGTGAGTGTGAGATCATTCATGTGTAAGTTTGTGTTTGTCTCTTGATCTGTTTGTTTTGTCTTTGGTGAGTGAAAATGCTGAATAAACCTACGGTACGTCTCTGCTGCCATGCTTGCACAGTGTGTGTGTGCTCATCACTGGCCGAGCCTTTGCCCGCTCCGCCTTTTAATACGTCAGCTGGTGCAGGAATCAACTCACCAACATGACAAACACCATCCAGATCAAACACGAGCCTATTTGCTGAGCCGCCGCCAAGATAGTGGAGCAGGTCGACACAAGAAGCTGGTTCAGTCGCTGCGCACTCGAAGGAGACTTTGTGTTGCAACACTGAAAACTGCTGAGGCGAAGAAGGCGCCCACCCTCCTCCACATCTCACATTATGTTGCCTGAATAATGCAGACATGCATAGGAATCAACCCCAGGGTTTTCTTTGTATTATTCACATGAATCAAGATAAAGCAAGCAGATCTGGGAATTAAGCCATAGGAATGAATTAATCACAAACGTGGTGTGATTGGCAGTTTAAAGAACATACAGCCCTTTATCTTCTTGATCTCACTGTGCTTTTCTTTTTTTGTAACACTTATTCTGTTGGCATTCCCACTACAGGAAATATCGGAGCCGAGCTGTCTTACAACAACGTTGGCATGTTCGTATCATCTGATGCTGGCAATAGCTGGAGACAGGTGAGCTTCACACCTAGATCAAGCCAACTGATAGACGTCTAACAGCCGCTGTGAAGTACCAACCTACTAAGTTTCCACTTCAGAAAGGCAGTTTGCATCAGGCCTGTTTCATATTGCTGCACAGTTCAGACGACACGACTTGCTGTTGTGTGATCGGGAGTCTTGCCGTCATTGTGACTTTCCACTGTAAGACTGAGTGGCTACAGGTGGTCACAAACTTCATGAGCTTTCAGCAGAAGATGAATTAATCATGAAAACACACACGAGAATAAACACTGTGAACCGGACTGATCCTCACAATGATCATAGGATGACACATCAAGCTGGAGGAGGTGAAACGCTTCAGTGAACATCAGTTGTAAAGAATAAAGAGCGACTCGGGCCACATTTATCCGTCCAAACATTCACTTTTTTCTGCCCAACCAGAGCCTGGTTCCTTGGGCACCTCACCACTACATGTACCTTCACCACCTTCACCTAATCCCCCGCTCTGATTGGCTGGAGCTGGCTGGAGTTGTTGCCAACTCTAACTAGATTTCCAGCAGGTTGTAAATCAAATCTGGGTCCTAATGCATCACGAGCCTTTCTAATCGCCTTCACACATGGACATTGAACAGTTCTCACATGGTGATATGCGACTGCCGGCTGATTGCCGATGGGGGGCTAAATATTTTGAAGTCCGAACATGGCTTAGGTTGTAAGTGTGTAAATGCAATCTTTAGCTTATACTCTGAGGAGCATTCCATAGAGTAGAATGCATGTAATAATGTAATGTGTAATGTAGCTAAGTGAGGATAAACTCATTTTTTTGTGAAAATTCATTTGCTTATCTCAGGATTCCTTGTAGGTGTTAGCGATAATAATTTCTGGTGTTTTCAAATACTTTAAGGGTGAATTTCTGCATATGTCTGTTCAGATTTTTGAAGAGGAGCACAACGTGTGGTTCATGGATAGAGGAGGGGCCCTTGTCGCTGTGAAACAGCCCTCCGTGCCAACCAGACACTTGTGGTACGTCCATTCTTTCTTAAATTTCTTTCCATTTTCTAATAACTATTTGAAGGTTTACTCCATCGATTCCAGCACTATGATCCTAAAAAAATGAACCTGTATATATTATATGTGGCACTCGATCCATTTAGTGATGCACTTTGACTGTGGCTCTTGAGAAAATACTCGTAGGCAATCTAAATTGAGAGATATTTTTTTCTAGCCACTTATCATTAACAGTCTGAGCACCCCCCCCCAAACACACAAACACATACACACTCCTACCCACCCCCCAGCCCCCTTTTAGTGTATTAATTAACACGTTGCCTTCCTCTTGCCAAATCGGGTGCCTACGCTTTGCCTCAGTGCAGGCTAATCCAACTGAGACCAGATCTGTTCTCCAGTTGCTTTTGCAACCATTTTGAAATTAGTTTCAGAGCCAGTGAAGTGTATCCTGCTGGTTTTTTGTCTCCCAACCAATTTAAGAACGATGGTAGAGAAAGTGGGGGGAAAAAGACAGATAGGAAGAACCCTGTGTATCTCCACAGTCACTGTACAAGCAGCTATGAAACAGAGTTGCTTTTCCAGCCAGTGTTAAGTTAAACACTTCCCCGGCCTGAATCTCATAATAGGTTCATGTCAAAGCCTTTTCCGTTAGAAGTGCTTTTAGCCAAATGAAGTCAGTGGGGGGTTTTAAGGGGAAGGGGGTTCTTTTTTTTCCCATGCATGGGGCTTAGTAGTGTTTCAACCCATGTCACACTCAGGTACTCCTAGTTGTTCCCATATCAGCACAAACGTTGATAAGCTGTCAGAATCAATAGAGCCCACGCTTCACTGATGAAAGCTGTCCAATTTTTTTGCTATCTCCTTCTCCCTCTGCAGTTTTGTAGTCAAACATGAAACAGTTCTATTCTGGTCTTTTAGCTTTTTTCACGCTGGTGTAAACTTTACCCAGGGCCCGTGACGTTGCTTTTTCTCCTCTTTGACACCAACACATTTCCTGTCTTCATACACTCTGAAGTCAGTTTTGTGCATCTCTGCTTTGATAACCAAACACAGTGCTTCTTAAATGCCCCTTTTGATGTGCAGCCTTTTGATATTTACCCAAAGCTACAGTGCTAATTGCACAGGGCCTCTGAGACTCGTCTGCTGAGACAAGCCAGTCATTCTGATCTCGACCTAAATCCTCCCCTGTGACCAGCTTTTAATACAGAGGGTCTGCTTCCGTGTTATCATTATTGCTGGATTTGTGATGGGAATGTCTTCTGACACACATACACAGGGTCAGCTTTGACGAGGGGCGGCAGTGGACCCAACATAGCTTCTCCTCGGTGCCGCTGTTTGTGGATGGAGTCTTGGTGGAGGCTGGGGCCGAGAACCAAATCATGACGTAAGTCCAGAAAAAGTGAAACGGTGTCAATCTTTGTCATTACAGTGGGTGTTCTGGGCTGATTGAAAGATGAATGGTGTTTTCTCTATTCAGTATTTTTTTACAGCAAAGGGCTACATGGATAGGGAACTTTAAAAGAAGGGGCACATTCAAACCTTTGTGTACTCTTTATTAGGTCACATTTCTGAGGAGCAAGTAATGTCTGACAAGTATTTCCACACAAAGCTGTTAACAGGATGTGTTGTAGGATAACTGAGTTGGCTAAACACCATCTGAGAGCACAGGCACGAGCACTGACCATAGACTACACAGGGACCAACCCGCTGATGAAGCAAGACAGATCCAATGTAGTAGTGTGCTCAGCTAAAAATAATAAATGTTTTCTCAGAAAGTCACACAAACCAGACAATGAGGTCACTATAGCCTGTATATCAATCAAATGCTCATCCTTCCTGTTGTAGTATTTTGCACACTTCCATCTATAAGGTGATATCAGTGGGAGAGGAGTCAGTCACCTTTTTAGTGGTTTTCCCTGCATTTGAAAAACTTGCATATTTGCATTGTGATGAAAATACGAGTTTTGAATCAGTGACCACTCCTGAATTTTATCCACATGGGAAGATGCAAAGTACTTTGTTAAATAAATATCAGGATATTTTATAACTTTTGAACGTAACAATTATAATTGGGAAATAGGTTGGAAGTAGATTACCAGTAATCCTGTTTCCCAGGACTGAACACGTATTGGTAACCACTGGTGTAGAAAATGTGGCTTAGAGCCGTTGGCTTGTTTCCAAACAGTTTGAACCATAGACTGGAAATAAAGATGCCACCATCTTGCACTTTTGATCGTATTTGGAGTGAGAGTCTGAGTAGTAGTGATCATGGAGTGGAACAGCCTCAGTGCTGTTGATTCATAGTAATTCACTGTAATTGTGTTCTTTGCCTGTGTAGTTTTTTTGGACACTTCAGCCACCGTTCTGAATGGCAGCTCATCAAGATAGACTACAAGTCCATCTTCAGCAAGAAATGCACGGAGGAGGACTATCAGACTTGGCACCTGCACAACCAGGTGAGAATAAAAAAGCATTTCACACATGCATCTGGCAAACTGTTAAAGTTCTCTCCATAAAGGGAAACATCACTGACTAATAATAGTAATTATTAGTTAGTAATTAATAAATAGTAATCGTGGTGTGTTTTGTGACCGTAGGGTGAGCCATGTGTGATGGGACAAAAACAGATTTACATGAAGCGCAGGCCTGGAAACTACTGCATGCTGGGAAAAGACTACTCCAGGATCCTCTCAGCTGAGTCCTGTATTTGCCGAGCTCACGATTTTGAATGGTAAGATGAACACTGTCTTTGTACCGTAGCTCTTTTCCTCACAGTCGTTAGGGGGGGATTATGTTTCTCTCCTTTGTCTGCAAAAGAACGTCATTAACAGCAGTTTGCTGTGTAACGCTGCCACACATGTCGAAGCACCACTTTAAATAGAATGTGTGTCATTTGTATCCTGAGTTAATAATTTAATTATTTTTCTACTGGGCAGTTAACATATCTGAATTGTTTGTAATAGTATGAATGTGACTCAACGGGTCATTTAATTGAATTCCAGGCCCAATTATAAGCCTCAGACTTCTTGAGACACAGTGTAGCCATTTGTTTATTTCAAGTGCATCCATTCGACCGCCATTAAATGCCTCGTTCAGTCCACTTAAATATGCTCTTTATGGTTGGTCTAACCTTACCGCTTTAGCTACAAATGATCTCACCCACACAACCCTGTCAATTTATAAGCTGAATTTGGTGCAAATCAGGTAAAAGCAGATTCAACACTAATGTTTATAGCTGTAAGGCTCTACTTTTAGTCCACTGTGTTCTTACACACCTCCTACTCCTAATGGTTTTCACAATTGCGACTCAATGAGTGGATGCAGATGTATCATGAATGAAACTAGCTGAATGAATATGGGCCCTTTCAAACGGGGAAAACTACAGATGTGTTTTTCTCATTAGAACAATGACCTGGTTTCTTTCACAGCAGCACAGACATAATTCAAGATCGAGATGGTCTCTACCATTTGATAAAAGAAAAAACACTGTCAGGGAAAAAGTAAATGTTTCAGGTGGGGGATTTATTCCTTACAGTAACCGTGGTGTGTGTCACCTTCTGTCATCTGTGCCATAACCGAAACACACATACGAGGCAAGAGAGGAGTTCTTCACTGCCGTTGGAGCATTTGCCGTTCAAGTGAGATCAATTGCATATGCTATTCATGTGTCTCATCAATTTGCTCCATGTGCGTGTGCGTTTTCCAATAATCTGATAGGTTTGGGGCCGTTTTACACAATTTGCTCATTATGTCTGTGTCTGTAGCGTCAGTCTGCTGTGCTTGTAATTCCGTTGAGACGAGTTGGGGGGAGGGAGGATGTAAATAGTTTCAATTTGTATGCAAATCCTAAAAGGTTGTATTTTGTTGTTTCGGAATGACAGGGAACCGAAAAAAAAGCAGCCCAACATACAGCAGTTATGTAGATGGGGATTTTAGCAGGTCAGAGATTGAGTCCTAATTGGTTCCCGTTGAACTAATGTAAAGTTAGACTTATTTTGTTCTGTGTCTTATTTTATCTCGGCCTCTATGTCTTGCTTCATGTCTCTCTACAGGGACTTATTAGGTGCATGCTTAAAATTCTAAAGTGAAGATTTAAAAAAAACCATCAATGCGGAAAGAAGACCAGATCCTTTAACTTAATTTGAGGTGTGAAGAGCCTGTCTGCCATATGATCTGCTCAAGTGCACACTTATTAGACTAATATGAAATGACTAAGCTATGCATGGCAGACACCTGCTTGCAAAGAATATAATTTTGTCATTATGTTGGATATAAAGTGCAGGAGGCTTATGCATCAAAGCTTAACGCTGAAGAATAAACCATTAAGGCTGTTTGAAAAGTTATTCAAATTCAGGGCCTCTGGGCTTTCTGCAAAGTGAGAGTATGCATGTTCACATCAGTCTGGAATATTGTCACTCCAATATTTCTACCACCGCAACACAGATTGTTGACATTGTTGATTTTTCAGGTAAAGTAGTTACACCATATTGGTGGGTCGTAACAAAATCCCTTTAGTTTTCACCAGACATGTCATTCGACTTGGGAAGTGAGCCATCCTAACATTTTAAGGCTGACTAATCTGAAAAGAGACTCATTAAAGCTGGACACTCACTAGACTAAACAACATAAAAGGCTACAAATAACCCATAATCCAACATTGTGTAAAACATTGCAGTTACATGGTACTTGCTCCATTGAAGAAGAATATATGTTGTAATGAACAAATACATTATTGTCTTGTGCTGAAGTATAAGACAGCCCCAATTTTTAAACCTAAGTTTTGGTAAAGAAATTTAAAAAGTCTTATAACACAATGGGAGTGTTTTTTAAATTTTATTCATTTGTTTTTGTTATTGTAAAAATCCTGAGCTGATGCACCAAAGTCTTACTATGAGGCCTGTAGCAGTTCTTTTTGTGTGGGAACCAGCCGCAGCCACAAGTCTGAGTTAATTCAGTGTCAACAGCGTTTTTAGTGATAGTGGATCCTTAACTGTTGCCCACAGACAGAATCAGGGGACTTGGAGCTTTCAAATAATGTGTTATTTGTCAAGGTTGTGTAAAGCTTGAGTCTAGATCAAACAAAACATTGTGCTACCAAGAATAAAGTGTCCCACTGGTGGAACACTTTAGATTAAAAGCTAAACTACTGTTAAATCCATCTGCTGATCTTGACCTGTTGAAAAAATATACCTGTGGATCCTGATGTTTTTATGAAACATTATGTGGTTACCATAGAAGCATATGATTATCATTAAATAAGGAAGTGAAGAGGGGATCGTAACATGTGCGTTTTGCTCTTGTTATCTTCCATATATAATAAGTGAAGTATAGACATTTTTCAGGATTCCTTGAAGAACACAATTTGATTTGTGTTTACATGCACATTACTATATATGTTTCCTCAGTCGAGACAAAATGTACTTAATAAGGGTCGCTTTCTAACCAAGAGTAGGTTGAACAGATCAATACTACTCTTGTGCCCTTGCAGTAAGTAAAAGGTTTGTATTTATATAGAGCTTTTCCAGTCTGGATGACCACTCAAAGCGCTTTACACTACGGTTTGCCATTCACCCATTCACACACACATTCATTCAGTGCATCTATGGGCAGCACTTTTTCGTCATTTAGCTAAAATAAGCTCATCACCTGCTGGATCTAGTGCCTCTATTCACAGTATACAGAAATATAAAATATAGAATATTATTCAATACATTACACAACAAAATGTTTGTATTTATTTTTTTAAACTAAGATATTGAAACATGAATTCAAATGTTATAAATGACCTCTCGTCCTGTTGGTGTTTTTGTTTAAACAGATTTCTTCTACCACTTAATGGTTTCCTAGTAACTAAGACACATCACCAATCAAAAGAGCAACTAGGTAATGATGTCATGAGGCTGAGCCGTGATCCCAACTCTGCTTTCACATTTAGCTTCAGCACTGTGCTACATGATGCCAATTTTAAGATACGCTCCTGGCTGTTTTGTCCCAAAATGGACTCCGTTCTGACCTTTTACCTCATTGGCCTGATGCGTCCGTGCAACCAATCAGTCTTGACAGCTTGTTAATGGTATAGTTCACACTGTTGTAATCACAGAATCAAACTGGACTGATCGGCCACAGGCCTGTTAGTTTTGTTTATTTGTTCTGCCCTGGTAATTAATTGATAAATCAATGTCACGGCCATTATCAGAATGGGCACTTGCTTACCTTGCTTTGTTGGATGTAAATCATGCTCTGATTGGAAACACTAGCAGGCAAGCGAGAGCTAGTCATCCTTGTGTATGGTGAAGAGAACAAAACCCTCCAGGGTGTGTTTCGGTACACAATGCTTCATACTGCTGTGGCAACAGTGGCCTTAATCGATACATATTAACCATGTGTTTGTGTGCCAGACAGGCCCCTAGTCACCTGTTATACAGAGACAGATAAGACGTGGATGCGGGACACATTGTATGACACTATGTCCCTCTTCGCATGCTGATATTGATCGGGTGCTGTTTGCTTGTGCTTTGTTGTCTGACAGTGACTATGGATACGAGCGGCGCGGGGATGGGAACTGCCGGCCTGCATTCTGGTTCAATCCCTCTACTGTGTCCAGAAGTTGCAGCCAGGGCCAAAACTACTTCAACAGCACAGGGTGAGGACTTGTTGGTTTACTGACAATTCATATTCATACAACATCATGTTATATACTGGCCATTCATGTGGATTATTAATCTGGCACAAACATTTGGTTTGGAGGATTTGTTTTGGATGCTCAATCAGGGTTTTAAAGCAGATCACAGGCATAAGTATTTCCAATTAATGCTAACTTTTTACGACTGGAATTTATGAGATGTGTACTAATATGAGTAATAAAGTTTTAACCTCTGCCACGAAACACTAACAAGAGAGTGACTGATGTCAATCAAGTCTGTTTGCACCAACTCAGCCACGAGAAAAGGTGTTATCAGGCAAAATAAGTGAAAATACCAGGAACAGTAAAAATGCAGCTATAATATTTACGAATTCATCTCAACCACTCAAAGAGGTTCACAATACAAGTCACTTTCACCCATTCACACACACACAGTCATATGAGTCTACCTGTATATGCAGTGTCTTTTCTAACACACACAATTCTTACACTGTCAACACAACCGTCAGAGTGATTTGCCCAAGGACACTTTAGGATGCAAACTGGAGGAGCTGGGGATTGAACCACTGACCTTCTGGTTATTGGATGACCCTGCTCCCTCCTGAGCCACACGTGTGTCATGTCATGTTTGCTAACTTTGGGTTAATATAAGCCACTAAAACATCCTCTTTTTTTCTCTTTCTTTTAGACAAGATGTTGAATATTCCATGTACGTTTGAAGATCTTCTGCACAATTTAAGTTACCAACTACCAGTAGATGTTAGCAGGTTGTAGTGGCCACCAGCGGTTGTTAGTGACATTACTTCAGATGTGCACCTTAGCGTCATCAGTGTTTTGGCCTTGTGATCAATGATACAGGCCGAACTTGAGGGTACGCTGAGGCTAAAGGTAAATCTGACTGGCTACTGGCTGTATGGCAGTACTATTAAAGCCATGTGGCCCGCTCAGTAGATCTTCATTTTTGGAAAGATTGTCCATCCATTAGCTATACCACTTAACCCCTGAGGGGCAGAGAAAGGTAGCTAAAAGCAATTTATAGTCTCCATTTAATCAACCTGCATGCCTTTGGAATATGGAGAGAACCTGCAGAGAACGTGCAAACTCACATGTAACAGAAAGGCCCTGGTTGACTGGGGTTTACACCCAGATCCTTCTTGCTGTGAGCAGACAGTGCCAACCACTGCACAACCGGAGGGATTCTGTGCTTATTCTTATTTTACATAGCCTCTCACTTTAACTGAGCATCTGAGTATTGCTTCCGCCTTTGACGTAAACTGCCTCCATGTGGTGAGATAGAGGGGTCATAACGCCATGATGAAACTTTGCTTGAAGATATTGTAGTGATGTTTATTTTTTTGTTGACCTATTTCACAAATGTATACATAATAGATGTGGGACCAACAGTCACGTTCTTTGCAATGAATAGGGATAATTTCCTGACGCTGGTCGTTTGATTAGAAAATCCATACTTTCTTTACACCTTGTCATCACTCCACTTAACTGAACTTGCCATAATAGGCTACATTATAACCACAGCTGTATACCTGGTTTGGTTTAGACATAGTTGATAATAACTGGGGGGGCAATGATTTACTTTCTATTAGATTTGCCCTCTGCGTTTGTTCTGCAGAATCCCCAGGAGACAAATTCCTTGCAAAGCTTAATCACAGTGTGAGTGTTTTATTCACCACTGCTGTGATTAAGCTTTGCAAGGTGTCCAAGCCACAGACATGGTTTATGTTGTCAGTTGTCACCCAGTTTTTGCACAGGCTATACAGACACAACAGCTGCATCGACACCACTCTGCTGAGTTCAACTAAATTGTTCATGAGCCACAAGCCCATGCATGTGGCTCAAGACTGTGTAGACTAACGTGGATTTAACAATTTAAAAATGAAACAGAATTAAATTAAAGAAAATCTGAATTCTAACTTGTGTTTTTCCAAAGGTATCGTAAGGTGGTGTTGAACAACTGCACTAAAGGAGTGAAGGAAATGTACACAGCAAGAAAGCAGCAGTGTCCAAACCGACCTCCTAAAGGATTGCTGGTGACCACCAAAGACGGCAAACTCACGGCCAACCTGGGCACCAACATCACCTTCCTGGTGCATCTGGATGAGGTAAGAACACACAAAACATGGCACCTTCACTAGACTAGATCAATACCTGTTCCCCTAAGGCACTGATCTATTAAATGGATTTTTACATAAAGTAGGGTTAATTATTTGTTGGCTACCTGGGACCAGAACAACCTTATGACACCATAGCTTGCAATTTAGAATAGCCAATTCCTTGTCAAGCAGATCAGTGGAGTTTTCTTTCATTCGTGTTTTTAGACACATGCTGAATGTTTCGTGCAGTATTCACACTCTTCATAGCTCTGGTTCAGTCTTCCCCATCTTCTCAGTGAAATATTTGGTTCTGTATCTGGTGTATACACCACAATGCTTCGCTCTTAAGATCCAAGGTAAAACTGCAGAGGCAGGTGATAATTGGCTGTGGGTTTATCAATATCACTGTCAGATTTCACATTTCTGCTATGTTAATATAAAAGGCATGTATTAGTGAAACTTAAAAAAAAAAATCTCAGAATACATGGATGTGCTCAAAAGGCAAATAAATATATATATTTATATTTTGCACAACACAATTTCAGACCTCTCTACTTGCCTCATTGGCTCATCTAAACAATAAATTGCTGTGACTGTGTTGAATTAGAATGTCTTGTGTGGAAAGGTCAACATCATATGTGGCATCACTTAGGGCTCGAAGCTGGGTTCATTTTCCCTGAGTTTTTCCATAATAACTCTTGATCACTTAATTAGCATGTATATGCTGATGACACATTATAATCCATCATTGTCTTCTGACGACCTAAACCCCATTAAATCAGTGGTTCAACGCCTCTTTGGATTAAACAATTGAGGGCCTGATCTACTAAGATCCCAAATAAAGAGTGCTATATTGCATGTGCATTAAAGCAGATTGCACGTTTGGATTGGGGGGCGTTTTGCGGGCGATCTACTAAAAATGATTGTGCAAATGCCAACAGATGCAAACATGGTAGAGGCAGTAGTATTTAAATGAGTGTTTTGCGTGCGTTACTGGTTTCCGCCATGGAGCATTACGGAGAGCAGAGTGACCGCAAGCGCAAAGTGAAATTGAATGCCATGGAGTTGGAGGTGTGAGTTGTTGAGCTCCAGCAAAGAAATATTAATATAAGTCAAAGAAACGCGATATTGGAAAGTATCTGCGAGAAAGTAAATGCTGTGGGTAAAACAAAACGAACAAGCGCTGAAATACAGAGAAGATGGCAGGACATAAGAAGAAGAACAAAAGAAAAAAATAGCTCATAATAAAACCTGGGCAATAAAACAGGTGGGGGGGGGGGGGAGAGATGCCTCTGACCAATATTACGTAGCAGGTGCAGTTCACTCTCTGTGGCACGAGTGCTCAGGCGTGACACTCGGACCATTGTAGCGCACAGAGCGCACACCAGGCTGAGGGGCAGCGCTGTATCTGGACGATGGTCAGTGCCCTGGCAAGAGAGGGATTCTTTTTGCTTCTGTCAATCCAAACATGCTAACATGAGCAGAAAACAACTGTTCTTCCATGCCGTCTCCTCCTCACCACAGTAACTGCAGCCATCTGTGCGTAACACTGTGCCGATTAGCACCTACCTTTCAAACGTACTAAATATAGACGCAGTCACAATCACCGCAATTATTTTCATGCTTTGTAAATCACATTGCGTGTGCTTAATTAAACATTTCCATCTACTCCTCACAATATTTTGCACACTCGGGTAGAAACGCCCGATATTGCATATTCATTAAGGAAACCGTACTAAATGGACAGCGCGTGTTATTCTGCACGCAATCCTCAGTGCGCACCGTTAGTAGATCAGCTTGCATGTATTTATTACGCTGAAATCAAGTTTGCACACTTTGTTACACGTTCAAACCTTTAGTAGATCAGGCCCTGAATGCACCAATCAAAGTTTCACCGAAGTCAGTTTACTGGACCCTGAAGCACACATGCTTAAGTACTGTCAGGTGATCTGTAGGAGAGTGACTTAGGGCCAAGACTCTCAAAGTTTAATAGAGTCAAATTGTTGCAGCTCACCCACAGTCTGTCAGAGTTCTGAGCCAGAGGCAGAAGTAAAAGACCTGACCAGAGACCCTGTTAGTGAGTGAGAGGCGTTATGTCCAGAGCGGGACAGTCTGGTCACTAGGATACTGCCTCACTTGTTTCTGAGGCAGAATGTGGTCCATTGGAATGAACTGCAAGCTTTTTGGGGCTTTAGCAATAGTGTTTTCCCCTGAGGTGTTGTCCAGGCCCGGTTGTCATATTACTGTGTGATGAGTTGAGGAATGGAAGCCTGTTTCTTTCATTAAGAGGGGGATTGTCTGGTGGAAAGGGAGGAGGGGGGGCGATGGAGGAAGGGAGTCGGGGTGCTCAGTAATGTTATAAAAGAAGGATGCAGTAAAGAATCCTTGTGGCATCCACCCTCTTTGAGGAAATTCTCAAGATGAATTCAAAGTTTAATTTATATTCATGAAGCCTGCAACAGGGGGAAGGCAAGCAGCCTTAAATATTTAATGGGTAAAGAGACTGGCACACATCCACATTTAAAAGCAAGGAGGAAATCTAAGTAAAATGGACCCATTCTTTGGTATTTGATAAGACCAAAATGATCACATGGTACAGTGGCTATTTTTTAACTGTTCAGGAAAAGTGTTACGCAACACAGTAATTACAGCTACAAATGAGCTTTTTAAAAGTGACTCACTTTTCACTAAGCATTTGGCAGAGAAGCGATTGGCTTGTGCCTAAATGACATCGACCAAATCTCAAACAATCCAAATGAAGAATTTATCCGCCGTTCCATTTTTGGCATCAAAGGAAAAAGACAGAGGGAGTTTGAGACACTTGCACATTCACTCTGCTCTCTCTCCGCCACTTTAAACAGTGTTGTGTTTGCAGAGTACAGTGTATGTGTGAGTGCAGGTGGTTGAAAGATAATTCATAGAATGCATGAGGCTGATTAACTGCATGATGACATTGTACAATTACCTGCACTGACCAAAAAGTCAAAGTCTGCACCTGTGGCTCAGTAAAACAACTCTCCAGTCATTACTATTGTCAAGACTCTTCCGAAGGTTGAACAGCATACAAACAAATGCAGCCCTAACAATATACTAACCTTTACAACAAGTACTGACGTTTATCCTCTACAGTTACACAAAAAATCGCACATGGATGGATAACTTAAATATTTGAAATATAAGGACAATGAGTAGATCATTTTACACAATGTGGAAGGGTTCAAGCCTCTGTATATCGGGTGCTGGCTCTCCCAGGTAAGCTTGCGGGCACCCTGGAGACACATACTAATGCCAGGTGTGAACTGACGTACTTAGCGCTGCGCACCTCTCTCTCTCCACCTCTCTCTGATACCAGGTCTGGACAGGGCCATAGGCGCATTCAGCACATTCATCAAATTAAGCTTTTTGCGACTGATTCCTTTTTAAACTGAGGAGGCTGCAACAGACCATATGGCGACATCTAAGCCATTTTCAGACATGACTTCTGGGGAAACTCCAGAGAATTGGGTCCGGACTTTCTCCGGAGTTTGCCTTTCACACGTGAACATTGCAGCAGGAGGTTCTCTGCTCAGACGTGGTCACAACTGCAGCAAATCCTCCAGAGAGTTCAGGCGAGGGGTGGTGCTGTCTGCAGAGGATTCCTGCCTCATGTTAACATAACATATAAATTCTGCTGCGGAGATCACGCATGTTTGTTTACTGTACATCAGCACCGGGGTCAGCTCTTATCACCACAAACTGTCTTGACACCTTCATGGGGTCTTCTAGCCCTGTGCCTCTGCTTTTTTATCGTTACTACATTTGTATTCTTTTAGTTGTTTTTTTTGCATTTTTGCATATGTTGCATGTTAGAAATATATCATTAACCCCCCCACTTGCTCGTGGCAAATCCTGCAGAGGATCTCCTGCTGTGTTCGCTCCTGGACTCCTCCGGAGTTTCTGCAGACTAAGGGGCCAAAAGGAGACAGTTGGCAAAAAACTCATGAGGCTCTCACTCGGACACACGTTCACACATACAGCCCCTGCAGAGAAGGTTCAGCAGACCTCAGGAGTTTAGTGCATGTTTGAAATCAGCTCTAGTGAGCACTGACTTCCTGCCTGTGGATAATCTGGCCTCCCTCTTGGTTCAGGGATGTCATGAGTCAGATTTGACTCTTTTTCTGGCAGAGCTGAAGTGACTAAGGCTTTGCCATCTCAGTGCTTAAGTTGGAGAATAGATGCTGGCAACAGCATGCCTCATTTTAGTTTTTTCATCAGAGAGATACTTCTGTTCTCCACAAAAAATTGGGGATGTTCTTCAATAGATTTTTGGGGGATTTTTTGACATCTTTTTAATTGTACCCTTAAGGCTTTAAAATTGTATTTATTTATAACTGTTGAAATGTCTTATTTGAGTATTTTAGTGTTCGGCATTATGTGAATTTGTGGTCCCTTCCCAAAGTGTCTCCAGTTCAATCATCAGCAAGTTCAACAAGTTCAAAGACTTGAACACTGTGTCCTTCTTGGTTAGCACATGCTCCTTGTGATCTCCCTAATAATTGTTTTGCCGGTTTGAATTTTTATGAGCCACTTATGTTTTGGCACTCCAGTCACATTTAAGGGAAAATGTTTTCCAGTTGTTCTTGCTCATGTTATCTTTTTGTGAAACATATTTCTGCCCCAGTGGAAAAGCTCTGTGGAATCTCCTGCCAATGAACATTGTGATCAAACATGACAGCCACGACTACTGAGGATCCCCAGATAAAATATTAACTGCAGAGTTAATTTTCAAACTCTGCCACATGATAATAAATGGATTTGTACAGACTCATTTGGATATGTGTAGAAATTAGTCAGCAGTTAGTTTAACACCCTTTAACTTATATGTCCCTTTTTTGTGTCAAATAACTATTCCATTATTTGACTTTTGGGCCCAAAGGACAAACCAATTGCCACAGGATGCTCAGTTGCTCCTTAGAGCTAAAGGGGGCTGCGGTTTCATGTGAGAATTTATTCATCCATCCATTGATCCATTGTTAATGCAGAAATATTGAGCAACACGCTTATTTAACTCTATTTCACAGACACAGTTTGATTTGTTTCTCTCACCCATGGTGTCTTACAACAATAGGATGCTCCAAACCATGAAAACAATACTCTGTTCATTGACAAACTATCACAGTAACTGCATTTAATATTGACCGTGAATGCGAAAGGGAAAAATGAGCTCTGCTCTGTCTGCTGGAGAAATAACCAGGCTGACATTCCAGAATTATTCACAGCTACAGTGATTTTTTGTTGTTGTTGTTGTTGTTGTCCCCCATCACACTGACATTGTGGGTTCAGGTTTGACACGCACGTCTACAGACGCCAGCCTTGTGTAACCAAACCCTTGTCAGCCAGTACAACTGTGCTTTCATTGCACAAGTGACACTGATGTCCCGAGTCTCAAGGCTCCAGTCACAATGCTCTTGGATCTGCTCAGCCCGCAGAGATACACGCACACAAAGATTGACATTTAGAGACAGGTCAGCCTCAGCCTCATGCAGATGAGTGAATTCCATTGTGGCTGATACTGAGAGCAAGCGTGAGCACAGAATGGACAGCCCATCGAGCTGAGTAACATTGGCGCCACCGAGCCCAGGTCTTGTTTGCATGCCAACTCATTACAGCTCTTAACAATGGCCGCCTTGACAAACCCTGTTCTTAGCTGTTCTCTATTCTCTCCAGCCAATCACAGATATCATTCTCCAGGCAAAGTGGCATGAAATATCCCCAAAAGCCTCAAACAAACCTTCTGTGTTTTCACACTTGGAAGCACACAAAGACGGGACTCAGGTAGAGGGGGATGGAGACAGTGAAAGAGAAGGAAAGAGAAAGAAAACAATTGGTTTATTTATTATGTTTGATTGTGCATTTTGGTGGAGCTGGCATGCTAATGCAGTGTTACAAATGAAGATCCCACCAGCCCAGCGCTACGGTGTGCCAAGGGGAGTCTGGGAGTTTGCTTTCATGGGCCCGATGAGGGGGGGGGGGGGGTGAGCTCAAATTTGGTCGCCGTGGCAGCTGGAGCCACCAACACTCGGGCTGAGTGCTGATCCTCGCATAGCGCCAGATGTGATTCCCTGAGGAAACGCAGCAGGCAGCTGAAGACTTACACGGCATGCAAAGGCAAACATGGTGGGATACACAGACGCACATGTGCACACTCTCTCTGACACGCATACAGAATATACACTGAATGACAACATCTAGATAATTAGTAATCAAAGCTGACTTTCAACTATTTTTCATAATTACTTTACTGCTGCAGGGGCTCCTTGAGCTATAAGTTATATTTTCATTTAATTCGTATTTACCAAGAAGATTGATATTTGTCAAATTTGTGCAAAACAAAGCACATTATTGCCTGTTAATTTTCTGCTAAATTTGTCAGATTTAATAATTGAAGAAACAACTGTAATTAAACTGTGTAATTATATCTGAGTACTATCATTATATTTTGTAAATATATACTTGATCAATGAGCAAAATGATGACAGGTTATTATCTAAATAAAGTAAAATCACACTGATTAACTATAAAACTACATTTATGCATTTCATGGACGTTTCAAGTACTAATGCTTCTAAAACACTAATACTTCTCTGCCATTTATGGATTTTAACTTTTACTTCTCAGTGATCCATCCCTGCCAACTCAGTCTTACTGTAGAGGCAAATCTGTGTCTCGCCTGGGGTTATGACCCTCTACTTGTATCAGTGTGAAAGGAACTACTGAAAGATGAAGTTACAGTAGTCTAATACATCCATCACATTTACAGTAGGTGATAAAAACGTCTGTTTACCTTGAATCACTGTGCAAGAGCTTTACGAGTTTCACTGTAATTGTTGTCCACTGTGTAAAAAGCATTTTCAGATTTTTTTTTTACAATGCAGTAACCTTTTGGGAAGGATACTAATAAACAATGTCAGTGGTTATCAACTATCGTGAAACATTGAAAGTGTTCAAAGTTTCATTTTGGGAGCTGAATGTGAGCGGTTGGTCAGATAGTGATTCCTGCCAGGTCGTGTGTAGTGCTCCCAACAAGGCCCATGAATCAGAGGGTGGGATTTCAGTATTTGGGTAAAGATTCATTATGAGGGTAGAGGTCACAGGGATTCACAATGTCCTGCTTAAAGCTACAGTGTTTAACCAGCCACGGCCTTAGGCATTATGGTTTTAGGTTAGTGGTCCGTCCATCCCACTCTCGTGAACTGGACCGCCGTGATGGCATTTCTTAATTTTGTTACTTGAACCCAAAGGTGAACTGATCAAATTTTGGTGGACAAAGGTCATCAAAGTGATCTTTTTTGTCCATTACTCAAAATGAAACATTTGTAAAGGAAGGGAGCATCGTCACCATTTCCCCAGCAACTTGACTGATGGAGACGTACAACCTCTGCCCTGGTAACCACTCAGTGAAGTTCAACGTCATGAATGGGACTTCGCAGCTGTCAGTCAATAAGTGAAAACTTACTGTGGCTGACTGTTTGGTGGTGATTTGCTGAGGCCAAGCTTTATAACCACCTATCTGTATTGTTTCATGGAGGATGACACTTCCTCCAATTGCATGGTTTTGTTGTCGGGATCACGAGATTGCAAATTTCCAACTTTCCCACTGGGGGGGAAGTAGTTTGGTCACTAATGTACAATAACAATGTGTCATAACAATAGTAACACTAATGCACAAACTAACACATGTTCCACGAGAACATTAGGGAAGCTCATGAGCATACTTTGAGCCAAAATTAATAAAATAAATCAATTAATAAATAAAGAGCTGACCAAATTAATGCAGATAAAATAGTATAATTCATTTAAAATGAATAAAAACAGTGAAGCCAAAGAGATGCATACAACATGTGACCGTACGAGTCCTTTTGAAAACAGCAGCTGCCTCTGGCAGGCAAATGCCACATGTTCAACCTGTGAATAGCTCTGTGGAGTTTCAGCAGTCACTCAGCACAAAGGATGATCCTTATTTTGGTTTTTAATGAATTTGTTGATCATGCTTCCATCAGTGCAAGTGATGCTGTTACTCTAATAAAAGCATATAACTACACCCTCTTTAACAGTAATGTTACAGTCATAATACTTCATATATTAATAATTTGGGTGGTGTGTATTGATATCTGGAGTCCTGAGTATTAATATGTGTGGTTCTGGTTGTTATTATGTGGCCTGGATTAAATTTGTGCCATGCAACTTTAAGACTTTCAGAGAAAAACAGTTTTCTCCTCAGACAAGTTGAATCTCCTTTTTGTGGATATGATTGTTCAGCACTGAAACCCATCTGAACTCCACCGACTCCATTTCTTCTCCTACTTACACACTGCGTCACATTCTTCTTTCTTTCTTTTCACTCATGCTCCTTGTCAACAAAACTGCTGGTTACATTAACATGCAATCGCACTTTGAGTGTCAGCGAGTGATTGAGAAAGAAACAAGGTTTGTGATATCACAGGTCACACTGATGTAACAGCCCATAATGTTCATCTGTAGCTGAATGGAGCTCTGCTGTGCTGTGTTTCAGGGGGATTCTTTACGGACCAACATCCAGCTGGATTTCGGTGACGGCACAGCCGTGTCCTATTCCAACCTCAGCTGGACCGAGGAGGGAATCAAGCACGTCTACAAGTCTGCTGGAATATTCCGTGTCACAGGGCTGGCAGAGAACACGCTGGGTTTGGACACCACGACGCTCTTCCTGCATATCACATGTAAGGGCCCTCACTGTAAACACCATGGTGCCATTGGTTTTTGTAAAGGGCTTCATTTCTCTCTGGGGATTATTCGGAAGATGTTCCCATCACTTTCCAAAATTCTATTTTTGTTCCCCTCACTTTTCTTGTTTCAGGTTTTCTTCCTAATATCTCTCTGAAAACTATTCCCTCACTGTCTTGCCACCGCAGTCCAGATGACAGCTCCAGACAACAAACTTAACAAGAGTGGTATAACAAGTGTTTGTGTTCTTGTATCGCCCTGGGTTTCTCCTCTCAGGCTTCATACAGGCGGCTGTTCCTCTCCGGAGGAGGTCGTTGGGACTGTTTGCAGTCTAAAACGACAACTCATCTGCCAACTTTGTTTTATATTGTATATATTATATAGGATATAATGATAATATATGTTTTATATTATATATCTAGATATTATGCTTAAAGAGGCTTTTAGATGAACACCAGAAATTACTGTACCGTAAATTAAAGATGATTTTTATGCTGTGCTAGGGTTTGTGCTTAGTCAGTCCTTTTTATATATATTATTAATGGACACACAAAATGCAGTTGCAAAACCAAAATCCAAAGTGTCCTGTGCACAGGACTGTGTAATTCAGTGGATAAACACATCTTTTGGGAGAAAGGTCATTACTAACTTGTCTCTGTGAGATGTCAGTGTGGGCAGAGGCAGACACGGTGAAGTGGGCCTTCTGGGCCACTGCAGCTAATTGCCGGTTACCTGAGGAAACGACTCCAGCCCAATGGATTATTTTAAAATAGAGCAGATTTTACAGAGCACCTTACATAACAAATTACAAGATCCCCTTTTTTCCAGCTCAACTCAGTGGCAATACGTTCCTTTCAGTGTTGACTGGTCTCTTTGTCTTGTTAGTTACTCTTTCATTCATCTCATTGTTCAATCCGTTTTAATTCAACATCTTACCACCCTGATGTGTCAGCCAGTGTGTTCTGGATTGATATGTTTCTGGCAGTGATCATTTATCTGCATTTATTCCAAAGTGTGTGAGTTTCTTTACAATGATTTCTCTCTGCTGAGCGTTTTTAGTGCCAAACGACTGACTCTCAATGACACACATAAGCGCACGAGCACACACACACACACACACACACACACACACACACACACACACACACACACACACACACACACACACACACACACACACACACACACACACACCAGGCATCTCAAACTGAGGATAAAGATTAGTTCTGGTTAAAGAGGATGAGAACTAACCGAAGCCCTGGCGAGACGAGCACCCCAGACCACAGCACGACACCAGGCTTTCGCTGCAGTTTTTCTATGAAAGTAGTGAATTACATCTGAAACTTCATCCCTGAGATTAGTGTAAAGCAACCTAGACCCCTGTCAGGTCCTGTTAGGTTCTTAGTGGGGATGTTTTCTAGCATTACCCAGAAGGTATCATGTCAAAAATGATGGCGTTGACATATTTTCTGTGTCAGAATGGGACTTTTTTAGGTGAAATCACCATAGTTACAGAGCCAAAAGCAAAATGTGATCATCAGGGAGTTTTACTGTGACCACTTCACACTGTCAGACATTGTCAGAATATCGTTTGATCATATGTCACTTTGAATTACTCAAGACAAGTTTTTGGCGATCATTTCCCAGGAACTCATTTGCTGCTGGGTGCGCCCATAAATCTAACGTGTTTGCAAATAACTGGTCAGGATAGATTGGAATAACTATGATCTACAGTCTCACAGAATCTACATGTATATGACCTAAATTGTCAAAAGCAATGTGATCTTGCCAGGATTACAGTTTTTATCATGATAATGAAATGTGTTCACGATGGACGTGTCTACAAAAGGTTCAAATTATCTCTTTTCTCGACAATATCTGCTGATACACCCAAAGCACGATTAGCATTTCCATGGTTTCAGGCAACCCTGAGCAAAAGGTCAGGAAAGGACTATGGCCATGGCTGATGTTGAAAAAAACAGCAGTGACTTGACTTGACTTGCCTGGTTTTAGATCTTGCTAATAACATTTCTTTTAGGTGAGTAACGTGCACATGAGATAGCTGTTTGGAGAAAGAGTTGAGCTACCGTAGCTGGGAAATGTCCTCTTTTTAAAAAACAGCACCCATAACTCGACTGTGCTGCAGTTGATCATGACCCATAGTTCAGTTTTATTGTTAAGCCGGCCAGAGTGGCTGCAGTAATTATGGCAGGAGCAAAGTAGCAATTAGTATAAAGAGCAGAAAGTCCACATTAGAGGGAGGCTGGGATAAAGGGATCAAAAGAATGCAGAACCGCTGTTTGTTTTCTGTGTGAAACAGTCTGCGTTCTTTCTTTCTTCCACATCCTCAACCACATTTCTCTTTTTTCATTGTAGCTATGACAACAAACATCCGGCTATCTTAAGGAAATACTTACTTTAATCCAGTCCAGTCAAGAAGTAACCTAACTGCTCCATCAGCAGAACAGCGTGTTTATAATTGTAACTGTGATGACCTAGATCTCTACACTGGGGCACTATTTTAGGAGATGCTCCAGTGGGTCATGGCGCAGGAGGGACAAAGCACCTACAGGGGACAGTTCACCGAAAAATGGAAATTCACTCATTATCTACTCACCACCATCCGGGGGGTGAGTGAAGTGTTTGAAGAATCGGTGCCCAGTTACTTCAATTGTATTGGATTTGGCTGCAATGCTGTTTTCCCCTGAAACTCCAAAAGTGTCTTGTGGACTCAAATACTCCCACCCCTCCATCGGCCTAGTGGTGAGTAGATGCTGTTACAGCAGACAGGAGGAAAAAACGGAGAAAGTCTATCATGTGAGGATTATTTTCTCTCCACTATAAATGAAAGAATAATGCCAATTTACAGTCATTATTAGTAGTAATAAATGTACCGTTACATCTCGATATCTTCAAAAACAAAGTGGAATCTGACACCAAGAAAATAATCACATGAACATAAAAGTCTTTCATCTCCTGCTATCACAGCATGCACACTGTTAAAAGGCTCACCATATGGTGTATTTGTTACCTATGAGGCAATCTCAGTAAACCTGCCAGCATGAGGTTCGGACGCGGTAATTGGACGTCTGTCTGACTCATTTTCCATTTGTTGTAGTCTAAAACAAAACTGACATTAAAGTGGAACAATTCTTTTACAGTATGATTAAGATTTAGTTTGTGAGCAGCGTTTGATATTTTTTTTTTATGTATTTGCTCCTATTCAGTTTTATATAACATACTATTTCGGGCCAATGAAGATAATCTTTATCAAAATGGTCGTACCGTAAGAGGTCATATTATTTAGAATTTTCAAATTCTGTCCATCATTTCATGTCAACACACTCTGGGCAAGAACTCTTTCCCCCTCAGGGTAAATCTTTTCTAAGGGTTTTTACTGTTTTGATCCATCCACCCATCCATTTTCTTTATCCACTTTGGATCCATCCACCCATCCATTTTCTTTATCCATTTATCCTGTTCATGGGGAATAAGGTGCGGACGGGTAGATGGATCCTACCCTTGAATGCAGGAAGACAACCTGGACAGGTCACCAGTTTATCACTGGGCGAAGACACATATACACTTTTGGAATATTGTTTTATTTCACCCAAGGTGCAGGTCTTGGACTGATGGAGAAAACCATTCGAACGTGATGATGTTTGTTTCTCTCCCTCGGACAATCTTTAACCTCCTTGTACTTCCACAAGTCTCAAGCGAGTCTCATAACAAGTCGCCATGCACATGACCGTGACTCCTTTGTTGTGTTTCTTTTCTTGAACTCTTTTAGGTCCAGTGGAACATGTTCAACTCCTTGCTCCCTTTGTGGTCATACGAAACAAGGAAGTGAACATCACAGCCGTGGTGTTACCCAGTCACCCACGTACCGTCACCTACTTCTGGTGGCTGGGCAACAATACGGAGGTAAATCTTCTAGGAGATGACCCATTAATATACATTTTAGCATTCATTTCTATTGCTTGATATGTCCGATTTTACATGTTTTATTACTTTTGTAAGTTCTGATATAAATTTGCAGCTAGCCAAAAGGAATTTGATGTACAGGTTAACTAAAATCATAATGCAATTCCATTTGGTAAAAAATCACTCAGACATAATCGGTCTGTAGTTGCTCCTTTTGTTTTTAGCCACACTAGTGTTGTTACAGTAAAAAGTTCAATGTCAAGTTCAGTCTGGTTTCCATTACTTTGGTAAATACTTTAAATATAAATCACAGGGTGAAAAAATACATCAAAAATGCTTTGATGCAAACAGGAACTGCAGGAGCCACTAAAGTATAGTGTTGCATCTCCTCCTCTTGATGGTGTCCAGAGCAATCAAGCTGTTGGAGACCCTTTTCGCATTTTCAGCAAAAATGTCAGGGTCACAAGCATTAAATAGATTCATATGAACATTTACAGACAGGAGTTTGTACATACATTCATGGTCCTCAGAGGATCCTCCGAGAATGATGCCGACACCTTTAGCAGCAACCTGAGGTTGACATTTTAGTTTTTCAAGTGTCCTGAGAAATGCCTGCTGGACTGTTGTGAAGTTGGTGCGAATATTCAAGGTTCTCAGAGGATGAATCATAAAGCAATTGTGGATGGTCTGACTAAGAGCCATCAACATTTGCACTCATCAAGTGGAATATATCATCTACAATATGAACACCCTACATATTTTGGTAAATATACTCATGTTTTCCAGAGGATGAATTGTAATCCCTATAGTAAACCCACCTTCTCCGCTAGTACCATTTACACTTGGGCTGATGATACTGATGATACTGACATTCCCATCAGCCTCCGCCGTGCTTTCAATTTAGTGCAAAACAGCAAATGTCAGCGTGTTGATGAACTTGTCTACCAATTTATCCACAACTCTTAACTAAGATGGTAAACATGGTAAACAGGGTAATGTTAACCACCAACCCTTACACAAAAGACAATGGCAATACAATGTTGAACCTCCTTCTTTACTTTTGTAATGTCATCAAAGTCAAAAGTTGAAGTTGCTCGTTGGCCAATGCCATACACCAAAATTCATGGTAGATTACTTTAAAGTGTGAGCATTGTTACCATAGATAAAACGGTTGCCTTCCAAGAATAGTAAAACCCATATGAGCATTATAAAATATCCACCTGACAATGATAAACAAATATTTTCCTCTTGTACCTTTCACAACCTTTTATTTCCATCAAAGTACGTGGGCTAATGATACACTTTTTTTTTTTGTAAAGCTATATATCCATATGTGTACTAAATGAGGCATGGTGTAGTGTAGAACAGTTGTGCCATGTGCAGTGTAACAGGATTTCTTAACCTCTTAATTGTGTGCTTGCAGCCAGTGATAACGTTAGACGGGAGTATCTCATACACCTTCACGAATGAGGGAATGCACACCATCACAGTCCAAGTGGCTGCAGCCAACACCATCCTGCAGGATACCAAGACCATAGCAGTCAAAGGTCAGTACTTGTTTTCTTATTGTGCCCAAGTCTGTGATAGTAGCAACTTTCCAGCTTTTAATGTGTTCAAGAAAATTCAATCTCATCAAAAGCAGTTAAGTACATTGCAATTCACCGTTTTTAGTCAGCGTTATTCTGCCTATTCTCTGGGTTGTTCCTTTCTGAAATGAATCTGCTGCTTGAGTAAAATACATCACATTATTGTTCAAACCTCTAAAGAATATGTCTTCATTTGAAATGTAGTAATCTAGTCGCAAGTATCTGTATAATGCAATGATTTATGACCAGCGGATGGGATGGCACAAAGCGGAGACATTTTCTAATTATCTCGAAGTGCATCTGGTACATTTAGCCAAAGGGAAGTGCAGGGATATGTGAAGCCCTCTTCTTTTCATCAAGTGTTAACTACCTGAAACTCAGCTTGAGCAAAATGACAGTTGGCACAGCTCCATGAGAATAATGCCCCGAGAGCCGAGTGAATTAATGGATGATCCCCCCCCCCTCTGACTCTCCTCGACAGAATTCTTCAAATCTCTACTTTTATCTTTCTCACCTAATCTGGACGAGTTCAACCCTGACATACATGAGTGGAGACAGGATGTGGGGAGAGTAATTAAGAAGGCTCTGCTTCAAGTGAGTGATTTTCATTTTCTCTGTCCTTCCATCTCTCCTCCTTCCTTCTACCCCTCCGTCTCTCTGTCTTCTTTCTTAACTGTCTTTTCATCGCCCACTCTCTCTCTCTCGCCCTACTATTATTCAATTATTTCCCATAACCCCATTGCCTTTGCTGCCCAGCACCGCGGGCTCATTGCTGTGGCAAGATAACACCCTCGGGCAACTCTGTGATTCATCATCAGACAGGTGTGAAGACGCCTCTGCTTTCCTTCTCTCCCAGGAAGGCTTCATTAGCACCGATTCCATCATTTTAAAAGTCACAGTTAAAATTATCCTCAAAACTAAAACCATTAATTTTGACAATACCTGTTACTAAGTCTAGTGTGTGTGTGTTTGCGTGTGTGTGTGTGTGTGTGTGTGTGTGTGTGTGTGTGCGTGCGTGCGTGCGTGTGTGCGTGCGTGCGTGCGTGCGTGTGTGTGCGTGCGTGCGTGCGTGCGTGTTTGTGTGTGTGTTTGTGTGTGTGTGTGTGTGTGTGTGTGTGTGTGTGTGTGCGCACGTGCTTGCACACTTGAACGTAGGAGGGCTGGAAGTGCTCTTAGTGTGTGTGGGAAGCACACACATTATTTAAAGGGCTACCCATCTCCTCATTCACAGCTCGTGAATAGCGGACTGCATTTGGCGGTGCTGTACTTTTGCCCATCATATTGGCCATATCGAGAGTTAGAGCTGCAGGTGGGTGCTTTTGGAGGAAGAATTAAGTGGTTGAAGGGGATCTCATGAGTAACCTGAATAACCCAGACTGAGGCCCGTTTTTTTCTGAGCCAATTGGTTTATCTTTTCCTGGGCATATCATTTAAATTCAAATAATTTGACAAATAAAGTTTTTTTTAACTTCTAAGTTTATGACAGACATATTGCTCCATCAAGAAGCAAAGTAACAAGTATGGGGTAGATTATTTAGACAGAATCAATATGAACAACCCTGTAGCCACACTGGTTTTGTTTATGTGTGAACTGAACTCACTCACCTGAAGGTGTATATTTCACTCTAAAATGCACCACCAGGGTTATTGATGTGTTCTCGAGCCATTAAAGGCTTGTGCACTTCACTAATCACACAAGTCAAACAGAATTGTGTGTGAGAAAACAAGGATGTTGTGAGTATTAGTAGCATCACAGTTAAACTCTTGTATTATGTCTATGTGCCAAAGATTTTAATTGTGAGGGGGGCTGACAGGCCTACAGTACATTCACTATGTGAGTGGGATGTTGTAGCATTATAGGATTTATAAGGTCCTGCAACTTTTATCTTTGCAAGTGCCTTTATTTCAATTTTTGTCTCAGGGCTGCATTGTTTAGCAGCAGTTAGCTTATTCCTATTTCTGTGTCATATTACAGCAGGCAAAAAACAAGACTAGATAACTAATCAGACAGAGGGAGCAAGTGCCCTGAGGCCCTGGAGCTCCATGGAGCTCAGAGGCTCCACGTTCACATTGTGGAAAATTAGTTTTTAATAACTTGATAAATCACTCATTTGTTTGTTAATGCTGCATGCACAAAATACACCCCAAATAATAAGGCTGAACACTGTTGTTCATTTAAAATCTTTTAACACAGTCATTTCAGTTTATATTTGATTTTTTTTGACATGATGCAAAGTAAAGTCTGTTCTGAACATGCTCATCATACTCATATTAAATATACATTATATTATTTGCTAAAACACATACCACTGTTAATTAGAAGTCATTACGAGTTTTCAGCAGAATAAATTAGATCAATTCATTATTTTGCGGAGTTGCAGTCTTTTTCTCACAAATCTCCCCTTTGGTGCTCCCCTGGACGTTCAGGGCTGCCGTGGAGGGACAGTGACACAAAGACTCTAAAACACTAAACTTTAAATGAGTATTTGAAAAGAACCAGGGCTGTGGAGTTTTGTCCTCCATCACTTCTGCTGAAATTGATTTGAGAATGGATTGATTTAAGGTCAGTATGAAAAGAGGAGTGATAACAGTAAGCACATGGGCACCTGACTATTTATAGAGTAGGATTAAGTGGCAGCTGCCAGTGAAGTTTGCACATAGCAACCAACTGAGTACCCCTCACCTTCACCTCCCGAAGCATGGAAGAGAATCTACAATGGCCTTCACAAAACTTAAAATCCTGAAAGGTCCTCTCCAGAGCCAGTGATTGGTTTGTCCATGCTGGGCTGCTGTAGAAACATGGTGGACTCCGTGGAGCAGGACCCGCTCCCTGTGTGACATAAAAGGCTCCAAGCTGACAAAGAAAGGAGTCTTAGTTTCAGGTGATGGTAGAATAATGAAAACACACAGCGGTCCTTTGAGTCTTACTTAAATAATACTCTCATCAAACATAGACAACAAATCAGTTCAAAATGAATCCACAGGTCATGTTATGCTGAGAAATAGATTCAGATTCTTGATTGCACCACAGCTTGAAACTGAATGTGTTTCTTATCAATTACATCATAGTTACCACTAAAAAAACTGTAATGTACCAGAATCACACATTCCAATTTGTGAATTCATTCAGAATTGAAGAAAGAAAGACTCTCTACCTTACCTGATTGTTTTTGTTTCCCTCTCACACCTAGCTTGCAAATTGGTCAATAATCATAATAATAATAAGCCTTTATACAAGAAATGCAGCTCAAAGTGCTTTACATACAATATTGATGAAGAAAAAAAAAAAAACATGTTAACAAAAATAAAAACATTTAAAATGTGAATCATAGAAGAGAACACAAGTAAGATAAGAACATTTAGAAATAGAAAGAAAGTAATACAAAAATATTTAATAGCGCAGGCGTGCAGGCAAGTTAATGGCTGAAGTAAAGAGAAATGTTAAGTTTTCTTATATATATATATATATATATATATATATATATATATATATATATATATAACTAGCTTCTCTGAGCAGTCTGTTCCACACCTTTTGGAGCGTAGTTTTAAAAAACTGCATCTCTGATTGTTGTTAGGACCCTCTAATAGATTTGCTGCAGATGATCTCAGTGTTCTAGAGGGAACATAGTTAACTAGAGAGTCAGCTTTGTAACTCGGTCCTCGACCAATCAGAGCCTTGTATGTTAGGAGGAGAACCTTGAAGTCCATCCTCTGTGTAACAGGTGACCAGTGCAGAGCAGCTGGAACTGGACTAATGGGTTCTCTCCTCTTGGTTCTGGTTAACAGCCGAGCTGCAGAGTTCTGGATGAGCTGGAGTCTCTATTGTTTTCTTTGTGAAGCCTGTAAAAAGTGCATTACAGTAATCAAGTCGATTAGAAAGGAAGGCATGAATCAGCTTTTCAGCTTCTGTCTGATCTTTAAATGGAGATAAGAATAATTACTATTATTTTACAGGGAAAACTGCATTTTACTTATGGAATGGAATAGCGTATTAAAATGGTGTCACATCCGTTATGTGTTTTGTTATTATATTACACGTGTGTAAAATTGCTTATGTGTCACTTTTGTTTGTTTCCATCCTTTCCCATTATCCTGTTAGCTTTTAGCCCCTCTTGATATCAGTTTGATATCAGCTGTAGATCTGTTTATGAGGCGGGAGCCGACACAAAGTTCATTTCCAGACAAATATATTGTCCAAGTGGTGACAGGAAGTGCTTTTTTTTAACCAGCTATTCGTTACGGTTGAAAAACTCCTGCTCGACACGGAGGCCAGTCCACAGCTGATGGTCTTTTCAGCATAGTAAACAACTCCCCAGCAATAAAACAGGAGATGAGAGAGGGAACGACTTGCAATTAAAGTTAAGGTCCATTTAACTGAGGTGCGGTGTGTATTGTCCCATAGTCGAATCTTTCAAATCATGACTTTGCACTCTTCACCTATAGGCTCATTTCAGTGCCTTTTGTCTCTTTGTTCTGAATGCATACTCAGTAATGGAGGTTATTTCATTCCACTCCTTCTAGAGTCAGCCATTTCCCTCTCACAGTGCCATAACGCTTCATAGCTCAAACTCATACAGTTTACAGCGTTAATACTCCCACGTAGCTTCCCACAGATGTTCATACAAACTATGAAGCTAACATCTCCACATTGCTTTCCCAAAGGCACCAATACAATTTATTTGGTAAATCATGCAGAGTAATGTGATCTTTTCATCTTTTCACTCAGTTAAACAATCGTGATGTTGATAATTAACTCTCAGATGACTGAACGCACATTAGATTCTCCTTCCAGTAGCTGAAACACAATCTGGATGTATTATGCTGAAGGTAGTGATTGGTATTGGTTTGGTGGGTGAAGATCAGGGGTAGTGTCTGAAGTATTAGTAAAACAGTGGAATGGGTCCACCATTTTGGTCGTGACTGAAATATCCCAGTTATTGGATGCAATTACATGTACAGACATTCATACTCCTCAGAGGAACAATATCAGTTTCCTCTCACTTTTCCTCTGACAGCAACATGAGGCCGATATTTTAGTTTTTTTATTAAAATATCTTAACTTTTGGATTTAAGGTCTTTGGAGGATGAATCCTGCTGACTACCTTTCATATTTAATTGACCACCAGAAGCACTTTAAAGTTTATAAGCCGTCATACATATACAGACATTAAAGATTATCAGAGTGATTATTGAGGAGATTTCATGCAAGTGGTGTGACACTGGGACAACAGGGTGGGCCTGATGATGGACAGTTGGTCCACCAGTTTGCTCCAGAATAAAGTATTTCATAGTTATTGCACGGATCGACATACAATTAGGTAAAGCATTTATTTTCCCTCTGAAATTAATAGTTATAATGGTGATACCTTAACTATTGCCATCATTAGTTTAAAACTGTAACTAGCCAAATAGTCTACTACATTCTCATCATCCTCAGCTGTACTTTAGGTTTAGTGCTAATTAAGAAGCATGGTCATATGATAATTTAAGAAGCAGTCAAGCAGGACATTGTACCTATAGACATCAACATTCAAGCATCATTTTTTTCTGTAGTAAATTGAGCGTGAGCACTTGATTATCCAGATGAAGTATAACCTAAATATCATCATCTCAGCCTATCTTCTTCAAATAGTATCCCCTCAAATCAACTTGGAACAGGTAACTCACAGAGTGCCTCACTTGTCTCAATCAGATTCTTTTTTTATCCAGCAGTAAATTTGCAGAGCATCATAGGGGAGCGTTCCAGTCAGCTTTGTAAACTAATGACTGACTGCGATGAGAACAAACATGGTCTGAGTGTATTGATTTTCTTTTTTCAGACCCCATTGCCTCTGCTGCCACCCTATTCACTCCGTCTCCCCCACCACCACCCCTTCTCATTGCAAGTCATGCCCACGGCTATCATTTGTCCACTACTTTGGTACTCAAATAGCAATTCCTGTGCTTGATAATTGATGTGCTTTGGCTCTACCCACTCCATTGTCCACCCGGGCCACAGAGAAAAAGATAAAAATATCACAGGCTCTAAAAATGAAGAATGATCACCACACAGGCCCTGAGTCCTTTGGTTGTATAAAAAAAAAAAAACGATAGGCTTTTCTGGAAACAAAAACAGAAGCATTTGCTGTGCTTCACCCTTGTTTATCAAAAGAAAAATAGGCTTTGAAAAATGAGATGAAGCCAGAAAACTTTCACCAAATGGTTTTCTTTATTTGTTTCAAGTGAAAAAAATGCTATTTGACTGAAGGTAGTCTGGATTTTGACATTCAGTAATTAAAATATTTCCATGCCTGCCTTAATTTAACACTTTACTTACATTTGATGTTCAAGCTTCTTGTTTAAGGTTATTAATGGTCACTTGCTTTATTGATGACTGAACAATGTCCAAACTAAACCATTAAAAACCTGTGTGCTAACATATGTAAGCAGTAATTCCTAATGTTGGTTATTTGATTTAGAGAAATTCTGCCATGAACTGAAATTTTCGACGTGCTAATGTGCAATTGTACATTTTACTAGAAGAGAAGCCGGCAGAGCATCGATGTAATGAGGCGTCATTCTCTCGGTGGAGTCTATATATATATCTCCAAATTGCACAGTTATCCAATCCCAACCAGCTACTGGAAGCAAAAACAACGAATCATTGCTCCCATGTTGTTTACTCAATGGCTAGAACCTGTCTCACTTTCCATGGGTGGGGATGCCCTTCACGCTCTGCTTCAAATCACATTGCTGTGCAGCTATTGTGTTTAGCTGCGGCATTGCGGAGAGTAGCGCAGGCTTTATATAACACAGAAAATGTAGATGTAGATTGTTGTATAAGCATCTGCAGAATGACAACAGAAGACTGAGGTGCTAAGGGAATCAGACTGCACATCCACCAGGCTTCTCTTCAAACCATCTTTATTTATAACACGACGAGTACAATGACAAATGCAGCATCCTACACTTACTATTCAAGAAAGGATGTTTTCAGTTCATGCAGAGTGGAAATGTAACCCTCACCTTCTCATAGGGAGTAACAATAAAGTATATTTTAAGACATTAGATGTCAAGTTCAAGAGGCCAGGAACATGTTCTTGTGAGGCCCCCGTGGCCTTTGACCACCCAGGTCTAATCAGTTCATCTAAGTGAACATTTGTGCAAAATGTAAAGAAGATTGTTTAAAGGCTTTCTTAAGATAAGAGTTTAACAAGGCAATAAGGGATTTTGTGATGTTGTGGTTTAGGGACTTTGAGGCCACTGTGCTCTATGGGGAACTATAACCAGGAATTGTCTGACAGCATTATCTCCTTTCCTGCTGTAAAGGATGGTCCAGTATCTGCTAAAGGAGATAATATAGGAAGCATTGAAACTCCTCTCCTTCTTGCTTTTAGACAATTCAACCAGCTCTTATCATGGCTTCCATTCAGATACTCCAGGTCACTATTCAACCACAGCCCTGGCGTTAATGCACCGAAGATTACCTGCAATCTTACCACTTCAATCAAATGGGAAGGCGGTCTAGGCTGTATATGGCCAGCAGTCTGTATGCAAATGTGTGTGGCGCTAAAGTAAAAGGCCACCTACGCAACTGACGTCCAGAGACAAGTCGTACTAATCACATAAACTGGCTTGGTTCATTGTATCTGAAAATGTCTTACCTGGAACAGACCAAAGAAGAGACTCAGTCTGTTTTGCTTTGGTGTCTTTTTCTTTGTCTTCTTTTAATAATCAGACACAGCAAGTGGACTGCTGCTTCCTGTAAGATAAATACAACTCAGGTTCATTTCATATTTGGCTGATTTATTGTATCTACTGATACTTATCTCAATGGATTTGGACTGTTTCATGTCTTTATCCATAACCAGATTACAGAGGTATAATCAGTGTCATTCTTCCTGAACGTTACCACTTTAAAATACCGATGCAGGAACTTGTAGTTGATGCAGTTTAACTGCATTAATCAACTTTTGCATGTCAAACCAGCCACAAGTAACAGTTGGACTCCAAATACCACAAGTGTCCATTCAACCTTGCAGCACTAACGTAATATAAGCTTGATTGCCATGTCCGTTTATTCTAACCACAGTTTTGATCTTTTATAAACTAAAACAAAAAGTTAGGATAAGCTAAATATTTTTGATTTAGTTTACATGTTTAAATTAGGTTTTCTGAACTATTAACTCAAAACGTGTTTTGATTTGAAACAAAAAGTATATTCCCTTCTTAGTTAAAACAGAATTACACATACACTCATTGAGTATAACCTTAAAGGATTGAAAATTTGAGGAGGAGGTGAAAAAAATTCTTCAACTTGAAAATCATCTCTGACGTGTGAACCATCTTTTTCTCTTTTTCTAGCTTTAAGTGCTAAGTTTATGTGACCACTTAGCAACCAGCAGGGACTCGGCAGGCAGGTATCTGTATCTTGTGTGAGAGTTATGGTTATGGTATTTAACTGGGAGTGCAAGTGCTGAAGGGCGATGTGTTCCCAGGACTGTGTGTCACAAAGGATGCTTGCAGCCGAATTGTGGACAAACTTATTTGTGGACTTATGTGGACAACGATTAGGACAGAAGTACTAAAGGAATGGATGAGAGTCTATGCAACAGACAGGATAAAAAGAGGGGTGTATTCTGGATATGTTGGTGATGTTTTCCATATGTCTATCAAAACACAGCGTAGGATAATACCAATATTGTTGACTATTGAGTATATAACCAATGCAGGCCAAATTCATATAATATTATAATTCATATGAGGGAAGTATGGCTGGGGAGGAAATCTGTTATTTTGAATGTTGTTGTCTTCTAGAAATGAGAAATTCTCATCGTCACTTCACGCTCACTGTTGTGCTTAGTCTCTTTTCTTAGGGAAACTCAACATCCTCAAATAAGTCTCCGGATGTTTGTGTCAACTGTACACATGTGATTTTTTCCAAAGTCACACATCTGTAATTCATGAAACTAATGGTTTCCATCACCTGTCAGAGCGTGACCGCTAATGAAGCCTGTTTCTGCCTTGCTGCAGGTGTCCGACTTCCCGGAGGAGCAGCTCTTGGTAGCCGTGTTCCCGGGAGTTCCAACAGCTGCCGAGCTCTTCCTGTTACCTCACAAGAACCAATCAGAGGGCAAGAAAAAGAGCGAGGACGAGCTGGAGCAGGTGCGTGAGACTATGAGTTGATTCTGCATGACAAATCATTCAAAAAGCTTTTAAAACACTTATTATTCTGTGCCTTATTTAACAGGCATCTGATATTATTGTAAGTGCACTGAACCAAAACTTGGTGGAGTTCGAGCTCAAGCCTGGAGTGAGGGTGATTGTGTACAACACACAGTTAACGCTGGGTAAGAAACATTTGCTGTCACAGCTTTCAGCACTGCCATTTATTTCTCAACCATAATGTAACGTGCACGTGTAATTAATTTGCCCGTTTTCCATTTTTGAAATGCCAAGGAACAGAACTGTGTTTTGACAACAAGGATTTTTCTTCGGTCCACCGATTAAAATTCCTGTCAGTCTGCCGCCATCCGAGGCAACGGAACACAGGGGAGCATGGGAGGGGTTTGATTCTGAGTGGGGCTCCTTGAGACGAGGGATCTTTTATGCCTGCCATCAAAAACTGAACATCTGTTCCATTTCTTTTACAGCCATCCAACCACAAAATGAGTGTTACACTGAGTATAATTATGTTGATTATTTAGTCCTTGAGAAAGAACACTGTACATTTTGAGGGCAGGAGCAGAATTGAGAAATGCTTCGGCAGTCAACAACAGAGTTCAGTTCCTAACTCGTGGAGATGGGGAGGTGGGTATGACATTTAACGTCCTCCTGCCAAAAAACAAATTGCTGTTATAAGTATCAAATCAATGCTGGATTCGTGGAGCCACATTGATTGTAAATAATGTGGCTGTTCTGGAAAAATTCGACTTTTTTTTTACTGGCTCAGGCCTTGGCAGTCCTCAGCGACTCCAGTGCCCCATTGCTGGACAGATCTTACATTGTTTCCAGTGCTCGACTGGTTTCATTAGACACACAGTCCCTGGAGGCACACAGCCATGAGTTGTCTGGAGCTCAAAGTGTAAGGTATTATCAGCCTGGCATGTGCAGCGCTGTGCGTTCTGTGGTGTTCTGCACTCTACTGACACTGGAGGTGTACCCAGCTGGATCCCTCTTTATATTTCACCTCGAAGAAAAGGTATAAAGACTCGTCAAGCTGCTTTGAGAAAGGTCAGGCGCACACATGCCTCCATCTCTGAGCAGAGCGGCTCGGCAGTAGCTTTAAAACTTTTGGAAAATACTCTGTGATTTCCCTGCAGTGACAGACATTAATGCACTCTTAATAATAATGAGGAGAATTCAAGTCAGATGCCTTGTGAGCAAAACCACAAGCTGTGACATTAAGTGGCCGTTTGGTTGGGCTCTTGTTTTTCAGATAAATGTAAGTGTATTGTAAGTGTATTTAACCATTTCAAATCCACTTGAAATATTCAAGCTACCTGCTGCGGTCACATTCTCTGACCAGCAGTAGAAACTGGGATTTGAGAATCATCTCCTCATGCATGTGTCTACATTTATATCCTGTGCATACAAAAGGTTTTCAGACCCCTCCTTCTTTTTATCACATTTTATGTTGCATCATTTTATTTTGGACGAGAGACTGTTAACGTGTAACCTTTAACCTAACAACACTGGAGCACATGTAACAACATCAGGATCTTTACTGGGCTCTCCTCCTGTCCCACAGCCCCCTTGGTGGACTCCAGCCCCAGACACAGCAGCTCGGCTATGCTCATGCTCCTATCGGTCGTGTTCCTGGGCCTAGCAGTGTTCCTCATCTACAAATTCAAGAGGTATCTTTATCTTTGCGATTACTTCCACCTGCTGCACATCCAGCAACGGCCATATATCTATTACCACCTTCTCCATTATTGATGATACCAGATGAGCACAGTCCGTACCAATCAATTACAGTCCTGTGTGAAAATCTTATTGGACGAGTCCCACTAAAGCGTGTAGATGTACTTCTTGTTGGATTCCAGTGCGTGAGGCTCGCGCACACCAGTCAGCGGTGAAATGCAGAGAAAAGGACCATTGAATGGTTTAATATGCGCTTGCTGTTCCTTGCCCGTTATTTGCTGAATAAATTATTCATACTTGAAATGATTCTCTTGAAAAGTCTGAGGGAAATGGAAAAGCTGTCATTAATTATGGATATAAATTTTTCTCCCATTAGTCTGAAGAGGATGCATTTTTCACAAAGTCTTACAGTTGACAAAACAGAGCAATTAATAACCAAAATGAATAGTAATTGGAAATAAATTGGTTAGTGACTAAATAAAGATGTATATTATGTGTTGTAAATGCAGATGCCAATATTTCTGTAATTTGCCCATAAATTATTAACTGGGGTATAATTACAGAATAGTCCCCACACATTTTAAAGTTGCGAGGCAACTATCAGCATCCAGCAACAGAAGAGTTTCCTTTGAGTTTAGTGTGTCTTTAACAAATGTTGGTCTTCTTCAAGTTACTGTATTTCAGTGTGGTGAAAGGAAAATGTTAGTTCTTTAACCCTGAGAAAGAATGAATACATTTCAAGATTCTCACGTTGCTCTGAGGCTCATTTGGCAATCTCTTCTTTCGCAAATCTTAAGAAAAATACCTTGGATCAACATATATGCTGAGGTGAACCAGGAGAAGGAGCAGGAGATGATTGGTTCGGTGGGCCAGGGCGACAGCACGCCAAAAATCACCCTGAGTGAGTTCCCCACTTCCAAAGAACTCATGGAAAAGGAACTGGATGCCAGGGTCAAAAGTAAGTGAAGCGATCCATAATGATAGCAAATGATGTATTATCTAAATGTGTATCTGCTCTCATTACTCTCAGTGGCATAGACAGTTCCTTGAAAGGGACTTTGTTCTCCTGATGATTTCTGGTTTGTGTTGGAGCTAAAAGTCACCCTGCTGCATGTACAGAATAATTGTGTGCAAATTCAGTCCTCAGGCATATTTAAAATAATGAACTTGAATTATGTTTCAAATAGACAGTTGGCAGCTGAACCTCCTTTTATTTTTTTATTTTTTTTTATCATTCATCGAAGAGGCAGAGGCAGCCACAGAGTAGAGACACTGCTTGGAGAGGTTTAACATGGTAACGAATAGATTCCTGCAAGGCCTGCAGTACTGAGGAAGATGAATAATTAATAAAAGCAGCATGTTTTAGAATGCAGCCTCGAGATTCCAAAGCCCAGCAGGAGCATGAAGAGAGCAGCATTAATCACTTGTCTGTTAGGTCACAATATGACTTGTTTAGAAAGAATACTTCAGGCCACCATGAAAGCAACAAGGTTGTCAGTGGCCTATTGGGTAAATCCTGCCGACCCTTACCCTTGTCTGTTCTGCAGTATTACCAGCAGAAAACGGCACAGGTTGGCAAGTGCAATCCCTGGAATCATTTTGTTTCTGTGATGGTTTAACCAAACAGTCGAAGCAGCTCCTGCAGGTTCCCAGCTTTACATGGGTGTGGAAATTCAGCCCTGGAGAGAAATTGAAACATTAGTCAACCTCCACAGAGTATTTTCAGTCCGTTGTACAATGAGCTGAGGTTTTGTATAGATTAGAGGATAATATAATAATTATTGCTGTACTGAGAAGATATTAAATAAAGTAGACTCATGAAATCCAATGAACATATTTGTACATCGTGAAAAAGAATGAGTTCAATAATAGCACTAGAAGAAGAGGATCACATAGTGAGGGTTGAATTTGGTTGTTATTTCCATTCAAAATTAAAGGTATCCTGTTGGGGGTGTTGACCGAAATAAGCACTATGGAGCAATATCTTGATGGGTGTGTTCCTGTTCTGTTGGTATGGATGTAAATCCTGAAAACAGCCACTGATCAAAAACTATATAAAATGTGTCACAGTAACACTGGATGCAAACATAACTTGACAAGAGATATACACACAGCAGTTCTAAGGTAGATGTTTATCTACCAAAGGCACAAGTGCTTGAACGATAAGAAGACTGATCGATATGGAGTGACAGAAAAATATTATATATTGTTGAAGCCAAACAAAGTTCACATATAACCTGGATTCTAACTTTGAAACTGTGGATATCTTGCTCTCTGGCTTTTGGATTGTTGGTCAAACAAGGCAATCTGAAGATTTAATCTTGGAGTTGGGGAAATTGACATTTTATAGATTCATTTTTTTACTTGTGGTCCTAGAATGTTTATTACATTAAAGGGGTTCACAAGAGGCACAAAAGACTGGTCAGTGCAGGAGATCCTTAACATGGGTGTCACTGGATACCACATTTACAATGCAACTCAGTGATGTTGTTCATTAGACCCTCTCCAATTGGTTAAAAGGACACCTTCATTGAAATTCTGACCCCAGGCTTTCTGTCATACATGTGCAGTGTCCAATCCCAAGCTGAGATAACCCAAATGACATCTTAAACCCCTAATGACATCATCAGGGTTCATTTTTGGAATCTAAGGACGCTACTCCAGAGCCACTTCAAATATTACATAACTGGCCTCACAAGGTGAACAGTAATCTTCATCAGCAGCCTCCCCTTTATGTGCAAAATCAGTGGGGTGGTCCTAAATGTACTATACACACTGATCTCTGATTCAACTCATGTACAACTAAGCTGCTCTCTCATGTCTAAGTGACATGCAGTTCATTAATCATGAATTTCAAACCTGCCCTTCATTAAATTATAAGTTATCAAAGACTATTTTTTATAATGGGTCACTTAATTATGCTTCTTGACAGCCTCAGAGCCTTTGATTATACAGCACATTTGAAATTCAGTAATCAACGCAAATGTGTCGCTATCAAAGCGGCTGTTTGTTTTACAGCCATAAAGTGACAGCGCTGAACTAACCATCTTTGTTCTTGGCTTGTTCTTCTTCTTCTGTTTCAGGGGGAGTTGGAAACGCCTGCGAGAGCACAAGGGAGATTCCAAACTGTACGAGCGTGTAAGGCCGGAGAACACGTCGGGTCCATGTACAAAGCAAAGTATTACCGTGTCGGGGTTCTCTTTTTCTGTTTTGTAATTCAACACAGCCGATGTTAATAGTTTTCTAAGGGACCTCATTTATACAGACTTGCATGGATGTCTCGTTCAACAACATCCATGCAGCAAATGTCAATTTCCTCAATGAGATTATTGTAATTACTGGCAAAACGTATTCAGTTTTGTGGATGTATAAGCTACATAACGAAATTCATTTGCAGAGTGAAATATCTTTGATCGACACCTATGAAAGGTTATGTACATTTCCTAAGAAGTTTGCTTTTAAAAATAATTTCTGCTTATATATAGTCTTCAGTCAAACAGAGAATATTATTGAAATGTACAATATTATCATCTGTTAAATGTATATATTATTACTTTCTACATGCTCATAGTCTGAGTACCATGGCAATGACAGGAGGACTTATGATGGTCTGTTTTTGAAAGTGTGGTAAAAAAGTCAAACATTACTTAAAGAAAATCAACTTTGTTTTGCTAAGTTCCTTGACTTGTGCATGTTCTTACTGAGGACACGGTTTCTGTGTTGTAGATAGGCAAGTGTTGTAAATAGTTATTTTCTAATCATTCATCAAAAGAGCCCAGTCGATTTTGCCTCGACTTCAGTTCTGCTCTTGTTTTCTTCATTTACTGTTGGGCGGTATGTATCTAGTACAAAGCGTTTCTCTGTTAATACAGGTTCATGCAGCAGAACTGTATTGGCATATTGCAGATTTAACAGATTTAAATGAAAAGGATCAATGTGAACATGATCATGTTCAATATGTTTATATTTTCATTAGACAAATAGACTTATACTTATAGATATTCAAACATATTACAACGATTACTTTAAAGTCTGGTGAAGTCATTGAGTCTGAAGTATGTGCACCAAACATCATCTGCCATCAGCATCAGTGCATTACAGTTTTTCAGTAATTGGCTGTTAGAGTTCTGTGGTTAGGCTTCAGAACAAAAGCTCAAATACAATGAAGACGTTATTATACTGTGGCTACCAGGGATCACATTCACAAGACTCTAATGTTAGGAGAAAGATGACGATAGAAAATGTGACATTATAGTTGATATTTACATCCTCTAAAATACCAGTTAGCCTAGTGTTGGGTTCTTGTAGCTGCTGCCATTTTGGATTTGATTTCTGTTTGGCAAAAGGACCAATTTTACAAAGCTGATGCTCTTTTTTCTAATCCTTCCTCTTTTCAGCCAGTGAGTCGTCACTTTGGTCCAGACCAGTGACTGTATAGAAAGATCAATAACAGGACAGCTCCCTGAGGTGAAGCCAAAACATCTTGATCGCCCCTTGATTGGCTGCAGTGCAGGTCATTAGCCCCACCCCATGCATGTTAGCAGATGGGTCACACAAAAAAGAAGTGTACATATCAAGTATGTTTTTCCAGAGATGTTTTTTTGTCATTATAGGTAATTATTATCATATTCATATATATTCAAGTGGTCCTGTTTTTAATAAGTTTAGTATTAATGCTTTGATTTCCTCGTGATTGCTTGAACCAGTGTAATGACTGGACCTCAATATCGCGGCTGCACTCATTGATCCAAGATGGCAGCGTCCATATCTATGATATTTTGGTGTACTTCATTGGAAAGAGGTGCAGACTTGTCGTCCATCTTTGTGTACAGTCATTGATCCAGACTCAAATATCTCAACACCATCTAGATGGATTTTGAACTGCACAGTGTCCAAGGGACTAATTCAAACATTGGATGATCCCGTGATACCACCTAGCACCACTGTCAGGTCACAACAGATGTTTTTGATTGAAATGTCTTGTATGGACTGTCCTGAAATTTTGTACAGACATCTGACCTCTTCGAAACGAAGCATTGTGACTTCCGCAATCCTTTCTTTTGCTCACTCGCTTGTCCAGTGCTTTGGTTTCCCATGAGCCTCAGGTGCAGTTTATATGCTATGCTAACAGACAGTCTAATTCCAGTTCTTGTCTATTATCTAGCAAGTGTGTGAAGAAACATTTAGGCAATGTTAGCACAATTAGCAGCCAGCACTGGCAACTTTGTTCATCGATGGAAACGGCATAATTGTCAGCAGCTAACAAAATATGATTACAGGTCAAAATTTTTATTACGAGTTTTAGTTATTTATAAACGTAGATACTTGTAAGACATTTAAGTTCATTTTATTGAATCAAACCCTTGGTAGGCCTATTGGTATTTTAGAGGATCTTGCATTGCTAAATGTTATATTCAAATGAGCATAGAATATTTTAAAAAAGTGCTTTAAATTTGATAGCTCATTGTTGCGTTCACAAATGAATATAACACTGGTTTGGAATAAGCCCTTTCTTATTTGGTGCTTCGCTCAGGGTCTTGGGGTATTTGCTTCATACATCACATTGTTGCTTTTTTAATTTTAGTTGGTTGTTGTGAGTGTCATGAGTATTTGCACTGCTCCATCTGCCACAGCTTTCACGCCGACTCACAAATATTCTCATTCAGGTGACATAATCAAAATATTGTCCCCAAGTAGAAAGACTGAAACAGTTTATGATAATGTCTGGCAGTGCGCAAACAGAGCACATACAGGCCAACTGAGATGGGCTGATATCATTAACCCACCCTCCCTAAGGCCATCAGGCCACTTCCACAACCCAACTTACGATTTTGCATTTAATTTAAAGTGAGGGAGTTGTGTCCTCCCAGCATGCACCTCTCCACCAGTGTTGGTTTCTCCAGTCCTGCGAGGTGGAAGTCGACTCGTGTCGACCTCCACGTATTGAAAATAATGGTAATCAGAGAAAGCTGGACAGTCGGACAGCCGCGCTGAACGGCATACTGTGCAGAGCTTCCCCACAATGCTTTTTCAAAATTAAAGTCAACAGCAGTTGCAGGAGAAGCGAGTGGGCTGCCACATCACATATGCATTACCTCAAACAGAGTGCTCTCATCTCAAAGCAAACAGCCAAGCCAAGCCTTGTTACCGCACACAGACACACACTGAACAAAGATTGTTTTATATCTTTGTTGTATTCAACACATGTCATAAGCAAAGGGTTGTTTGCTTGGCTGGATGTTGTGGATGTTGTTTGGGTGGGGGCTTTGATGGTGTCACTTTGTTCTGATTCTTAATAGCAAAACAGGATTAGGAGGGACAGAAAATGAAATATGAAAAAGTTTGCACTGCCCACATCTCTAATCAGACTTGTAGTGCATTTTCTTTCTTGCCTCATGGACCCTTTGGATTTGTGAAGAATGTATGATGACTGGTTCATAACCAGGCCATAACGCTGTGTAGAAGCTGTTGCCGGGTAAGAGTTTGGAACTCCTTAAAAGTCTGTAAAGAAAGTAAAGAATGGCTGCTGAAAATGTTGAGCTTTGGATCTGCACAGACAAATATGGAACTGTCACCAGTGAAAGAAACCTTTGTGTTTTGGGTAATTTCCTGGTGTTTACTTCCTAATTGTTCATCCAATCACCACCCTGATCACTGGAAACGGCTGTCTCATCTGATATCTCAAATGCCACATTACACTGTTCGATCCAGACCTCTGAGGGAATCCATACTTGAAAAATAAGAGATTCTTGCGTTTGTGATATTTCAGAAGGCAAAAGCATTGTAATGTTCTTCAGTGCACAAAAATCTACAATGCATGCATGATCTGTAATGTTCTGTTTCATCTTTATTTCGATATTTCTACGGTAAAGAAACTGTCATTTTGAAATTGTTTCGAATAAATGTATTTTTGTACATCAACGCATTCATTCTCCGGGTGATGAAATTCTTGTGTCGTGAACGGTGCAGAGAAGATGATGTCCGCTGCAAATTACACTGCCAGTACCAGTCTGCAGCACACAAGCACACAGAGACAATAGACTACCACACAGAGCGCTGTTCCTGTCTTGCTGCCACACCAGCACATTGATCTCAGATTTCTGCCAGTCACTGAAGTTACAGAAAGTAGTAACTGGAATGTTACCAGTTTGGGTTTGCTTGTGTGTGTGAATGTGTGTGTGGTTAGTTCCTTCTGCTTACCGTGCAGTCACACCAGCTAAACAACCTGAATTAGATTCTTGTGTTGTGTTATTTATCTGTAGCAGTTTGTCACAGTGGCTCTGAGAGCTCAATACTCTACGAATTTATAAAATACAAGTCAGAGCCGGATGCAAACGGTCTCTCCCACTTTAAACTATTTAACATGTCATAGTATGCTGTATGCTAACTACATAAATTATCTTGTTTATTGTAAAAAACAGGAGAAAAAGATCCAGATAGCTAAATGCTCTTTAGCCATGTAATCAGACTAAAGTATGTAGCCATTTCAAACTAAATGACATCATGAGGAGTCTAGGGGTCAAGTAGACTCTCATTTATATCGCATCACTTTATCTCTTACTGTGCATGGCAATACATTTGGATAATTTTTCAGCTGAAGTCTCTCCTGATTGAACTTTGTTGGTGCAATCAATGCACATTTATAAAGTGAGATGGCTCCAGCTCCGACCAGCAGAAATGGAAACCTGACGCCCATGTGGACGCCTCAGTGCTGCGGAATTGCAGACACTGCAGCTACACCATCATTTTACACAATATATAGGCTACGCACGACATGGATATGCCAAAGAGGCAACTAGCTGCTAGCTGACGTTCACGTCCACTGAGAACATGCTAGGCCGATCTGAGTTTTAAGAAGCTTTAATGATCCATTATGAATGAATACCTCTTGAGGTGCAGTCATTTGAATGTTGTAATCAGACAATCAATGCACTTGGGGGGGTTAGGACCAGGTTCAGAGTCACTCTTACACATGAATGGTGCCGGATGCTATGGCCCGGACCTTCTAGACACAGCGTCGTGAGGCCTCAACCACAATACGATATTAATTGGGGCTTTAATTATGACTGCAGTGGTAGTATGACTTCACAGTGTTCCAGTCAAATCCATTCTTATATCTCTTCACCCTGAAGTAACATCTTTAGTTTTGATGGCTACCACAAAAGAACCTTGCATACCAATGTCCACTCAGTCAAAAGCAAGACGATTGAAAGCAAGATATGCTGGATGACTTTTCTCTGGAGAGAGGACAGGATTGTAATCACAGCTCCCACCCGTCCTCGTGAGATTACTTCCACTGGAGTATAGAAATACCCTGTCACTTAGTAAAAGCCACCCACAATTACAGTTTGCTTCTCTTCTTTTGCTGTGTTCTGTGGCCATGGTAGGTTAGAATTAGACATGAAATGGAATTATTGGAGGTATCATTGCAAGATGGCAAAGCTGGCACAAACAAAAGCCATTTGTCTTTATTCACCAGGGAAGTCTGAGAGCAGCCTCATTATACTGTGGCTTGAATTAATCTCGGGCCCCTTTCTCTCCCTTTCACCTTGGGAGCCTGATACAATGGATTTCAGGGCTCTTAGAATCCTGAACACATACTCGAAACCTCGGTGCAGGTTACTGATAGACTTGTATGTCAGGTGGAGGACAGGGATACAGAACAACGGGGCAGTGCAGGTTTAATGTGGCAAATACAGATAAAGGTTTGATTCCACAATTTATTCTGTACTGGTAAATAGTTTTACTACAGGACAGTAGAAAGGAAGTCAGGGAGAGATATAGTGAAGATCAACATTTGGATTCAGCGTAGAACAGCATTCATTTGTTTTGAATTGTACTGAAAAGGATTCCGGTCCAAGGCTGTAGTAAACAACATGGATAATAAATAGATCCATTAGAATAAATAGTGAAAAGGAAGTAAGACCTACTTTTTGGCTGAACCACCCACCCTCACCTTTCATAGGCATCTAAAGAAAAGGGGTGCAACAGATCACAAAGGTCACAGTCTCTGATCAGATCATGGTTCATAGATTAGCAATAAAGGGAGACAAAAATTACTAATCTATTTATTAAAGAACAATTATACCAAGGAACTTTTGGAACATTCCAGGTGTACAATGTTTAAATAAAGTTTTAAAGTAAACTATTTTTAACCAACTTGTTAAATTGAGGTACTATATGATCAGTAGTGAATAAAAAGTAATCTTTGTTGTTGTTGTCTTTAGCGTTTCACATCTTTCCTAATGATCCCTCCCCACACAAAAAATTAACATAACTTATAACATTATAAGATATTTCTTAGTCCGTGTTTTGCTTTGTTGATTCATTGTAGAGCTGTCTTCAGCTCTGTGGCATTTGAGAGGGAACTAAGTGCAGGTGCCCCTGTGCTACCACTGCAAAATGAGTTAATTGTGTGGGAACCACTGGTCTTATGTCCCAGTCCCTCGACAGATGTGGATGTTGCTTCAAATTAGTGGACATCCTAGATGCATTTCCATTTTCTTGTGGCACAATGCCTACATAGCGTAATGGTTTCAACCCTTCTTCCGTCATCAGTCCTTAACCAGAAAGTCAAAATGGTCCCAAACATTTCACTTAATAATGTGGGAGGCTTCTCCAATTCATCCACTCCCCCAGTAGCCATGGCTCTCATCATCGACTGCTTTAAATACACACACAAATGCTTTGGTTTAACACAATCTCTGCAATGAGTATTACGCCGTTGTTGGACAGGGACCGCGAAACTGTATTTTACACTAGTATGTAAACTTTGCAATTAATCTGCGGTTCACATGCATTCTGAAATGTGCGGGTCGATCTGTATGAATCACGGATCAACCATGGTTCATTACACCAACACTAAAGAGCCTCTACGCTCTATTCCACCCGAATTTGGATTTCGAGCAAATGGTCGAGAAAAAAAATCTGAATCCAAGTGCACATATATACATATTTATGTTTTGAAAATAATAATAAGATGGTTGCATGAACAGCTGGTGCTAATTCTACAGTTCTACAGAGGAAGAGGAATCAACGACATGATGTAACCAAGAAGAGCTCCAATCCGTCCTGAAACACTGTAATACTATTTACAACATGTTAAAGATAATCTAATAAAAAAAAAAGTTTAGATTTTTTGTGAAGTATTTGTTGAAACATTAACAGCATTACATGTCCAGGTAGCCCAGCGTGTTTGTTTGATACTGACTGTGAGACCCGGTAAGAACATGACGAATATCATGAAAGGTATTCTGCTGATTTCCATATCCACTCCCACCAAGCCACTAACTGCATAGAGCAGTCTGATTGTTTTGGGAGGTTACCTCTTCTTATTATTGTACCTTCAGAGGGAGGCTTTTCAGCATATTTCATTATAGATATTGTTGTTTTGCTCTGGTATTACAAATGCAAAAACGTCAATGTCAAGTTTAAAACCATCAATAGTGAAGGAACTGTTGAGGTTATATGCTTGATGGCGTGTCTCAACAGCAGCTGCTCCACAGTCAGACGCCTTCCTCTGAGCTCCCCAGAGTCTCCCAGGTTTCAGTTTTCTAAGTAAAGCTGAGCTTATTTTCAAAATGATTAAAGTGTAATCGACATGCCTGTTTAACTGTCTCTCACAAATGAAGACCATCATGTCAATCAGGGCTGCAACAAAAGCTTATGAGTTCTGCATTCAAATCAATCATATGTTCAAGTAGCTATAATCTGATTGATATAAACTGACTGAGAGTTTACAGGTTATTTGTAGCATTTAACTAATCTTTGTTGAATATTTTAAGGTTACACCAATATTCACCCAACAACTAGTAAAACATTAAAGGGTGAGGGTTAGCCAAACAGTCTAAATTCTGTACATTTATTTGGACTATCCCCATAAACTGTAATTCCATTCTCCTTAATTACCGCTTTAAATTACAGTTGAGTTATTAAACATGGAGCTGGTTACAGCAACTCAATCTGAAGGAAATCGATGACTTTGAGCTATTTTCTAAAACTGCTAACAACAGAAAGAGGGGACATCTATGTTGTTTTGCAGTACAGGATAGGGTTGCACGCACAAGCCATCGGGCAGGGCTCATGCATGTTGAACTTCTGTAATGATAATAATCAATGTATTAAATCTACCACCAAATCACATTTGGAGAGCAGGGCACATTACATGATCAGAGGCACTTAGTGAAATCAAAAGCTCTTTGCTTGTCCAGGAGCTCCGCCAACACCGAGCCAGTGAGGCAGACAGCAGGGACACTGACCTTTGGTAATGCTGTCACCAACAAGGACAGGTTACATCAGCAATCACCGAAGCTGGGCTTCACAGAGAGGAAGCCTTACCTCCCTCTGCACCAGTTACCATCTGAAGAACATATGAGCAATGATCCCGATCTAACAAATTTCCGATTTCTTGTCATTGTTCGCAATATTGGACGAAGACAATAAGCACTCGGGAGTGATCTTTGAAGCTGTCATGATCTTCCCCATGAGCTATTTCAGGCTCACTTTAGGGTTTCCTGAAAATTATTCTACTCACTTGTCTGCTGATGTTTTACTTCTTGCCATCTTTGTGATGCCCTGCTCCTAATGTGCTGTATCTGCGACTTGCTACCTCCACCCCTTGTGCTTATTTGTTCCCTGTAATCTCCCTCATTCACACTCCATCAACTTGTTCAGTTCCCTTGTGTTACCTGCTTCTGCTCAGATCCCTCATGCCTCACTGTGTCTTTTGAGTTTTTATCTGTTTTGTATCCTGTTCTGAATTCACCTTCCTGCCAGTTGGAGAAACTGCAAAACATCTCACCGGCACCCATCTGCCTTTGTGTGTGTGTCTGCGTAACAGACCTCTAATCTTCTGCTGAAATCCTCTATCACTACATGCACACAAAATGAAATGCGACCTCAGTCTGAACAGCCATGTGACCTCTATCGGAATTCAATGCGACTTTTACGCCGCTCTATATCAACATTCCTCATAATTTTGGGCAGGTGAGCGGGCGGGTCTCACAGCTGAGATGAAGGTAGTCAGTGGAGGGACAGTGATGCTTTAAACCTCATAAGGGGTGACACATCTCTACAAGCAAAACCTGAGGGTTCAGATCATAACCGATCTGTGTTTGAAAGCAAATTGAGAGATACACCATATGACCTCCATGTTTATTACTGACTTCTTCTCCTTGTTTACTTCCATACAAAGCGTGCTGCGTGTGACATCTTTTTATTCTGCGCATGTAAGTCACATCATGGCCTTGATCGGCTCACATTGGAGTTTGATACTGGCCAAATTTGAAAAGATAATGTGAACAGCTACATGAAAAGAATCGGATCTAGAAACAAATCAGCATTGAGCACTAAGGCTTTATTTTCAGCCAGTCTCCCAGTTTGCTAGCCGCCAGTGTGTCTCTAAGACGACTCGGCACTAGTCTGGTCCAGAGTCAGCTCTCTGCCTAGTTCTCAGTCTGTAATTGCACAGTTATGCTTTATGCTTATTCACTTTAATGGGGTCATGCATGGCTGGACTGCAATGTGGTTAAGTTGCTTGCCTCTGCTTGTGTAAACCCTGCAAACCCTGCTTCTATTCTCCAGTCAGTGGCCTGGCTGACAGCTTCACCTGGTTCCAAATGTGTCGGCCCTGTCAACACTCTGCCTGACTTCCTGCCTGTATCACCAGTCTTCAGGCCATTCACTAAAGTCCCTCTGACTGTACAAGATGTCCTCCAGGTCAGGATCCGGAGAAATATAACCTATCCCGTTAACTTCCTGCTCTGTGTCCAGAGAAGCTATTGGCCACCTGATTGACCTCTGAAGAAGTCCTTTCTTTATTCTTCCCTGAATCATCCTGTGCTTCTGCTCAGTTCTTTTGTGTTTCCATAGAGTTTTGATTACCTGTTTTGCATCCTGTTTGCATTTGCCAGCCAGAGTAACTGGTTATCCTTATCAAAACCTACCTACATTGGTATGTGTCTTCATTTGGATCCTGAAATCATTAAACAAAACTGTTAAACATGTATAAATGAACTTACTGTTGGAAAATAATTTTGGTTAGTTTATGATTTCATAATCGCAGATCTACCTCATGTCTAAGCTGTTAGAGAGGCCAGCATGTTTTATCAGTTAGAATGACATACCCAGGGCCATTCATCATCAATTCAAACTCAGAATAGGTATCATTGTTCTTTAGTGAGCTAAACTATGCAAAACAAATACATAAATCCTGTCATTATGATCGACACACCAAGGATACTGCTTGCTCATTGCTCATAGCTTACTATGAATGGTTTACTAAAGCATGACAGCCCACACATCAAGATTTTATTGTCTTGACAGTTTGTATGCACAAAGTAAATACAGAGGACACACTGGTGGACCCTCAAAACTCTCCAGGCAAACACAATTTTTGTGTGTTTTCTGTACCAAAAAAATAGACATCCCCTGAAAAAGTTATTCCTCTTGCAAAAGTGTGTGTGGGTTTATTGCCAAGTAGGTTCTCACATTTGCCTTGGCATTTGGGTGCATACAAATGGTAGCTATAAAACATTTTTACAAGTCAGGAAGCATAATTTGAAAAAGGAAAAGATATAAAATGTAAAATATTAAAATTAATAAATATAAAAATACGTATAATGTTATTTATATTAACAATCTGTTTAGACTATTCACAGAGGAATCTATTAAAACATTTTTCTAGTGTGAGTTCCTGATGGGCCCCAGCCTCCTGCCAGAAAGGACAGTCTCAATAGGGTTGAGTCAAAATCTGTCTAGCTTGAAGGGTTTGCCTGCAGCCAATCATCAGTGCACATCATATACTGCAGTCTTACGGCCGGACCCAGTATTATTTCTCAACCTGTGCCTTGGGCGACTGGACCGAGATTTGCAGAGGCTAAGAAAATAGTCATTGTCAGAGTTACTTTAAAAGGACATATGGCACACAAAACATTCGATTTATTTATCGTTTTTGATTCAATTTGGACAAAGAATATTCAACAAACTATTAGTGACAAAAACATCTTTCAGCACCGGACAGCGCCCAAGCAGCCACATTTGACAACACATTCAGAAGCAATAATAAAATGAAGTGCATTTATCCCATATGCCATATATATAACAAGACAACTATGCAATTTAGTAATAATGTTTCAGGAAAAAGAAATGCGGCCACGAAATCAGTAAAGACCATATCCAAAGTGCAGCCACCACGACAACCTAGGCTTTTTACATATTTATTAACTTTTTTAAGTGGTGTTTGTTAATTATATTTACTAGAAATATATATAAATATATATATAAAACCTACTAAAATGCCTGAGGGGGCTTGACTGGGGCTGCATAGATTTGTGACATGGCTCCAGCCCACCTTAGCCCTGGTGCAGTGCCGTGCTTGTGCAGTCTGCACTTGTCCTCGGAGGCAGAGTATCAGATGGTGATGAAGGGGGTGAGAATTAACTCTGTGGAAACAGTGCACAAGTCCACATCCATGGTCTTTGGCAGGATGAACAACATCCACAGGAAGTTCATCCTCATCACCGCCAGTGATGCATCTGTTGAAGGTGTCATTGTCCATGAACTTCGGGAGTTTGATAGACTGATTTACTGGAATTGCAGCTGTTGATGTACAGGGAGAAGAGCAGAGGATACAGTACACAGCATTGGGGGGGGGGGGGGGGGGGCTGCTGATGGTCCAGGAAGCAGAGACATGTTTCATCAATTTCACAAGCTCCTTCTCTTTACACGTGACTTCAGACACAGTAAGCTGGTCCTGTCCTGCAGCAGGGCTGGATGATAGCAGCTTTTGAAGGCACAGCTTCTGAAGGCAGAGCTGTTGATGGCATCGTCTACAGATGAAATTGAAGATGAGGATCATGTGCAGCTGGAGTTCAGCTTCTGAATTATAAAGGAAACCCTGACATTTTATGCACCATTTTACCATTAGCTTACACAGGGTAATTATTATGTATTCTGGTCACCAACAGGACTTCAACAGTTCAGATTCCCAAGACCAAATCAGACATGCTTAAGGCAACACTGATTGAATTTTTGGGCAGCACTATAAGCTGAAAACGTTCACATTCTATCACCATACACAATTGATTCTGGTCAGCATGTTTGTCAAACCTTGACTTTATACACGTCCAGCAGACAGAGGGCAAAATTGGCTTTCATTTGGAGTCTCCTCCTCTAGTGTCTGTCCACTGTAGAAACACCATCAGGCTTTTTAGCAGCAAAATGCTCCACCGTGTTCAGCAGCTGCTTGTTAACGTTGTCTGCCTGCTGTTTGAGGGTGGGCAGGTAGCGTACAGTGTGGTTATTGGAGCATGTTTGCGTGAAACAGCTGCCTGATGTGGCTTGAAATGAGGTGAAGAGGAGAGAGCGGAGTTTTGGCCAGCATTAAGGAAAAGATGCTAAACAGCCGCACGGACCATTACACACAGACGTTTGATACATTGTTAATATGAAAGACAACTAGTGCAGCTTTAAAAAATAATCTTGATGTTTACAAGTAGCAAGAAAATAAGAATCCTCAACAATGTTAACTAACCCACCGGCAGATCTTATATGTCAGTCGTAACAAATCAGAAATACAATGACTCCAGTATTTTTACATACGTGTCTCCACCTCAAGCAGTGACTGTTACACTGAATCCTTCTTTGCTATTTTACATTTAATCAGTGTTACCGATGAATCCTCCTGATACCCTGTTTGATTTGAAATCCCCCAAAACACAGTGGAGCCAGGATAGTGAATACCGGTAAGCTCAAAATGTCTTGTGACAGCAAGTCTCGTTTCACAAAAATGTGTGTTTTTCAAGTGGCAGCCCCCCAGAGGAGGATTCTGTGCTGCAAATGGAAGGTCGCACGGGCGAATCACAGGGTTCAGCATGGATGCAGAGACAGATGAAGCAGTGATATCAGATGCACGCCGATGAGTCTAACATCAATACGATTGCTGTATCTTGATAATAATTTAGATATTTGGATTAGCACCAACCTTTAAAATAACCCATTAAAAGATAAGTACAAGGGATACTGAGGCATGTTCTGAGTTTGATTACTTTAAGAGGGCTAAATGGATTGAAACTTATTAAAGCCTCTAATCAAAAAGTACTTCATAAAGCTGATTATCTATCTGACAGCGAAAAACACTTCACACTGTTGCCATAGCCAGCGGATAAGAGCCATCTCTTTATTTTTGACTGACATGTGAAATATGATAATTTGGCTCCCATAAAAACAAGGGATGATGCACTAAGTGAAGCTGTCAGAAGGTGCGTCTCCTCGGTAACACGAGTCAGAGTCCTGTTGCCACATCCTGACAGCTCTAAGACTCTTTGTTGAATTGTGATCCCCCGATGTATTGCGACAGCATCTGTGCTTTCATTTTCAATTTTACTGGCTCCAAAGCCCCATATGGAGACTGTCTGAAGCTATTGTGTCACTTTGTATGCAGATCTTTCAGCTCTCTACACTGCGGCTTAGGTCCCATCCCTGCACCTTGTTGCTTGGATGCAGATCTATTAATAATTGATTATGAATCCTTTCTTTTACCAGAATGATAAAGGAAATTGTCCGTTTACTCTGTGTTTTTGACAAATTGGAGACAGTGCAGCAAGTGGATTTTAGGTGGATTTTCTAATGTGAAATACACTGTAATCCCATTCAGCTGGCCCACTGGAGATAAAGACAGTAGGACGTCTAGAGGTTTATTTATGTCCCCATAAACTTTGAGCTTAGAGGGAGCAGCAACAGTCAAGTAAAAGTTGAGTCTGGCTTCTTTGGGAGTGTGCGCCCCTGCAGAGTGAAGAAACCTTGAAGTGAGGTTACACCCACCTGTGTATACTCTGCATAGCAAAACATGAGAGACACCTGTCCAGTGATGTTTAGCACTGCATTTGTCATAAATATCTTAATATTGCTGCTGGTATTTATGTTCCAAATGCAAATTTCCACCAGAAAGTTATTATGTAAACAGTGAATAACCCAGTGTCCCAAGATTTCTCAGAAAACTTAAGTGTAATCATAACCAAAAGGAACCAAATACATAGGGATAAACTTGAAACTAATCAGTAATACATAAAAACTCTCCATGTTACATTGATTCAGGGGGGTTTATTCTGAAACAGCAGTTGACAAAACACACATGGCTTTCATCAGTAGATGAATCAACTGTAAAACGTATGAATTTATTTCTAATACTAATGTTGTGTGAAAGGGGGTCCCTGGTAGTAACAACACCACAGTATTTGTAGTCCAACAATGTTTATTGTGTTTCAGCTCATTGTTTTGGTCCCGCAAGTTCCCTGTGTTGTTTTCAGCAGCCCTAATGCCTGAGCCACACTAAGTGCATGTGCAGCGCATGATGGCGTCTGTTGTTTACACAGGGAGGGTGTCTGTTGCATCCCTGCAGCACAGATGCTACCTGAGGTTTGTGGCAGAACTACATAATTTCCTTGAATAAAAGTAGGGCTATGATCTCTAAACTAAATGCCAGGACTGTACGGTGTGTAGCCATGCATCTTCTGGTGCTGCAATAACAATAAAAACTGGATTCAGTCAACAGAAAACCGATAGTGCTTTTACTTTGAAACGGGTACAGGAATGGTTTCAAATATTTATGTTTCGACAGAAAGTCATCGAAACTATGGTGAAGGAATATTTTCACTACCTATTTTGCTGTGAACTGAATGTGCAGACAAACAAGACCAGTCTAGACCACAAGTCTCAAGAAGAGCAGCGAGGCTCACACACAGAAGACGGGCCTGACACGGGCATCTCACACAGTGTGGCCGCTCTAACCTGATAACATGGCTGCCGACATGAAAAGCAAGACGTTCCGCTCACGCATCCAGTGTGGCCCTGGCGCTAAAGCCCCAATTGTAGAGTCACCTCACAGCCCACCCCCCAGCCCAGTGGAGCAGACGCACAGCAAACCAACCCCTTACACTAAGCCTGCTGAACATAGAGGCGCATGAGAGCAAAGCAAAGCTAAAAGGAGAGTGAACATTAGACTGACATTCTTTCAGTGGCCAGAAACATGAATGCTCATGTTCTTCTGTATCTGCTGCAACAAGCTCGAGCCGATATCCACAACAGCTTGTTAAGGCCACAATATGTCAGTTGTGGATTTAAGCTTTAAGCATTACCTTTTGGTACTGTCCTGAAAATGCTGGGGATGAAGACAACTCCAAGCATCTGTATTACAATACTAAGTAAGTCAAAGAACTCGACCTCGAGTAAGGATTTTTCTGGTGTTCTTGCTTGAAATTAGAGAGTCAGATGTTTTTGCATTTTCATGCTGCAAGTCTTTAGCACTTTGGACATTGTAAGTGTAGTAAATTAACTGTGCAAGTTCCATTCATGCAGACTCATGAATAACATATACCATTCATAAAATGCTCTGTATGAATCAATCAATCAATCAATCAAATTTTATTTGTATAGCCCATATTCACAAATCACAATTTGTCTCATAGGGCTTTAACATGGTGTGACATCCTCTGCCCTTAACCCTCAACAAGAGTAAGGATAAACTACTAAAAACCCTTTTAACAGGGAAAAAAGAAGGTAGAAACCTCAGAGAGAGCCACATGTGAGGGATCCCTCTCCCAGGACGGACAGAAGTGCAATGGATGTCAAGTGTAAAGGAGAACATCAAGATAAAGGTTTTAGCAGCATTGATAAGGGTAAACATTTTGAAGTATAACTGAAGGTCAGTGAATTGGTGGATTAATGTCATTAATGGTCAAGTGTCTGAGGAGAAATACTATGTATCGAGCAGTCCTGCTGCAATCATAGTCCATGGTCAGCAGCCAGCAAGATCATGATCCACCATCAAGATCGGTTGCCACTATAGTCCACAGTCATTGTCCACTGCTGCCATTAGGATCCACCATCAGCTGCCACCTCGGTCGTGGTCCACTACCATTATCTGATGCCAACACGATAAAGGATCTGCCTTTATTATCACGATCAGCCAGCACGATGCAGAATCCGCCATACTGGATCCACCATTACGACCTCAATGCTGAATGCGGGCGCATCACACACGTTTCATACAATTTGGTGTTCGGTATCTTGGGAGGAGCCTGGGATTGAACATCTGACCTTCTGGTTAATGGTTGATCCTCTCTACCTCCTGTACCACAGTATGTGACCTGTAGAATCACGACGTGTTTAGTTATATTTCCAGTATCAGCAAATCAGTTCAGGTTTGTTTGAGAACTTTCTCTCCCTCCTCATAAAAGCACAAAAAAGAATCAGGAAGTGATCGGTAGGAGCAATGCAAATCATTGTGAACTTTTCAGAGTCAATTTTTACATTTCTTGGTAATAGGTTGAAAGAATAACTGAACAAGGAGGAATGAAACAAGATAAATTGTGATTACAAGAGCCTGCAAATGGGATATCTTAAATGGAAATGTGTGGCAGACACCTGCTCGAGTCAGTAAATGGAAAATGACAGCTGGTGTTTCCGTTCCTTGATTGTGGATGTTATAAACTCCTTAGGATCGGGCCGATGTTGTCTGTTCACCTTGTGATTCACCATTTCGGGGTTTTTTTTTTCTTCCAGAGGATGTTTATTTGCTTTTTGATGAAAATGATTTACATAAATAACAAACAGTGTGAGAAGAGTGCAGATGCTGTGTGCTACAGAATTACATGAAAGAATAATGATGAAAGACATCAAGCCCTAATGAGGCATCTGGAATTGCATATAAAAAGGCAACCTGGTGTATTCCTTCACTCCCTGGGAAATTGGTCCTTGTCCTTGATGCCTTTCACCTCACTAAAAGGGTGGATGCTGTGATTTGTTTGCCAAATGGGACATTTAGTTTTTTTTTTTTTGCTGTATTTTCATAGTTTTCTCATGGTTCTCCATGACCTCTGTGCTTTTTCTGTCTTCTCCTTTGTTTGTCTCTCTCCCTTGTGTCTCTGTGTTGTTTGTGTGTTGGGTGGGCGTGGCTTCTCTCTCAGCGTGGTCTCGCCTGCATCTCATCTAACATTGACGCCAGGACTTAAAGGGATAGTTCAACCAAAAATTTAAATTCACTCATTATCTACTTACCACTATGCCGCTGGAGGGGTGGGTGAAATCCAATAACTCGAAACGGCATCATTTACAACATGTTTTTAACCTAAGTGTCCTCCTCTGGCACAGCGTTCACACGTGGATCAGCGTACAATAAGGCTGAAAACATGGTGTAAATGACGCTGTTTCGAGTTGAATTTGAATGTCGAGGACACAGCAGTAGCAGTATGAAGACAATTTATGTTTTTTTAATTTTGTTGTTTTCTTAAGTTTGAACAATCTTACTTTACTTTAACGCTGTTTCCCCCTCAAACTCCAAAAGTGTTTTGTGGACTTCAGCCACCCCTCCATCGGCATAGTGGTGTGTAGATAATAAGTTGCTCTCTGGCTCAGTTTGAGAATTTGCTACCTGAAACATTGAACCCGCTTCGTTGTTCTTGCCTTTTATCGTTTACCTCGCACCTTCACTTGCCGCAGACTGCTCGCCTGCCTGCCAGCTCTCCAGTCTTCACTCCTCAGGAACTCGGACCCGAGTTGTCTGAGTCTGCGTTTGGGTCCAGCCTTTTGTCATATCATAACAAGTTTGTCTTTAAAAGCTTGAAGTCTTTGATGATTTCAAGTACAGAAAACTCTGAAGTCAGCACTGGACTAGACAAAGATGACTCACTGTGAAGAGACACTTTAATTTATATCCTGAAATACAATGGCAATGAGATTTGTTACACCCAAATACTCGAGGACCCACAGTGAGATTGTTTTTTATACAGCTGGCAGTATAGAACGAGGCACCAACAATAGTCTACGGGACGTGAATCAGAGCCGATACCAGTTTTATAGGCTGTGTTGGTTATTTATTGTGACTCAAACTGACAGCAAGCAACAGGGTCAGAGCTCCTCGAACGGCTTCGCTGCAATTTGGCAAAGATTAAATATCAGTTTAAAGGTCAATTAAGCCGGATTTTCACTCTGACTCAGAACAAAACGTGTCTCACAGGAGCTTAGTAGGCAGTTGAATTAATTACCAAAAAGGTCTCGCAGATAAAAAGGCTTCTAGGATGAAAGTGGTGTTTCACTGGACCGGCCAAAATCAGTCCATAGAACTCTGGTAATCGTTGAACTCTGCCCCATTTTTATTGAGTCCGAGGAAGCTACTGTATCTTACTCAAGGTACAGGTTGCGATGAAGTGAGTGGATATCCAAGGTCCCCAAGTGATTAGTCTTGTTGTTTCCATGCCCCCTGACCTTTCCTCCAGCCCTGCAATTAGCTAAAACGTTTCACTTATGTTCATCATGTATCATTATGAGAAAGGCAGATGGCCATAAAATATACTGCACTGCATATTAATGTAACCAATGTAATCAACCCTCTTCATTTGAAACTTGCCATGTTCTTTTCAACTTGCACCGTGCACCATGTATTTTTCTACTCAGGCCTCACGTAATATATTGAAAACCAACAACATAACAATATATATCTACATGAAATTGTATGAAGATATTCACATTATTGTAAAAGCTTGTGCTAAACCCCAGATTTTTTTTCTAGCACCACAATTAACCCAAAACTTGAATACAAGATGTCTCATATTCAAATTTGCAGAGGATACTCCCAACCCCAAAAACATCCTTATCCTCTCTTTACGACTGAAACCAACTTTATGTGATTTTATCTTGAAATCAACCAATTTTAAAAACTTTTGTTATGTTTTACTTCCTGCCTCTGTGTTTTTCCAATTGTTTTTCTGTGTGACCTGTGTCCCATGAGTTAATTAGTTCCCACTTCATTTTTACAGCCTTGTGTTTCCACCTTTCAGTTGCCAGATCATTATGTTTTCTCGCTCAGTGCATTTTCTCTTTATTCTCGTGTCTGCCTATTGTACCTGAGTTTTGGACTATAGCCTAATTTTGCACTTTGACTGCCTGCCCATGCCTTGTTGGACTTGCTTTGCTGCCTTGACTGTCTTCAACCCCTGCCTGTGACACCCTTTTGTGAATCTTTCATTTTACATTGTGTAATGAATCATTCAACTGTGTGTTCCTGGCCTGAGTTGTTAAAGTACACTACTTTGGTCTGCACCTCAGCCTGCACTCCAGCTGACTAACTTCCTGTCTACTCCTAGTGATGGTTTGATTTTAGAGATGTCAAACCCTGAAGCTTGGCAGCTGAGACGCCACAAAGTCTCAGAGTCCAGAGACTCATCTGCCCTGTGACCCTGGGTCTCTGCAGCCCAGCTCAATGATTGGTCCTGATGACTCTGTCATCTACAGTAGAAATCAAGGCCTCCCCGAAATTTTGTGATCACTCATAACGTATGTGATAATGTTATAATGACCCAATATCCACTTGTCGATGCTCTTAATTATAATTTTTAAAACACACAAATGTATGTTATCTTGCATTTAATATAAAAATGCAGAAATTGTTGCACATAAGTAAATGAATAATTCAAAATATGATTTAATTTATAGAGGTCGGCCTGTCAATACCTGATTGCCGTTTTACTTCAGGCTTTCCTGAAGCAATAAGGCTTCGCAGCTAATTGTTTTGCCAAAATGTACAGTTCTGTCAATCTAACCTACTGGCAGCAAATCACTTTCAATCATGCGCTGCTGCAATATTAAAAGTGTTCTAGAGAATTATTTGAGTACAAAAATAATTTTCATCAAAGTTTTTTTTTTTTTTTACAGTCAGTGTCCTTTTTAATTGTTCTGAGCATTTGCAGCTGCAATGTTTTTCTTATTAAATATTTGTATCATCTTCAGGCCATTTCTTCTACTGTTATTATACAACGTACATAAGGGTTGGTTAATTTATATAATTTAGCTGACTACAGTAAGTAGAGTAAAACCCTTTTTGAGTTGGGAAATCAGTTCAATGTAGCTGACAGCCTAATGTTATCGAGAGGTTATTGAAGCATGATTTACTTCTGGTTGACACCATATCACACTATGTGTGCCGTACAATCATGGCTTGAAAGTTGCATAACACCAAACACTGGAAAATTGGAAATTTAAACTTGGAATAAATCATGTTTTTTGACCACTTGGGGCAGGATGAATAAGTTGTGAATTAAAAAATGTACCTACATGCAGCAGTTACAGAGCAAAAACCATTATACCTTCAAAGTTGTGTGTACCTGCTGAGTAAAAGTCTAAAGTAGTTTAGCTCTGTTTTTTTGGAAATATCTGTCTCTTTAGCTGCTCAATGCTCCACTATGTTCACCAGCTAGTCACTGAAGTAAGTCGGACACAGTGGGGTTGCAGTGCGTTTTAACCTCGCAGCAGTGGCTGAAATGATACTTTGAGAGCAGCGAGGGGGAATCAAAGCAATAAAGTTGTGGGCCGGGCAGATAATCAATGGACTGAAACTATCTATAAAGCTCTGTAAAGCCGAGGAGAGCTGCAGCGGCGAGTGATAATTCTCTGACACTACAAGAGACCTCGTTCACAAAAAAACTACTACACATAAACATGTAGTGCACAAATTAGTGAGGCTTCATAACTTGCTATGTCAGCTTTCATTTTGTCATCAATAATTGCTTCCTTTAGTTCACGTCCCCATAAATACCCCACCTTGTGATACAAAGTGAAATTGATGTTGGGGATATTTTTTTTTTTTACATTTAAAAAGTGCTAAATGAAAATGAATTAGTCTTGTGAGTTATCACTGTGGCCGCGCAGATAAGAAAGACACAGGGCCTGAATTGATAATTTATGTCAGTGTTTGAACGATGCTGCTGGGTCAGCATACGCATTTCCATTTCATCAATAGGGTGCCTCCCATATTTTACAAGGTGATTTGTTCATTAAGATGAGAATGGGCTGCAGCTTTCAGGAGGTAAGTACCCACTTCAAAGCACCTGGAGACACATATCAAGATGAACAGTGAGATACACATAAAACTTGCCGAGCTATTTTAGTTGCACTAGGAGGGAGACGGCGCTGGAGAAAAGCACTCTGGTGCAATAATTTGTATGCCTACTACCTGCAGACTGCTAAACAGAGCTGGAGCTTTGAAGCTCCTTCACTCGCACTTTCCCTCCACTTATGGGAATAGACCGAACATTTATTAAGTTCATTTTTGGAAAAGTTCAGATTTCCAACCTCCCTTACTGTTGTCCCATATTTATCCTTTCAATGACAAAGCCTCATAGAGGATCTGGGGAGAAACTCAATGGATAATTTTGTCTGGCTCTTCCTCACTTTTTTTGCCCGGGTTTTGCTAAATGACTATAGATCCCTGGTCACTTCATCAACCTCAATTAACATACCAGGAGGAATTCCTAATGGGACTTGAATTACTCCCAATAACTCCAATGCATAGCAGGTCACTCTACTCTCAGGGCACTACAAATTAAAAATTCAATATCTGGTCCTCTCTCGCAATTATTCCCCAAGTGCAGCAAGATTGCCGCAACAACAAAGAGGAAGGGAGAATATTAGTGTTCCCAGTAATTATCTACATCATCATGAATTTTCTCCCAATCAGCATTTAATTATAGTAGTCACTCTAAGCAAATAATATGACTCTCGATGGAGCGCATAAGGCAGTAAAATTGTGTTTGCGCTGCGAGCAACACTATCAACAGATCACTGGAAGTCCATTTGTTTCCTGCAGAGCTGAGTGAGCACATCAGCATGTGTGAACACTTGTCAACTTTTAAGTTGCCGAGGAAAACTTTGGTTGTTTCTACAAACAGTGTGAATGTGCTTTGTGAACAACATTCTCAGCCTGATAATGGCACGCTGGGTGAGATGTTGTTGCTCAAAGTGTCTGTGCTCTCTGCTCAGGTCATCAAATTTCTTTCATTTCTTTTCAAAAACATTAAATTTCATCAAAGACCTTACAGAAACAAAGTAAGCTAGCATTTCAAAGTCAGGTAACCAGCTATGATACAGAGAAAATGACTCGTACTCATACTCACTGTCTCATCTTGGGCTTTATGACAATAAACTTTAATTGAGTGGAACTAACCTTCAATCATTGTCAACAACATGACTTCAAAATATCTAAATGCATTAGGTGCATACACCAATGGGACCTGCATACTTGACCAATCCTGGCACATCGTTCATCTCAAATCTGAGTTAAGCAATCTGGCATGTCGTATTTAGTCTGATGTTGGAAAAGTCATGTTGGTGATGAGGTAGCTTTGATTGTCGATTTGAGAACAGACATAGACAGTAAAAAAATATCATGTAAGAAGCTCATCGTAGTCTAGCACTTAACAAATCAGGTAAAATTATTAAACCAGGTCCTATTATTCTGTCATATATTTCAAATGTACCAAATTCTCTCCTTTTACCATCAACTATCTCAGTGTATGTGTTACAAGAGCAAGACCGAGAGATAATGTCCACAAGACACTCACACATGCAGTGTCCAAACCCTGAGGTCCATACCCGAGCAGGTGGCCCGGATGCAACAGGTATATTTTAATGCCAGCCTATATCCACATATTGAGAGTAGGAAAATGTGTGAATAGATGGAGCATTGAAATGTGCCCTCTGGTGAAAGGGAGCAATACATGAGGCAGTAGCCAGTGATTGTTTCACAGAGCGCAATGTAACAAGAAACTGAACATTAGGACAAGATTTTCTTTCCTTTTACATGAGGGGACTGGCAGAAGTTTGGGGTTCATGTTCAAACTGATGAGTTCATCAGAGGAACCTGCTGGTGTTTTCTGAAGCACGTCAGAATGTCCACCCTGGCCTTCACTCTGACACAGGACTCCTGCTTGTTTGAATGCAGTCTTGTTTGAGCTTCCAACACAGGCTCCTCTCATAGATGTATTTTTCAGGGGGGGATTTCTCAGCCCTCCCCGGTCCCGTCTCTCTCTCCTCCCAGGAGACAACATGGCTGGGCTGGGAGGTGCGACAGCTGGAGGTGAGCTGCAGTCGAACACTGCAGGAAGACACGACTGGTGCAGCTGTAGAGCGACAGCTCCTGGTAACTGAGAAACTCCGGGGTAGTGTTTGCTATCTGCAGCATTCTTACGTGAGAGCAGACGTTTTAACTACAGTGGCAATTGGATAGAAAATAACTGGAATCTGTTCTGTGATCCTCGTTGTTGCTGTGAGTGCTCATGGTCACCGACAGCTGGACCTCACAGTTTGGGCTGGCAGATGATGCCTCTTTTTTCAAGGCTCATTTTGGCCTGGATCTACTTAGCTGTGCTGCATTGGGGATTTGTGAGCTCCAATAAATGACTAACATCGTGTAATGAGCACATTTACATAAAATGTTGTCAGATTATAATAGGCCTGGACAGATTTGAATTCATTTTCACATTATCGTCAAGGTCTTTATTGTTCATCGTACTGCCTTTCATTAATCTGGGATTAAATGCTGTCCTTTGCAATTTACTTTGGAAAAGTGAGTTGAGGAAATGAGCAGCGATGTTGCTGACACAGACTCATCCTCTGAGCAGGAACCATTTACACCCCATTTGTACAGCAAGAGGTAGAGAAGTTGGTGGAAGTTGTCCAATCGATCGCTTCTGGATTCTCCCTCAAGCAATGCATCCACACTATAAAATATAAATACTCTTCCTAAAGAAGTCACAACTTTTTTTCCACAACAGCAGTTCTTTGAAAAGACTAAATGAATACAAAGCAGGACACTATGGTACAAACTTTAATTATTGGTGTTGGACTGTTTCTTTTTCTTTTCAGATCTTCAAAGTCATGATAATTATGAGGAAATCTGGATTTAAAAAGGTTCCCTCAAGCTCGATGGTGTTTGTCAGAACTTAAACATGTTGGGTGAAAAAGCATTAGTTAAATTGCAGCGTAAGTGGTTTGATTGTTAAATTAACTACAGTGACATGGCATGGTCTCACTGGTCCCACCCAAGTGCTTCTTTGGCCTTGGTCTGGATCAGATGTTGTTTAATCAAATTTGTATGGGGTTAAAACAGTATGCCATTTGTTATACATGAAATATGAAAAAGACAATAGAGTTGTTGTTGTTTTTTTTTTTTACTTTCCTACTGTGAAATTACGAGCCTTTCTTGGGCTCCACTTGTTCAAACTGTGCTGCTCATGGATTCCCACAGACTCATTTTATGCCTTATAACTGCTTTCATCTAGAGATGTTTTTCAACTTCAAAAGGGCCGGATTCAAAGCTCATTAACAGAAACATGCAACAGCTACCACACTGCAGCTGTTTTGCTTTTGTCGACTTTGCTTCTCAGGATTCCTGCAGAGAGTTGGGGCTCTTTGGGAGCCTGAGCTGCTCCCTGGAAAATCCCTCGAAATAACGTTTCATTTTCAGATTTTGCATAAAATATATCTGAGGTTGACGGAAATGTCATTGGATTTGCAGGTAATTGGTCGGAAACCAAAGTATTGGCCCAAATTTGAATTTAGACTAGATGAAAGGTTGTGGGGTCTATAAAGTTAGAATACATTCTCATGGTTCATACTAGTCTGAATCTAATTTATGGCAATCATCTAATAGCTTCGCAAAAATGTCTCTATGTCAATCTCATGAAGGTACTAGTAGAAAATGGAAGTAAAATCAGCTGAGCACCAAATTCATTGGGATTTATTAGGGAATACTAAACCAGCAGATGTGTGTACAGCACCAGTTTGTTTACTATAGGTTTATCCAACTGAACCGAGTGACGTGGCTGCATAGGTTAAAATCATGTTCATTTTATGAATAGAGATTTTGATTATCAACCATAATATAGTAACGTTCCAAGATAGACTTACCCAAATCGACCACATTGTGAGACAATGTTGAATGCACCTGTAGAAGGCAAGTTTAGTCAAGGAAAAGTACAACACTACCCACAATTGTCAGCAACGTCTCTGATTGGTGGAGCTTGCTGTTACCATGAAAATGTTTACCACGAAAGTGAAAATCATGCCGGCTAGGATCTGTTATGATCTGCAATGACTGGATCATTCAGGGTTACTACACTACGTTACTGTGCACTATATTAAACACTTTATACATACATGCATACAAGATACAAACTACAATATATTGCAACAATAAATTGTAGTTTGTATCAAGGTTGAGTTCGAGAAGAAACACGGAAGTCGTTGGAAAGAGATCATTCTCAGTGGCCTATGGGATGGGTAATTCCTTCACTCAAATAATTCTGTACACAGTCTTCTACCTTTGCCTTTTTTTTTGCTTTCCAATTTTTTTTTGCTTTGAATCAAATGTTTTATGGTCACGATTAATCTCGTAGTTGGTCAGCCTGGTTAGAGGCTTTAAACTCTTCTTACAAGGATTTCTGAAAAGTTAATCAAGAAAATGAATGGGGAAATTCCTGCCAGAACCAGAGCCCTTCTAAAAGTGGCTGGTCACTGTTTCGCTCTAGTTGTGGAGATACAGTATCAGTCTGCATCAAACATGAGAGAGATGCCTTGGTTTCGAAGGTCGAGAATCATGGTGCTAAAATAATGTCATGTAGACCAAGTGAATCAATCAAATATAAAGAGGGATCCTTCCACAACAGTCAGAAAGTTTAATCCAAGTATGTAACAGTAGCTATAGAGCTGGACTACTGCAAAGGCATTCAACCGAACCATTTTATATACAACTAAATTGAAGAATAACATGAAAAAAAGACCCAGAAGTAATGTGCTATTGTTAATTTAAATGGCGAGTTTGTAACATGGTGCACTTTGAAAGAGCACACCCCCCCCCCCCCCCCCCGTGTGTGCGTGTGTGTGTGTGTGTGTGTGTGTGTGTGTGTGTGTGTGTGTGTGTGTGTGTGTGTGTGTGACACCCGGCTGAAAGGAGGATCAGAGGGATGAAGCAGATGTTTTTGTGCAGGTGAAATCAACAGGGAGGCTCACCATCTGTGTGGACCGGATTCTTTTCCACACACAGTTCAATGTTTCACAGGTTGAGTCAGACAGTTTTCTCTGATGGGTCGACGAGGTGGCCCTGAGTGAAGGGACACACATCCACAGCATGCAAACCAATCAGGGACAAGGACTTTAGTTTCCCTTAGTTTCCCTGCAATGAGTCACACTGAGTCAAGACCTGCTCGACACTACTCAGCTAAGTCCCCGATACCATTCACATGGAGCCCAAAACCTGCAGGAAATTAAATTAGTCCCTTTTTGTATATTTCAAGTTGTGTACAAATAAAGTATCTATTGAATGATGTAAAGCCTGATGATATACTATAAGAGCTACTGCAACACAACATCTCTGTACCAACACTCCTATGGCATTTGTCTCAAAATGTGCACACGCAAAAATAACACGCTCGTGCATATGATGCAAGTGTGAAGAATAGTATCCAGGGAGCAGAAAGGCTCACACATTTCTGTTCTGGGCATTATAGAAGTGGCAGGCTCAATGCATTTTCTCGACATGTTCTTGATGAATCTGTCCCCAAGAAGGGGGTTAGCACTTTAGAGACAGGCTGGGGACTGGAGAATTCAAAGTGACCAATTGAACGATGGGAGCATCAACCACTGTCCCCGCCTCCAAAAGTTTCAAAATTCAATTTGATGAGTGAGCCGCTGTCGTGGCTTACCTCAGCTCTGTGCTCATGGAACTCCAGTTGTGCACAGATCAGAAATGCTCGATAGCTATGCCTTTCTGTTCGTGGATACTGTTCTGTGCTCTTGCAAAGTAGAAATGGTCCTTCACGAGTATGTTTCTGCGCTTGCAGATATTCTTCTGTGTAGTCATAAGCTGCTCCACAGTTCCTCCGTATGTTCTCCGGAGGAGAGACATGTGTGAACGCAAATGACCGAGTGAGATTTTGGACTTTCTGCCTGGCCTCCAAGTATAATATCCATATATAATCCAGGAGAATTGGATGTGTGAGCACAGCGGGGGATCCTGGATTCAGCCTGAGCAGGTGGGGGGGGGTGGGCGGTTGATGACGCTTCTAACTGAAAAATTGTTGTCATACATGTAGAAGACACCGACGAAGATGTCAAGAGAGTGTATGGTGATAGGAGCCGACACCGGTGTCGGTGTGTCAAGAATATTACGTGATCTCTGCAGCAGAGTTAATACGTCACTTCCTGCCTCTGTCTGCTGCACCTGGCTGCTCCACCTCTCTCCTGAGTAATGCGGAGGAGTTGTTGCTGTTGTGAATGTGTCTGTGCAGAGGACCTCTCACTGTGTTGTGCATGTGTGAAAGGCAAACTCTGGGTAAAGTCTGTGGCCAATTCTCTGGATTTGACCTGCAGGTCATGACTGAAAAATGGCTTTACAGTACGCAAGGGCACGTTTTTACATGAATCAATTTTAAGACTAAATAAACACCATGCAGATCCTGCCACCTTCTCATTTGGAGTGTGAGGAGAACAGTTACTGTATACTGTACACAAGTACTATTCAGGCTGGCAAGACCATATCTCATTCTTCAAATAATGTTCTCCTTTCAATTTCTATTGCTTTCTCTTATTTCTCCAACCTTTCTTTGACTAATATCGGCACTTATTCCTTCTGTCCCACTCTTCCTGTCATTTCTTAATTCTGATTTGATTATACATTTAATGTCCTTCATTTCTCATCTCATGTCGTAGTTATCCGCCATCTAATTTTCTTCAACACCAATAAGTCCTGAAATCCAGGAACTTCCCTCTTAATTACCTCCACCGATGTGTTTGATTGTTCCGAAGAATATGCCTGGATTTTCAAAATACTTGGTAATGCACTGCTGAATTAAGGTCCTATCAACACATGCTTGATTTGACTTCCTCTGTCCAAAGTAAAGCAAGTAGATCAGCTCGTCACTCCGTATACTTCTAAAATGATAACGCTGATGCTTCAGATGCAGCTGTATACATTTTGAATGACTTTTACTGACTTCATTTTGTCACAATCTTTTGTCTTTTCCTAATTAACATGTTGCAATCAACCCTCACTTTTTTAGAGTCCATAGAGGGACAATAGAGAAAGGCACTTTGGGGCTTAACATTTTATCAGCTACTCCTATGACCTTATTCTCTATTGTCTGCCCGGAGCTCATTGTCTGTCCTGTTCCCTTCTCTTTACGTGGTTTTAATAGACTCCGAGCCAGATGGTTCCCCTTTTGTTCCTTTACATTTTCCCAATATGTTAATGCTCGCTGTGTTCTTATTTCCAAAGGCATTTAATCCATTTCAACAAGCAAAGCTGCATGCAGGGTCATAGTTATAGCCCCACAGCACAGTCTTTTAGTTTGATTTTGGATTGTATCCAATTTCTTAAATAAAGTTGCTGATGCTGAATCATACAATACACATCTATATTCAAGGTTGGACCTGATCATATCAGTGTAAATGGGTTTTAAAGCAGATCTATTTGCTCCCCACTCTCTGGTCCATAAACATCCAATAATATTCAATATCTTCTTACATTTTCCTCTCATTCTTTGAACATGTATTTTCAACGTGGGCATCTCACTAAACCAAAGCAGGTGGCTAAAGGCGGAGCCTGCTTAACTACAGAGGCAATAGACCAGGCCAGGAGCTGCATCAGTGTGTGGGAAATGTTGTTGTTTTCAAATAGTCTGATCAGCCAGTACAGAGGCTGTATCTCCCTCGTGTCTCATTTCTACAGTCTGTTAGTTGACTTGATGGCTTCTTGTGTTACCAGTAGTTTTTGAGTAGAGCTCTGTTTGCTTGACCTCTTTTATGGCCCCAATCTCCAATTTTGCTTATTAATTCATTCATTTGTATTGTTCGTATTTTCTAGGTGAAATAAATCCCATTTTACTGAGTTTTACAAAGTACTGACGGCATGAAAGACTCATTTATTCCAATTCACCCCATAGCATTAGTGATATGCTGAGATTTTACTTACCCTCTGGAATATTTTACACATAATTAAAACTACATTTAATATCAATTAAGTTCTCTAATAATAGCTGTATAGATCCTGAGGGATTGTATCTTCAAAAAGTGAATGAAAAAACTGAATCTATAATGATGAGGACACAGCCCAACACATTGTTGCTTTCCCGCATACAAGGATTGAATTGACAGCAAACTCTGCCTAACTATATGAGACAATGGAGTGCGGAGCACAATAGAGGATTGAATGCTGCAAAGAATTACAGGGGCAGCTACTCTATGCATGGCAATTGCATCTGTTCATTGATTTGGGGCTGTCTGGAGTTCTTGCAAGGTTGAAAGTGAATCAAAATGAATGAAGACCTCTGGTGTTGGCGACTCCAGTAAATAGATAAAGACATTTTTTAGATCAATAAAGTTCTTTAAATGTGATTCAAACGTGTAATTGTGGTCGCTGAAGTGACAAAAGCACAACTCCAAAAGAAAAGGGACTGGACCCACTGATTGGCCAAAGTCATATTCTCCAAGGATATACAGTATCATTAACAGTTTTGTGGAGTACAAATTAAAACAGTACCAGAACACAACAATCCAGGTCATTGCAGTTGAAGCGCTGGAACCAATCACACAATTATGTAGCCATTGTTTTAATTTGCTGGCTGACTGTAGCTTCAGTGATATGCTCCGTACTGTTTTCCAGTGGAAAGACTAAAAGCCAGTCTGTACACCTTCCTGAAAGAAATTAGGAATATCAAGTGAATACAGTTGAGGTATCTGCACACAGCAAATGATGGAAGCCCAGTATTCCTGTTAAATTGTGTTTTAGGCCCCACAGTAATAACACGTTATGTCGTCATCAAGCTGCTGGGCCCCTTGACACGCGGCACCATTCTATAGCCCTGAACAGGCTTACCTTTTGTCTTTAACTTCACTGTCACCTGAGATTTCTGTGGATTTGTCACCTGCACATTCATGTCGCTGACTCCTCATTGTGACTGTTCCCTCTGCAGCCTCAGCAGACCAGGCTCCGTCTTTCAGTCTTCAACTGTCCAGTGATGGTCTGTGTCCACCGCAGCCGCATGCGTGTTTATCTGAGTAACCGTAGCCTTTCCATGAGGGTTAGAAGATACACAAAAATGTTCCAATCGGCCACCTTCAGCTTAACAACCATCTATTGATGATATGTTCATATGAGCTGCACACACACACACACACACACACACCGTCATTTGATTTCATGAAGACCAAATTATGTTATTTTCCCCAGTCTGAGTTTCCAGATTTGTTTATACTATGTTTGTGAGTGTGTGTGTGTGTGTGTGTGTGTGTGTGTGTGTGTGTGTGTGTGTGTGTGTGTGTGTGTGTGTGTGTGTGTGTGGTGTGTGTCTGCATGTGTCAGAGCAACAGAGAGAGAAAGCGAGGGAGCGGAGTCAGGATGGGCTGAATGAAGCTATGAAGAAACATTTGATCCATAAAAAAAAATATCATTCATTATGAGGTGATCAGTGTTGATAGTGTGGCGGTCGCTTCAATCAAGTTGATGTATTGACACAGAGAAGCTAAGTATAAGCTTTAACTGTAGCAGGTTAGAATCATGGAGAGAGAGAGAGAGAGAGAGAGAGAGAGAGAGAGAGAGAGAGAGAGAGAGGGGGAAAAGTGACTGAGCAGAGTCAGGATAGACTGAATTAACCAAGTAATGTTTACAGTATAATATATAATACGTGCTGGTTCCAAGGTTAGAGTTAAATATATGGAGGCCGGCTATTATAAAACGCAAATTACCCAAGGAATTACACCCAAAAAAGAAATTGACGTTGGACTTAGCCAATCGCAAATAGATGATATATTTGTCCAATTGCCCAACTCTACTTTCCAGCTTTAACCAATCTGTCCATTCTTCGCTGACATTTCTCATCAACAAGGTGTTTCCATCTGTAGAACTGCTGCTCACTGGATACCACGTGTTTGGCTCCATTCTGAGTAAAAACTCTATAAACTGCTGTATGTGAAAATACTCAAACCAGCAGATCTGCATCAACAATCATTCCAAAGTCAAACTCACCGACGTCACGTTTTCCTCCAGTCTGAGGTTTGATGAGAGCATTGAGATCTACAAGCATCAGACTGAAGTTGTGTGCAGGTGAGTCTACCTGCTCGTCAGCTGGACACCCTGAGCCTCTCAAAAACCAGTGCTTTGTTGAGTTGGACCACTGACACATTACTGGCTGACCCGAGTATTTTTTACTGAGACAAGCCATGTTGAAGATAAGTGAACCAAAAAATAAGATGTAAATTGTTCATGATGAGCTTTCATGTCTGGATTTTGAATGCATAATAATATTAAATATGAATCTGGTCATGAAAATATACAATTAAAAAACTTCCATCAAAAGCAGACAATAAAACACTTAACCTTCCCCAAATTGTTCCTCCTCTTCCCCTCTAATAACTTTCATATGATCCCTTAAGTAATACCAGTGTTAGTAAGGAATAATCTCAGGATCATTATATCATGTCACCACAACACTCAACGTGTCTGAAAGCTTCAGGTTTGAATCCACATCCAGTGTTTTACAATACGTAATGCAACAGGGCTAGAAATGATTGGGAGAATCTTAGGAGCAGAATGACTGGGCAACCATCCAAGTCAATTAAGTCAGGAAGTGTGAAGGCGCACATATTCATGACTGTCCTTTGTTAGCCCCAGTAACAGAAAAGGAAAAACAAAACCACAGTAATTGTTTTTGTGCAAAGATATACTTGTAAACAATGACAGTGTTGCAAATTGCTTACCATGACGTGCAGAATACAATTCTTTTCTGCAAACAACCCATCACGGAGCCAAGAAATCACTGTCAAGACGAGACGTGTGAAGTGAAACTCTGCCATCCACTGGGTAGTTCAGAGGGTTTCAGTGGAGATTAATAGCAAGTACTGTTATAGATGTCCTGCAGAGGACCCGTAAGGCCATTCCAGCAACTATCTGTTTCCCTGCTGTCAGGTGAAAATATTAAATTGAGGAGATTAATCTCTGCTGTCTGGAACACTATAAGGTTTGGCTCGCCTGGTTTTGTAAGCACAGATACAAAAGCAACAAATACAGCCAAGTGTCACTCGTGATTTGCACTATTTTTGAAGCCGTTATCTATTCAGGGGTGTTTCTGTTCTTCCAGTAATGCCCTACATCACTTTGTTGCATTGACATCAGCACTGCTGTTCACTGAGCAGCTCCACCAGAGCCCAATCATGTCTCCAGTTCAGTAACAATCAAACCAGCAACCACTGCTCGGAAAAACTGTGTCACCATCATGTTAGTGCAGTCTTTGCTCATGAATCCAACTAAAAATATTATGCATATATGGATTCTACATGCATGAAGGGGGGGATTTTATGCAACGTCTACACCGCCCCGGTGCTACTGGCCAAAATCATATCGGAATATTTTACATCATTGTAAAACTTTCCGTTTAGATCTAAACTGTGATTAAAACCCTTCTGCACACTCATTTTCTGAAAATACATGAATCAGTCAAAATAGCGGTCGTCTCAAAATAAAACAACCTCATGAGTTCTTTGTGCAAGGAACTTTCTGTCTCAATCTTTTCAGCACGTATTCAAATGCAACATCCAATTTAATTCGGCTGTAAATATTGACAATGCTACGTAGCAGAAGGGGCATCTGTTGTCAGAAATAGAATATAATATACATTTTTTGTAAGTCATTTTTTAATCGACTTTTATCCTTTAAAAAACAATGTTATTCATATAGTATAATGCATAATTATGTTTTCATTAGTCATTCAGTCAGTAAAAAGTGTTTTAATGGGAAGGTGCCTCCATGTTGCACAAATATACAAAAGAAACGATCAGAGTGGACAGTTATAGTGATGTGAGTATAAATCTTTGTCATTGGGGACAGTTTTACCCTCTCAGCACTAGTACTATGGCCTTATGATGTCAGTCTAATGTCATTACCTGATTTATACAACATCATTTTTTGGGGGACACACACTAATGGGGATTATTGCTGATTATCGCTAAGATAAATTTCTCTGTCAATGTAATAATTTGAATAACAACCAATAATATGTAAGGGTCTGATCTCCCATTGACCTCACGAGTGAAGTGCAAGTGGAAGGAGAGTCAAAATGGAGAAGAGCAGCGAGCAGGACTGCAGGACATCACTATGGCTTACTTGTAGCCCAGATCTGGCAAAAAGGAGCGGACAACACAAATGGCATCATTCCGCATGGGTATGTGGGCCAGATGAGGATAGAATATGACCAGTGGTCCGGACCTGGGCACAGATTTAGGCCAGTTCTAGTTCATTTGATCCATTCTTGTTTGCTATGCGCTATCACTATGGCTTATTATTACTTGTAGCCCAGATCTGGCAAACAGGAGCGGACTGCAGAAGGGCCATCATTCCATTCGGTATTTGGGTTAGATGACAGTGTTCAGTGTGGGGCAAATCTGGACGTGGTACTGTGAACTGTGCAGTGCCTTTGTGAGAGATACGTTGCTCACTCTCATCACTTTTTGCCAGGTAGTGGAGACTGTGTTCAGGAGGAGCTTCACTGGTCATCACAGAGGATTTGCCCAGCGCAGTGGAAGATCTGCAAGGGTGTGGTCCCTGTGATTCAACACTAGGTGTTTGCCTCTGTATATTTGGATTCCCTGGATTAACTCGGGGATTATACCAAGTGAGATACTGTGATTGTGCTGTTGTTTCACATTATATCATGCATAACTGAAGTGGTTAATTCCTTACATTTCAGAGGCAATTAACGCCTGGGAAGTTTTCCCTTATCCTCTCATGAGTTACTGAAGGGAGCGAGAGTCAAAGTTATAAACCTTGTTTTTAAAAAATATCCAAACAGCCTGAGCTGTAATTTGTGTTTACTACCAGTGACACATATTTGCATACCAAGCATTTTTATATTGGAATTATCATTAAGACCACGTTGCGCTGACAGTAGCAAGTGGTTAAGTGCTGCTGTGACTCAGAACAGCCTCACAGAGCTGCTAGCTGTAGTCTCTTTGTACTGTTTCCATGAGTTTCCAAAGGCACTGGGAACATATATATATATACATATATATATATATATGTATGTATATGTATACTTTCTGCAATTTCCTGATGTGGTTTCTGCTGGTCAGTGTTAAAGTCTGTTCAGACTATCACAATGCAAAGCTCTGATGCTAATCCTATGCACCCGCAGCTGCCTGTGAAATGTGCAGTTCATTGCTTTACTGTAAAGTGCCACAGTGTGTAACACACATTATATTGATAGTGTGTGAGAAATGAAACCCCTGATGACGCAGAATCCCCAAAACTTTGATCTTACATCCATCTCCCCAGTCATGCCCACGTTTAAATGCTAAGAAGACGGGATACAACTGTGCTATAAATGTGCTGGGTAATTGGTGCACCATTTTGTCACCGCATGAATTATTCATTTCTGGTTGTTGCTTCTCCAACTTGTAGTTACCTCGTCTAAAACGGTCCAAGGAGAGATTTATCACTTTGCCTGCTGTCAAATGAGAATATATTAAAGTGAGGTTTGAGCATCGCTTCTGAGATAAATGCCATATTTATAATGCCCTCGGAGAGATGATGGCAGCTGATAATTTGCCTTCTTGATATGTGTCCCCAGTGCTGACTTTGACTCTGGTTTGTTCAGAGATAGATGTAAGGAAGAAGTCTACCAGCAGAGCATGGGTGATTGTAAATGAATAATGGAGGTGAAATCCTACCAAGACAGGAGGATGTATTGTTTAGGATCGGAACAGAGGAGGCAGGGTGCATTTAGTGACTCAACAAAAAATCCAAAGAGAGGGTGCGGACACTTATTAAGTCATTTGTAGCGTCATTTGTCACTGTTGTCTCACAGACGCAGACTTCTTGTTCACCTAAAGGGCATGCAAGTTGAATTTGTGGTGACTAATGAACTGTAATAAAGCTGAAGTTTGCTGAGAGACAAGAACTTTTGTTGTATTGTTGTGTTAAATGGAATTCATTAAAGTGGACAGGGCATCTATTCCCAGCACTGTTTTCCTTTCAGCAGTGCCGTGCTGCAGCTTGTGAATTTCATAACCTTTAGACAGAACCTAATGTGTCGTACGCTTCAGATATGTCAAAATGAACGTCATTGACCTGTTTGTTTTTATCAGTGCTCTGGCAACATGCCCTTTTGTGTCCACTCATGACCAATCACAAGGTTTGGACTTTAAGACACATCTTTGCGTTTCTCTTGATACACTGACATTTAACCTATCACAGTGACAGACTCTTTTTTTCTCCCTGCCCTCTTCACTGCAGAAAACATCCACGTCAACTATTGTGCGAAACATTTTAAAGATTCAAAGCTGCACTCCGCCCTTTTCCCAAGTGAATCCAAGAGCAAATACATTGCTCCTTTATCAGTCGCCACTTTTCAGAGGATCCGAGGCTGAACTATGTGCAGTCAAATGCACAGTCATTAGACAGATATGAAGCTAGAGCATGTCACGTAGAGGAAAAATCGGAATACAGCCTGCAAAGTTATATCAGTCATGGACCTTTGTCAGGGCATAATAGGAAAAAAACATTTTGCCAAGAGTGATATGAGAAGATTAAACACACTGTGCTTGAGTAATATACTGCACCCAGATAAAATTATATATAAATATACAATCATAAAACCACAAATTGTTGTTTTTACACTTTGGTCATTGTAAAAACAATATATTACTTAATTAGCTTTGGGTTGGTGGAATTTCTTACCTTTGATTAGGCCAGGCTAGCTTTTCCGTCCCCTGGTTTGAGTCATTATGCCAAACTAAGCTAAGCTAATCAGACATCCAACCCTATCTAACTTTTTTGGGAGGTGTTAAAATAGCAAGCTGACTAACAGTATATGTCAAAAAAAATATGTTTTTAAGTAGTAGGTAAATGTCAATGACTTTCTATTCTAAGTAAATATGAAGTAAATAGATCAGTAATACTCTTAATATCTAGTTAATATTTCAAACAACATTCTAGTGTTAGTAAGTTTTATGTTAGACAGTCTGGCTGACATTATATTGCAACAATAATGTAATGACGTGAATGTAAAACTTGTGGAAATACTTGTTTTAAAGGAGTACTTCAACAGTATGGGAGACGTGGTTATTCACTTTGTTTGAAAAGTAAGATTAGAAGATTCCACTGTCTGACACTATATAAGGATATACAGGCAGCAGCGATCAGGAGGATACCTCAGCTTACTGACTAACTGTAGTCCATCACACAAGCCCCAGAAGAGGAACAACTGTTATTTTGTTTTTTGTACAACTTAAACAAATAACAAAATGTGTGGATAAATGGGCTTTAGATATATATACATAGAGAGTTTTGCTATGTTTGGGCAGAGCTAGCTTATTCTTATAACACTATGCTAAGCTTACTGCAGAGCTGGCTCCAGCTAGTGAATGCACAATCACGAAAGTGGTATCATTCATATAACTCTTGGCAAGAAAGTAAATAAGCATAGCCCCCACAATGTCCATTCCTTTAAATGTAATATCAAGTAAACAGCCAGAATAATTTATAGGGACAGTAACTCAGTAAGATTTCAAACAAAAATGCAACACAGCTCCACAGTCTATGCTGAAGGTTGCACCATCACACTAATAATTGCTTTTTCTTACAATTCTGCCCTCTGAGTTCCCAAACACAGCAAAGAAATACAAATAGTTGAGATCTCACTGCCTCTTCGTGCACATGAAACTTCACTTCTCCCATTTGTCATGAGCCTTTTGTAATGGTTGCCATTCAATGGTAACAACAGGTCAGGCCGGGATCCAACAATCACACTGCTAATTTAGTGACTTATCCTGCTTGTTGGTGTAATAGATACCAGACTAGTTCATTTGGCCACCATTCTCATGTGGGAGGATCCAGGTTACACAATCTTAAAAAATGTGACTGACAAAAAAAATATGAAAAGCATTATGACCAATATATGTATGATTTTTTAAAACCATTTTAGCAATTACATGTTATTACAGGAGAAAGTGGAGACTATGTGCATAGTCAAAGCAGACACTATCAATAATCATTGCATCAATATACCCAATAACCTCACTCTTTCGCTCTTTCTTTCAAATGTCTTTCAGATCATTCAAAAATCATGATACTGCTTCCTGATTACAACGTATTTCTTTTCCAACTTTGTATCAACAATGAATATTATTAATATTGTTTTTGATATCCATTGTCAAAGGCAAACTCAGTGTGGAAAGACAAGGCAGGCAGCAGCAGCAGCGGCGTGGACACACGCTGCGAGCCGCACCAGTTCAGCGAGGTATTCATCACGCACACGCCAGAGGTCCATCAAGTCCTCATTGCTGCTTGTTATACCCTCACTGATCAAGTTGACTGTTTACGGCACAAGCCAATACAACCCTCAGGTGATGGGGAAATGGCCCAGTGCTCCCGCCATTAGACGGACGTCCTCCTGCCGGCCGCTAGCAATGAATTAAAATCACTTTATGCTTACGATCATGACATGCCGGTTTATTTGCAGGGTTTTCCTTTGGGATGATGAGTTACAGTGGCAGACAGTTCAAAATGACCGCGCACATAAATCATATTATCGTGTAATGAGAACTCATTATGCAACCCAGACACAACTCAGGCTGATAGAGTGGGGTTTATGGGTGAAGCTATTACATGGCAGGCAATACCTTTGCTTTCAGCCACAGTGACAAGGAATACATTGTAAGGTGCGAGTGTGAGAGAGAGCTGTGTGTGTGTGTTTCTGTCAGTCTGTGTGTTCCATGCTTCTCATGTATGTTGCTCTGACTGACTCTCGTTGCAAAGAACCTCATGTTTAGTCTGCCGTGTTTCTGCAGAGCTTGAGAAAAAAACAGTGGCTTTTCTTTTTTGCTGATGTGGAACAGGCCTCGTTGGCTCGCCTCCTACAACATTAATTAACAGCATAGCTCATGATGGACGACCTCAGCTTTAGCTACCTAGCTCCCATTCATCATCAACACATTGGAGGATGGAACTCCAAATCTTTAATTTCACTCCTTTCTTTTGTTCTCACAGCACAAGCAAAGTCGTGTTTCCCCCCCTCATAATCACAATGTAAAGATGATCCACTGTCAAATTTCAACAAAAAGGTTGTTGCTTAATATTTATGTGGCTTATCAGAAGACATTTGATCTATTACTAGCTATAAATCATTCTTCTGCGACTTTATAAATGTGGCTTTTTTTATCACTGTTGAAAAATTGGCTCAGACAACTTTGACATGAAAAATAATGTAACATTATATTAAACTTTTTCAAAAAGCTTTGAACAACATTTGTATAAGTCAAAATTTGCAAAGCATTCATAAGCTGTAACCAATTGTGTCTTTAAGGGGTAATACGTCACTGACAAAGACGAGACAATATCCAGGTTGTGAAAACGTCTGTTCCCTATGTCAACGCACCATTTGGGTGCAGGCAGCTTTTGATATGACTCATGGGGCCACTACTGTAATTACTCAAAAGATGCAATTTGAATTTCATTCAAAGTCTTGGATAATTTGTAGTTCTGATGGAGATTATAAATACTTTGGTCATTTGATTGGTGTGATATCAGTGTGAATGGTAGTTTGTCATGTCACTTATCCGGGTGGCTACTCTGTACGATCCCTTAGAGTAAGTAACTGTGCAGTGATTCAACTTACTGGGTAACTGGTGGGTTTTTAAAGTCAAAATGCAACTTGTTAATGTGGCCTGATGGTCATTTAACTTCAGGACATATAGACTGATGAAAGAAAGAAAATCCATATTACCTCTCATTTTATGATGCATTACATAGAACAAACAAAGCACTGATTGTACAGCTTCCTAGTTTCCACTTCTTGATTTGAACACAAACTGCTGGATGTTGTAATGGCTGTGTGGCTGAAATCACAGTAAATACAGAATGAGTGGGCTTTGCTGAGAAAAGACATGAAATAGCAAGTTGAATGGCTTGTTGTTAGGATGTACATCCACTGTGACACACTGGTCAGAGGAGCACCATGGAAGTAGATAGCACATCACCAAGCAACGCCAGTTCAGTTCTCAGTCAATTGCTGCCATGGGAAACGTCCACCCACAGAAGATAATACAAACAAATACACACCACTGCCTCCAGTGCAGTGTGCAAAATTAAAACCACAATTTCGACTTTGACTACTTTAGGAATATATTTATAATAATTGCTGTCTAAAGAGATTGTGGTTATAACTCTGAATGACAGGCGCACCAAGAGGGCTGCTAAAGAGACTGACAGTTCCAATAAATTCTTGGATGGTCCAGCAGTGCAGGGTTTGATAAGGTTCAAAAAACAAAATTTGTCCCCCCCCAGATCATTAAGTAACAGAACTTACCTTCTTGTGTATTTAAAATTCCAGGAAACCGTTTTCTGTCTGTGGCTCAGATATCTCGAAAACCATTCATCCTTGCACGAGTGTGGCATGTGTATTGTTCAAACGCTGAACAAAGGGACGAGCAGGGCTCTGTGGCAGTAGCAGCTGGGATTAATTCACGAACGGGACCTTGTTGATAATGACACTGCATTCACAACAAAGGGCTCATTCACAACAAAGACAACTGATTCTCCAGTTCAGGTTCTGGGTACTGAGTCAAGCTTCACTGAACTTTGAATAAACAGGTGAACAGCTCTTTGTGCAGCAGGGGTGTCGTGGCTTCAGAGTGTGCCGCTCTTTACTTGCTGCAGGTCAGTTACTGCAGGGCACCTTTATAGTTTCAGAGAGAAACCTGTAACCAGTTTAACCACAGACCAAGCAAACAGCTCATTCCCAACAGGTATGATTAGAAGAGGCCCTGCACTAGTTAATACAATCAGGTCTTTGACTCTGCCTTTAACATCGCACTGAGATCAGAGTTTCTAGCTCAAACTGGGATTTTACGATTGTTTCTTGCTATGATGGTTGCTAGGCTGATTGCAGTGTCCATGTTGTGACCCGTTCTTTCTTACCGCAGCTCCAGCAGTGCTACTTAACGCCAGGGGGGAAAGTTGTCAGCATAAAAGTAACACATATGCAAAATAAAAACAAGAGAGTCCAAAATTCAGAGAGCAGTCAGATTGAGAATATGGCCTGAAACTTTTGGACCCCACTGTATATCACAAATATATAGCCTGCACATCACTCTGCATTACATGCTCACACTTCAGTAGGGACAGACTGCACACGCTCCAGTGTAAGCAGCCTACTTGATCAACACAGAACCAACCAACTGTGTCATTTTTAACTTATAAACTTGTATGCACCATCTGCACACTTCCCTGAAAATAAACCCTAAGTGATGGATTCCTATACGCCTCAGATCCGGCAGCACAGACACCACACTGAGCAAAACGTCAGTTAATTCAGTCCCTGATTGACATTCTGGCACTCAGTTACACCAGGCTCTGCAGGGAGTCTGTTTTTATATGTTGCTTTCGAACAACTTTCACATAGTTTCCACAAAAGGGTACCCTCACCTTCATTTGGTATATCATTTTAAATGGTCTGGCTTTTCCATGCATTAGCATTTGCTACAGAAAAACTGGAGGATATGAAAGTTCCACTGAGTAGGAATTCTGGTGATATGAGGAAAATACGCAGGAAGAGTCTTAATAAAAGACTTGGCTTATCAGGGAAGCATATAGAGAACATACCAGCATATAGAGAACATACCATCATAGTCACAGGTGGTCATTTCTAATTTTAGCCTACCAGATGGCAGTGTAGATATATGGAAAACATGAGGGCAGCCTTCTATGGAGGAACAACACTGATCAATTTATGTGGTAATCAAATTCCCTGAATCCCAGTAACAACAAAACCTTCTACCAGGACAAACTATGATGGACTGTAGCTTATCCGGGACATGGACTTGTGTTAAATTATACGTTTTTGTATGTCAGGGTTGGTTTCGTCAGCTAATGTTGCTAATTCGTTTTAGCTTAATATTGACTATGTGCTATTTTGTCTTTTTTCAGGAAAATCTTTGATTAAACCTTTTAATATCTGCCTTGGTCATGATCACCAGTTAAAGGATATTCTATTCACCAAAAAATGAATTCCTGAGAATAAGGGACCCAGAAAAATCACCACAATGTCATAAAAAGCAAAAATATATATTGTCTCCTTTGGAACTGTAACAAAAAGTAAGTCAATATATTGATGGCACTGAGAGGCTAGAACACAACTGTAAGTGTGAAATCTGAACCAGAACACCACTCTGAAAGCGTATTGCACATTTAAGATGAACAGTGTCAATAACCTCCATCAACATGTTGACATTCTGACCCATGTACTTAGTGGTCATTACTACATTATTATGATAGTGGTGGTGGATCATGCAGATGGTTTGTGGATCATGGTGGCAGCTGATTGTGGACTATGATCACACCAAGGCTGCTTTATATACAATATGTCTACTCACATATTCTACCATTACTTAAAACAACTCATCAATTCATTTGTCATTGCAGTTCCCTTCATCTCTATTAGACATTTTCTTATGTATAAATACTTTAAGCATAGGCACACCTTCCATTTTCTTACAAACGGTTTCTTCTAATCAATGTTGTAAATACTGTTATTTTGTTGATGTGTTCAGTTCGATGCAGCCTCTATATCACCTCTGTCTGTCCTGGGAGAGGGATCCCCCACACCTGGCTCTCTCTGAGGGTTTTTTTGGGAAGGTTTTCCTTACTCTTGTTGAGGGTTAAGGACAGAGGATGTTTTGTGAATGTGGGCTGTTGCTGTGATCTGATCATTGGCCTGTAGTGTTACATGGGATACAGCCTAACTTACAACCTACACACATGTTAAGTTTTTTTGACTTAGTCTCTCCACACCTGCCACAGTTGTAAAAACTGCATCCCTGGTAGTGTCTGTTACAGTTGTCTCCAGGAATACATTTAGCCATTATGACACAAGCACACACCATGACAAGCCTAAGGCTTATTCTATCAAATACAAATTCATCTTTTCAAAATTATAGATATGGAAATTCATTTGTTCCAGAGCAAATTCCCCTTTAATTCGGTCTAGGCTACTCGTATCACTAGCTGATTCACCAGTTTCTAAGTTTTCCCTGCTGCTGACCGTGGTTTCTGGCCAGGAGCAGGTGGTGGTGTGTTGGCCAGTTTCCAAGAGCTCCAGCCATTGTTGCTTTTGCCATTTAAGAGGTCGTAGTACAGACTGGAGGCTCTCCGCAGGTGAGGAGAAAGGTCAGCCACACAGGGGCTGGCTGGATAACATGCATGTTAGCGTATTGAGATGTAACATTGACGTTGCTTTGCATTGCTTGAGACAGAAGGAAAGGAAGGAAAATGTTTGATACTGCATGTGCTAGATTGGTGAGTTCACAGTGGTAAATGCTAATGTTGTGATAACTAAATCATTCTTATAGCCACTATAACCATTATTACAGAACAATTGTAGTATAAGTGCTTTTATTTTCATTCAGTTCATATCTGCAATGTTTTATTATTGGATTAATATTGGATTTGATTCAAGCATGTTATGAAATTATGCTGTGTAGCATTTCTCTGCCTGATGCAACACACTTTGAATCATCTTATCTTACCTATCATTTATGCATTATATTTTAGTTTGATTTACGATCATATGATTTTGATTTTCGCATTAATATATGATATTATTGGTAGGGTACTATTAAAATGAAAGGATGGCCCTGCTTTAGATGAATGTATTTGAGAGGAGTGCTCATGGCGTGGACTGAACAACTCTCTGTTTTAAAGTGCTGGGCTGTTGCTATGATTCAATGACAACTGACCCTCAAGAAAATGAAGTTGGGTCTTTTAATCACAGAGTTTGGATGACACCTCTAATGATTACCTGTTACTTCTGCCAATCGGAGATGGATCGCGTTGGCACCCAGAGATGCTGGGGAAGTGTCATTCTCCTATTTCCATTTCAAATCACAGAGGTGTATTAACTGCCAAGATGTCAAGAGGGAAACAGATACATTAGGTGTTGTGGTTTGAGATTGTATCCAGCCTAGAAGTGGATTGGAGCCCCGCATAATTAAATGCATTCAAACAAAAAAGGATTAATGACGAAAAGTGTCATTCCTTCTCATTCCTACATGGATTTTAAGTGGCATATACGTTCTAAAGATGATCCATTACAGGGCTGTATGTTAACTTTTTCAAAGATAGCCCTGGTGTTGCTGAGGTTGGTAGTTTTGACAGAAATCAATCACAAGTATGTGACAAGGAAATGACTCGCTGCAACAAATACCAAACCTCAGGTAATGTTGTCAGATACACATTGTCTTTGATGCAGGGACATTACAACTGTATTAAAACGTCAATATATTCAAATCATCAACTCAATTATCTTTAAACTCATTTCATCATAAATATACACATATTTTATATTTGATTTAAAAAAGTGTGTAAATCACTTAAAAGACAACAAACTATTAACAGGGGAAGCTCTGTGTGTATGTGGTTTTGTGTGTTTCTGTGTCCACAAGGTTGTTTTCCTCTTAGAGGGCTGTTGGGTTTTGGGGTTTGATTTACTTCCGGACAAAACAGCTTCATTTTCCTTCGTCTAAGTAAATGTATCAAGTTAGAACATCTCTTTCTGTGCTAGCTCGCCCAATGCACTGACAAAAGAAAGATAGTTCGATAGGAATTTGGGGATTTTGTGTTTTATGTTTGGACTCGACGTAGATCGGGACAGTTTTTACAAGGTGACAGACTGTAAGAACAAGGTAGAATAGCAGTGCTCATTAATTGACCACACACAGATGTAAGTACACAAACCTTCTTATCACAGTCCACACACACAAGTATCTGTGTTTCAAACACACACACACATAAAACTGTGTCACACAGGTACTTCAGCAGTCAATGTGTTTATCACACAGTTTACTGTATGTTGTAGCACATGTGACGTACAGTTTGCACAGTACAGCCCTACATTAAAGTGATATATGGTGTCGTCTTTGACCAATCTGTCTTTTCATCATCATCACGTTTATGGGTACATATTTTTTTCCCAGTTGAGGGACATTGCTAAATCAAAATCTGGGGTGACCAATGTTGACATGACGATGATTGCTCATGCTTTTTCTCATTTAGATTAATGTGAATTCTTTCTACCTGTTTAAATTAAACTTTTTTGAGCTGTTTCTCCAAACCGTTCAAAATGCAGCTGCTCAGCTTTTAACTAGAAATAACAAGAAATCCAATATCACATCAATCTTTTCCACTCTGCACTTAAGCCCGGACCACACCGGCTGCGTGTGCATGGCAGAATGCTTGCTTTTGTCTGTGAACATTATCTTTCACCACTTTCAATGTCTATCTGTTGAATAAGTAACAAACTTAAAACACTGAACATAAATTTCCTCCATTAAGTATAAATCGCTCTGCAACATAACCTGGTGGCAGCACCGCTCAGCTCTTTTGACTCTCACCGTGTCCTTCTCTTTGTATCAGTCAGTCTCTCAGTGTCTCCTCTCCATGTGTGACTCTCCTGTGCTGGAAATGGATCTGAACCACTCAATAAGTGCAGACACAAAACACTGAAGGGTTAAAGTAGAATATATTGTATACAATTTATTTTATTGTCTTATTTTCTTCTTATCACAGTTAAGTCAGTCAAGCGTCTCGCAGAACAAAGGTAACACATTTCTTATATATCGCTTTTCTGGAAGCAAAGAACTTCAAAGTGATGAAAAGTCTCTGATTCACACACCATGCAGGCTGTTGTCCGGTCATTCGATTGGTCCAGGAAAGGGGTCCGTGTATGGACACGAGGTCAGTACGACACAAATAACTTAACATACATCATGTTTTTCTAAGGGAATTTCGGACAGGTTGAAGCCAAGAGGCCCGAACACTAGAGAGAGAGGATCTGTATCCATAGATCATCGCAAAATACATGAGGTAAAATGATAACTGAAGCCCACAATAACTTCTACAGTCGTCTCTGCAACCTTTTTAACCAGGGAGAGTTATTAAAATATCCTATTTTCACTGTTTTGGCTGTGGCAACAGATAAGGAGATTCTTATAGCACTTAGCAAAGATGACATCATTGAAAATATGGCAGAGGGCAGTGAGTTACAGTGCTGCCTACTTGTTTACTAGTCTGGTAACCGTTACATCAACAAACAGGGTTAACCAACAAAATCAGAGGTCTGGTGCTTTGCATGAAAAGGGTTGCCTAGAAAGGAGACAGACAATCAAAAGTAGGCAGGGAGCAGGGGAGAAAAAACCCAGATGACAGATCAAAGTCACAAACCTTGGGAACAACATGGGGAGAACACCGGAAAGCAATGCACACACGAGGAGATGCAAGGACAATCTGGCAGGAGGACAAAGGGAAGCAGGTGCAGTATCTAAACAGGTCGAACTTGCAAGAACAGCAGGGACAGGCAAGAAGATAAGGCAGGGACCAGGTGAGGATGATCCAAGGGGCTGGAAGGAGCCATACACTGAGAAGACAACAAGATTCGAGAGCTTTTGGTTATACAGGAGGACGAATGCATTCTTCATCTATGACGGACAAAATGTCTGGAACAAATCGTCTGTGCCAACACAAAGGCTGCACAAATTATTTGGTGAAAACTGATGAGAACTTATTGAGGATGAGCATCAATGAATGACTGAATGTTGCACGTGGAATGCACTACTGTGCTTTTAGCCTCCAGCCGTTTTGTCTCATTATCATAAAGGGGCTTGATAATTTGGCTCCTAGCGGTTCCTCCTCAGGCTCTACAGACAACAGCCACTTGGAGAAACGACCGCTCACGAACAATAATGAATCTGATGACTATGAGACATGATCTGGAGAAAGTTGTGAGGAGCTGTATTTGAAATGGATCAGAGCAAATGTCAATAGTGATATCTGTTGATCGTGCCACTGCAGAGATTCACCGACTGTTATCAACATAAAAAGTAATGGTCGCATGGGGCCATTTTGTAACTTGCACAACATGGTCTCATTTTGGTTTTATGGTTCTCATCACAAATGAATCCTGATATGTAATCATCATCAGTGTTACCTCTACAGGTACCGCCTGCTGATGGAGTTAAACGAACGAGGTGTTAGCCGGAGCAAAAGCCAGTGTGCTCAGTGATGTATGGTAAGTTACTGCACACCCGCTGATTTATGTCATATATTGTCAGTAATTACTAACTCGCAGCACTGTAGAGTCTTGTTTCAGGTAATTTGGTGCGCTGCAGAGATAATTAGAATCTCCTGTGAGTTTGAGAACAAAAGTCACTGTTGATAAGTTCAGTCAGGCAGACTTGTCGTGAAGTTCAAACTATTATTAAACAAACTGTTATCATAAAGTAAGAAGCACAATTAAAACACCCACACATTAACATACAACATACTATCAACAGCATTCAGGGTCTTTTTTATTTCACACCACTATCATATGCAGCAGCAGCAGGTACTTATGTACCAGCCATCGATTCATATATCATCGTAGAGATTTTCCGCATTTATCTTTTTCTCCTCTCGGAGGGAGCTGCACTAAAAGTGGCAGTAAACATGTGAAAGCTCGTTCTTGAGGTGATAAAAAACTGTTTTATTGGCAATACAGGAGCCAAGATGACAGTTTTTCTTTTTCTTTGATGATGAATATCTATGGAGATCGAGATCTAAGAAAAAAAACATCTCAAAGCTTTGCCCATGAGACAGAATACACCAAGAAGACACGACGTTAAAACCGGTAACTGGTTTCAACGTTGTGGCTGATCGGCATGCGAGGCATCAGATGAGAAAATGTGTTTTTCTCCTCTCAACAACAAAAGTAATGCATCACAGCCTTTGTTGTACGAGCCCTTGTTTTTCATGTATTTAGGAAAAATAATGGGATTGTTTCCTCACTAACCAGCAAGTGACCTATATTCAGTTTGTGTAGCAGGTTTGAGCGACAGCAATAATGAGGAGCTGGGAAACAAAATGAAGCAACACATGACTTTTGTGTTTGCGACCGTCAATCCACATAACCGTTTGTTTGTGGTCGCCATGCTTCTCTGTTGTGTGATTAGTTGATTAATGAGAGACTGGTGACACGCTGAGAATGAAAAGCAGCAAAACACTCCTGGTCAATTTAATCTTTTCCATAATTATTACAGAACATACAGTATCATTGTATTTGCAAAGTTTAAAGCATGCACGGCACAACAATACAATAAAACAGAGGTTATAAACAAATAATAGGGATCATGAGGGCAAATATAATTTTCACAAACATATTAACTAAAGTGGTTGTAAATGTTAACTGAGGGTAATCAACTGTTCATGAGGCGAGTGTTTAAAACTAAGAAACCATCATAACTAACCTTCAAACTCCCGTTTCTCAAAATAAAGCACTGTTCAGAAACAGATCTCTAAGTGTTGGCACATGAAAGCTTAATTACACTATATGAATAGCTAGATATCATTTTATTGAGTCAAATGTAATGATAGACCAAACCATTGGAAAATTCATGTCCAAGAACCGGACAGGGGCAAAAAAAAGAGCCAGATATATGTAGAACTGGTGCTGAATTCTTGTCAGTAGCAAAAACGTTAAATGTTGCGTCTTTGGCAAGGCTGTTGCTTAAGGATGCAAACTTAAGACTCTAATGGACATTACCAAGATTGGTGGCTCAGCAAATACACTTCATTCTCACTGAGGTTATCTTTTAATCTACAAATTCTGCTTAAATGGTCAGTTCTTCCAAATCACACAAAGTTGAAGATGACATATGTCACCTAGGATCTCTAAGGGGAGAAACTCTGCATATTGATGATATAATAAATGGGGTCAGCTGGCAAGACACCCCCTATAGCATATCATCTGTGGTTGACCCAACTGCAGGTAAACATCACATGTGCATGGCCTCTACGGTAAACCTTGAGTGCAAGATGCCACTATGGATTGGCTGCCTTATCCAGACAGGACGGCCATTCGTAAATGGCATCACTTTGAGCCAGGATTAATTCATGTGAGAGCCATTGTTGTGGAGGCATGGTATGAAAAGCAGTGTCCTTCTGCGTAGAGCCCAGCAATGTTTCAACAATGATGTGCTTGCTGGCAATACATTAAGTAACCACTGCCATGGTCATGCAGCAGAACCTGTGCTCTACCCCACTCTATCCCGTGTCACTGTCCTGAGGAGGGTGGAAACGGTGCACTTCAGTAATATAGGCATGGTGCAGGACTCAAACAAGATCATAGGTTGAAATGCAGGCTTTCAGGTGCAGCACCACCCCAGGGTCACTTGTCAAGAGGCAGAGGCATTTGTTGAACAAACATGGGGCATTCACAGCTTTGTAGTTGTCTAGATATTTCATTAGAAGCCAGAAATGATGAACACTTGTGGTAGAATGGAAATGTGAAGGTGTTTTTGTTTCAAACTTGAGGAGTAAAAACTTAAAACGGTACCATGGAATGATCTGACCAAAATGTGATGGTTGTGGTTGTTTACATAATACAAAACACTACATGTGCCGATGGGAGGCCTGGAGCTAAGGAAGCCTCAGCATCTTCAATTAGAGTCCAGCTGCTGATCTATTACCATCTGAAGTCGCTTACACATCTCCATCCCCATCTCTTGTCACCTGTGGCTGCTTTTTAATATATGGTGGGAAATTGAAAACATGTCCTGCAGTTTCCACACATCAACATGGCTGCAGCTTCAATTTGGAGCTTCTCATCCGACTGCCTAACAAGGTTAACTGGACATACATTATTGACTCACATGAATATCATTTCCTTGCACAGATGATGCTGTATAGCATTCAACACGCAGCAGGAAATACCTGTTGTGTCAGTCTGCACAATCTTTGAAGTCAAACAGTTAAATATTAGTAAAATGAGACAAAATCATCATCAATGGGAGACTGTTATATTTGACATTGCATGGTGAAATTAGCTTGAACTGTTTTCTCGGTTACACCAAGAAAACAGTGGAATTATATCCATATAAATATTGGTGTATCAATTTTTATCAGTTTAAAACTAATGTTCAAATAGAATGTAAGACATGTTGTCTTTAAGGTCTGATAACGCATCTGAATGTATACTCACTGCTATGTCCCTCAGGCATGTTGATTACTATTGTGTTAAATTATCTTTTTTTGTTTTTATATGTGCATTCTATATATGCCAGGGAACAATAGAAGGACATCTGTGTTGTGCTATATCTGATGCATTAACACTTTCTATGTTTTCAGTCAACAAATAAATTTGAAGAGAAATCTAGATATGATGCCTTCACATGTCTGATCTAATATAACACTGTCTTATTAATATATTGTCTTATTAATAACACTTTCTGTCTATGTGTATAAGCTGTTTTGAGCCACACTAGCAGCATCATTTAGACACAATTAGCAACTAGATGGTGACAACAGTAGATCATTTAGCAGCTAAAGACACAAATATTTACCTTAGATGTTGGTAGAGACCAAAATCTGAGCTAAAAGAGAGTAAATATCGGACCTGCATTCACCAGGTGGACAAAGACAACTGTAAATCAATGACAGAGTTGCTGCTGATATGTGTTTCTTAGGTTTCTCATATTCACAATAGCACCTTAAAATACAATGAGATGCCAATGATGGGTTCACAACTTGCCACCAAGTGACCACAAAAGCACTGCAGGTCTAAAATTAGCATATTTGCATAATTATCAGGAGAGTTAAGGACACTGATGATAGCGTTAAGCTCAAGGCGTCACCACATTTAAGTGCCGCCTCACAAAACTGCTAGCGTGACTGCAGATCTAAGTCTCGTTACAGCCCATCTGTCATCACCACGGAGGTTTGCGGGAGTCAAGGACGACTTCAGGGTAGGACAGTCACATTTGGTTGTAGACGGACGACTACCATGCTCTGCTTCAACAAGGGGAGCGAGTTAGTGGGAACCCTCCATGATATGGAATTGATTGCCCGGAGAGAAAGATAATTACTCACAGTTGCACAGTGTAGGAAATGTGCAACAGCCTGTTAGTCCCAGTCTCTGTGGCAGCATGTCTTTTCATTAAGCTCCCTATCAAAGCAGCCGGGCGTCTTTGCCTTAAAACTGCAAAATAGATGCAAATGATGTTAGACCCTATTACCCACTTCTCTTCAAAATAGGATTAAAATGTCCCACTACCAGTGAAGTGACAATGCTTTGATGAGAGAGAGAAGAGGGAGGGGAGTGGTATTTATGTGCAGGAGTGTGTGAACACGTCTTTTAATGTGTGTGTGTGTGTGTGTGTGTGTGTGTGTGTGTGTGTGTGTGTGTGTGTGTGTGTGTGTGTGTGTGTGTGTGTAAACCATCCATTCACATTTTTGTTCATCTTGTATATACCTGCATTGTATGAAATTTTTTTAGAAATGCGTTTCTCTATGAGATATTGGCACATAATGGCTCATGGCCAGAGAAATAGAACTGGGACTTGATATAAAATGATCTTTTGTGTTTGTGTTATTGTGGATTTTGTACTTTTATACATGCTGATATAAACACACACACACACACACACAGTAAGCACCAGCAGCATATGGAGGAGTTCAAATGCAAATTCAGCACATAACCTCTGACAGCCTTTACAGTAACTACAGGGGGCTGAATCGATATTTGGTTGCTTTTTGTAGATGAAATTTAAATAAGTCTCTGAACTCCATCTCTTTTTGATATCTTAATTTTACTGTTGCACTCAAAGGATCTCAATCATTTTCAGCAATTGAACTTCAAGCAGAGGGAAGCAGTCAGACTTGTGAGACATTATATTTTCAGCGTGATAATATGATCCTTTATATGATTTCCTATGAAGCTTTTCCTGGTTATATTAAAACTTTCATAACCATGTGTCTTCTTGATAAAAGATAACAAGCCTCAGCTGTATTAAATATCTTTGACTGACAGTAAATTATGCGCAGACCACTCACATCACACCTATCCTTTATGTTTTTACACTGGCTTCAGGATTCACTTCTGTTTCTGACATTTAGAGCTCTACATGTGGACATGTCTGCCCTGCGTCAAACTGTATCACCATTCAGTAGGTCATCTCTATGTGCTTGACTGTTTGTCCCTCACACTTTAAAATGAAAGGTGATTGTGCTTTTGTAGAACTAAGAGATCTGCTGTCTCTGTTGTCTCTTTTCTGAGAGAATTGTCAGGTTAAAAGAATGTAGTCTTATTTTGCTTCATAAAAATAAGAATTTCATGAAATTCATTGTAAGAAGACTCTGTGGAGCAGCACCTGAAAACCTGCTTGCTTTCAATTGTACTTTTGTGAGCCCTTTGGGATTTTTCTTTGTCTAAATGAAGTTATAATATTCTTATAATATTAGTAATAATAATATCAGATTATTATTATTATTTCTGGCTTCTGGACATGTGTGTACTTTCACCTTCATGTTCCTATTAAATATTGCTCAAAATAAATACTATTCTGATCTTGATTATCAACAAATTCCTGTGTGTGTGTGTGTGTGTGTGTGTGTGTGTGTGCGTGTGTGTGTGTGAACCCTTATTTTTGATTATATGTGCTCTATACAGATGTATTAAAAAAGAAGGCTCTGCTTTATTATTACCAAGACAAGAGTTCAATGGCATCATTGACCTCATGCCACCTGTTTTAAATCCTTTGAAATGTATACTTGGTTTTTCTTTTACCTCCTTGAGTGGAGAAAGCTGCTGAATGCAGAAAGCCTTTTCTATCTTTATTCATGAGTGTGGAGCTGGCTACTTGACAGAACTCGTTTCTAAAGTACAATGAGGACCAACCTGTGCATGAGTCATTTTCATGAAATTTCTATTTAGTAAACAGGAGGTGCACCGCTGGATGATGACTTGTCCTTCTATAATTTGAGGTGCATTCAATAACATGCATCCATCAGGCATGCATCCATCTGCATACAAATACAAAATAACGTAAATTCTGTTCCGAAGAAAACTCACAGTGTATTTTTTCAACGCCATGGGTGAAACAAACCAGATTCCATCCACTTCACTTGCAAATATGTGGAAATAGAAATTGAAGGAGGATTCACAGCAGCACTCTCAGAAAGATATGAGGGCAATGCCACAAAATGTGGTTCTGATCCCTAAGTAATAACAGAGCCGGAGTCTGCAAATGGCATCAGTGTCAATATGATAGGAATTATTGTTAAAAGTGATAACTTAATAAGATAATCATAATAAGATGAGTTAATATCGTAGACAGCAAGATGTTCAGTGTGTTCACAACATGCTTTTCATGTTCAGAACAAGAGCTATTATTGGTACTTTAAATTAGAAATTAATTCTATAGTCACTGGTACAGAGTGAAGCCTGTTTTGACCGAACATACTTCCTGTGGGGCGCCTGCTAGCTCACCTGGTAGCATTGCACGTTGCACACAGAGGCTTGAGGCCTCCTGCAGTGGCTGCAGGTTTGGTTGTGAGCCGGCCCTTTGCTGCATGGCTTCCCTGTGAAGGCAAAATGCCCCAAAACTATATATCTTTAAAAAAAAATGTGTTCCTGTCTCTTACCACTACTTCAGCATGAATGCAGCACAAATGGCTGTTAAAAACAGATTTGATAATCCAAAATATTAAGTGTGCAGGCTAATCCCCTGTTAGAATGAAATCAAAATACCCAAAATAAATGATACTGGACACTCAGATTCATGGGAAACTCCATTAACTGATGAAATATCTTTGAATCAAGTTCCTGCTGGGCTATAGTTGGTGTTGTCAGTGGTCGATTGTTAATACTTCCAATTATAATGGCATCGCATTTGGCAGTGTTTCTCACTGTAATTACTTTACTAAAGAATTGTTGAGCCAATTAATGATGGATTTCAGTTAATTCCATTCGCAAAAAAATTTTCCCACTGAAAAAGCTTTAAAGGTTCAGCATTGAGGGAAACTTGCTGTGCGTCATTGTTTAAAAATACTCACACATATACTCTTCATGGATTTAGGCATATTTTCATCCAGAAAGGATGAACTGTAGTCATACCCCATGCCTGCAGGTGATGAATACTATAGCAGTGTTGGCTAGATATGGCAATAGCTAAAGAAAAAGTAAGGTTTTTTAACGTAGTTTGGGTGAAGTGGGTGCTGTTTATGACAGATCAGCCTTACCTAATTTTCTATGTCTGCTAAAGCATGTCCAGCAAGGCTGACATTTTATTCGACTGCTGGGTTACCTGACCAGCACAGTGTTCCAATAAGACGCGGCTTTTACAGGACATCAGTTTCCAGGACTTGACTTTTATTGCCTGGCTGCGAGCCAACGAGGGCTAACAGCTCAGCACCTGGCCCTGGCAGGGACCCTTGCTAATTCACTCTCACGGTGTAGTGTCATCTTCAGTGACCTTTGCTGACTCAACTCAGCTGCTGTATGCCTCCCAGTGGCTCGCCTCAGAGACATTCGATGGGGGGATAAATGGCACCCTGTGGATTTGTGACGCCAATTTTCAGACCTGTTCCCACGGCAACGGAACCGAACCGATGGGGCTGAAGGCTAAATACAAAACACAGTGTCAATAACTGATCACAAATGATGCTTGTGCGCTTTGATCCCATCCCATTATTCAGGGTGGGATCGCCACAACCATGTGCACAGTGCCATCTAGTGCAACAAACTGTTACACCTCTGCAGCGGCAGACGTGTGAAAATGAGTGTAAGATTGTGAAGTGAAAAACACAAATAAAAACACACACGTACAGAACAACACGACGCTCAGCATACACACACACAAGCACAGACGGTGTCACACTGAGTTTTTTTTTCAACACAATCAAAGAGCATCAAACATTTTTTTTCTCATTGCAGTTTCTTTTTAAATCATTGCCATTATACTTTTAGGAGATTTCAGAGCATCCACATTTTCTTACCTCTTGATAAATGTAAATTATGTTCTCATTACTGCCTGAGCCTCCAGGGCTGCAGCAAAACAACAGTTAAGAAACAGCGCGGATTTCCTTCGCACAGATGGCGTCGATCTCTCTTTGTCATCCAGCTACATTTTAATAACAAACAATTAGTGTCTGACCTACAAGCAACACTGTCTGTTTTTTTTTTTTGCTCCACGTCAATGACAAGTAGCTAGTAATCTTCAGTCTGACACCTTGCAGGGGTAAATTTAGCATGAATGGAAAAGGGAAAGACACAGAGAGCGAGACAGAGAGACGAGCGATGGAGGGGATGCTCCCTCTCTGACCCGCTCCTCAGTTCTCTTGCCTGCTTTCTGCACAGAAGACATGAAAGCTACCGGCATCAGTGAAGTGAAATTCCTGTTCTTCTTTTCTCCTCCGCACTTTCCTCCCGGTGTAACCATTTCCTTGTAAACCCCACAAGAGAGCGTCTGTGGTAGTGTGAAGCAGTTTATCATAGACCAGTATAAACTACACACACGGCACTAAATTGTGCTCCGTGTGCTGGGTAATGTGTCTCTGCCAGTGTTCCGCAGCTCTAATGTGGTTATCAACTTTATGAAGCCGCGTGTGTAGATGCACTGCCAGACAACACGGCCTCGGCCTTATCGCGTGGGCTTCTGGTGTGCAGGGCCGATGCTGGCGTGATCCCAAACTGTAGAACACATGCTACAGGGCATGAGGCAGAGCAAGGTTCACTGCTACCGTGACGACAATTTTATCTTTAGGTCTTCTATATAATGAAACACAGTGATAAACGTCATTAATGCCAATATTATAAAATATTGTAATACTATATTGCAGTTGAGGTTTTCACTATGGTGTCCACCACTCTTGTCACAGCTAATGTCACTGTTGTTTGATGGATAGAAGCTGATGCCCAGCAGCTCATGTTATTATTTTCACGTTCAAAATGTCACTGCTGGTATTAATACACCACTATGTCAATATAGTTTTTACACCATGGCCACTGAGAACTCTTAACTAGCTGTAAAACGTATATCCTCTGTGTGTCAACCACCTGCAGGGATCGTTGGGGTCACGAAATCTGGCAGTGACATTCTGATGGTCATGGGTTGAAAAGTTTGGGAACCCCTAAAATTGAAAACAAAAGGACCTGCCTCTGGGTAAGAATCACTCCATAGCCCAAATTAAACTATTTAAGATGAGTCTATTTGCTTTAATCTTCGAGGGCCAGCGGGGTGCAGAGGAGAGAGGGATGGAGAGGAAATGCAGAAATGTGGAGAGTGAAGTCACAGAGGATAGAGAGAGGAGCCATGTGCGAGATGGCAATTTATTATATTTAGTCCGCTGTGAAAAGAAAATATTGTGGAGGAGCGTGGAGGCTGTTTTTTTTTTACAGTGGGTGGTTCCTCGTCATCCATCACAGTCGTGGAAATACGATTTTGTCAACTTAATCCCATGCTAACAGCTAACTACACGAGTCAAACACCAAAGCTGATAATTGATGTTGGCACAAACATGAGCACTGAGAAAAAAATACATTTCTGTTTGTTTACTGCAGTAAAATGGTGAATGGTCTGTATTTAAATAACACTTTTCTAGTCTTGATGACCACTCAAAGTGCTTTACAGTACAGTTTGCCATTCACACACTCATTCATACAGTGCATCTATGGGCTGCACTATTTCTATGAGGGGCAATTCGGCCAAATTAAGGACACTTAGGCATGCAGATGGGGAACACTGATATCAAACCGCGCACCTTCTAGTTGAAGGACAACCGCTCTACCCCTTAGCCACAGCCACCCCAGTTGAGAATGTTGTTTATCTGAGATGTTGCTATTTGTCCATTTGCTCCATTTGTAATTATGTCCGATGGCAGTCAATTCAATTCCATTTGATTTGTATAGCGCCAAATCACAACATACATTATCTGGAGGCACGTTGCACAATAAGGTCCGACAATATTATAGAGAAACCCAACAAATCCCATAATGAGCAGCACGACTGTGGAGACAGAAACTCCTTTTAACAGGAAGAAACCTCTAGAACCAGACTGGTTGGAGTGAGCAGGGAAAGATGGGGAAGAGGCGAGGTAGGTGGAGTAGGGGGGGGGGGGGCAGGAACAGTTGTGTAACCATCATATTTAAGCTCAGTCAAACTGGTTGTTATAATGATAATAATAAGAGTGATAGTTACTGATAGATGTAAGAAGAAGAAGAAGAAGAAGAAGCAGAAGATATGAAATGTACAGTCACAGAGATATGTGCTTTGTATGGTCAATATAAACACAGTCATATAGAATGTTAAGACAGTTAGTAATAGCTGTGTATTCTCTTTAGATCTGTTACCCAGCATGCCTTTGACTATGATTTATTTAAATCTTGTGCACGTTCTCCTGGAGCTCTCCGGCTGATGCTGGCCACCTAACATATCTCAGATATACACAGCTTGGACTTTGAGGAGTCACACAGAGTCAGGTTCTGCTCTGTTTGGACTGCCATGATGAACTCCTCACCAGCTCCCAGCATACGCATGCACTCAGTCAGTGGAAGTAACTGTCTGCGGGCAGTGACACATTGCTATGAAAATCCTATTAAATAACATAAAAACAGCAAGTTGGAGCCAGATCAGCAGGCTGCAGGGTTGTGTGGCGGGCTATCGCTGCCTGGGAGGCGCAGGGTGCACCTTTCACTCACACAGGGCCGAGCCTGACATGGCAGAGCCACATCTCCCCCTGTTGAGGGAAAAGTATACTGCTGTCAAATCTCTGCATGTGATGCCTCCGGCTTGAGCTGAGGCTGCTGAAACCGTGCTGGGCTCACAGACACACAGTCACGTGGCCGTTTGGTGTGAATAAGATATGACAATAGCTGAAGTGCATCTTGACATGGATGTCCTGACTAAAGGTAACACCCAATGATAACATAGTGGGTTTTAAAAGACAACAATGTAGACGGGCTAAAATAGTGACTCAGTGAACAGATACAGTGTGAAGATAGAAATCAATACTAGAAAATATACTGCACATGGAACGATGCCACCATGATGTCTAGTTGGGTGCATATGTAACATGTAAGAAAGAAATGTCTCATTTTTAATCTTACAAGTAAAAGTTTTAATTTGCTACAAATCTCACTCTACTAAAACAGCAGTAAGCTTAAACATATCACGATAAGAAAACAGTACAGCATCATTTTGCATCACTTCTTTAGTTTTGTAATTATTGCACTTCCAGTGTAACTGCAGCTAATACGCTGCTACAGTCATCTTCTAAGATTTGGAAGCAGACCATGGTCCTTTTATCAACATCACAAAAATCAAGTCAGACCAGGCAACACACATCAGCAGTGATACGATCAAAGGGTGTAAACAAACCCCCAGGTTCCCGAATTTATGAGTGGAAAAACAACACGGAGATGATAAAGCTGCAAGCGATGGTTCCGGGTTCAAGCTCTTTTGCGCTCAGCAGGAAGAAGCAGGTCACTGAGGCAAAATCAAAGCTGTGGGCAGAACTCAGGGTGCTTCAGGCTCCACAAAGCCGAGCACAATCACTGCAGCCAGTTTATTTCTGTTTAAAGAAAACATCACACAGCAGTCACACACTTGTTTCATCATCGCAGAACCTGCAGCATTTCAATAAGTGAACACTGAATGTCCCACCGTTCGTCCTCTGTTCAATGGACTGGAATAAAACTCTGTATGAGTTCAAGTGATAGTGGAGGACTTCTCCAGTGAGTTTTGAGAAAATATAGCATGCACAGCTAATCTGCTGAGCGTTTGTTCTCAACATGCTTTAACAGACCAAACATGTGCCCAGATTCATGGTGATTAGACAAACCATTCATCAGTTATAACTACTTTTGAAATATTGTGAAGTTCGTTGGTCAGTATCTTGAAAACAGGCTTGATGAATTTTTTCCTAAGATTTCCTTGCAGAAATATCAATCACGGTAAAGTTTTATGGTCTTGGAGGCTTTCAGTCGAGCACATTGAGCTGAACTTGTGCGTCAAATTTCAAGTCAATTGGACTCATGGTGGGGGGGGGGATGTGACCTTGGCAAAACAAGAAATGAAATAAGAAGAAGAGGAGAGAGAATGTTACATTAACAGCTACTGTTATTCAATATGATATCATCGGACAGGACAGAATACCAAGACAAATGACTTATCATACCTGCATGTTTGTTTGGCTATTCCATGGGGATAGATGAGGTTTGTGTGATCCTCAGTCACTGAACACAACCCACATTGGAAGTGTTATCATACTGGTCTCCACAAGACTGAAATATATATGTTATGGTTCAAAATGAAAGAACTGAAAGTAAAACTGTTACAACAGTGTCAGTATCTCACCATTTGCCCATGGAGAGAAGACATCAGCAGATTGTGCCCGTTTGCTTGTTGGGTTATTTTCTCTTTTCACTTGGCCCAAGTTCATTTCCTTTCATGAAAATCAGTTTCATAGTTACAATAAATGCAACTATTTCAAATGCAAATGACGGAACAATTACAGCAAAGTGGGATGATATTAAGGAGGAAACAACCTCAGAGAGAATTTAGGGACACGTCAGCTAGGAAAGTTCCAAAACTCTAATACTATGCTATACAAACAGTGCCCCTCACCAATATGAATCTGAAATGATATTGTCATCCCCCACAGCTCATTCACAAATCCAGATAAGGCTGTCTCCGCCTCTGATGGGGATTTTAATGAATCACAGTCTCAAAGTAACTATTTGCATTGTTTGCATCACCAGTCACGTCCACAGAGAGAAAATAGACGCTGGCTGACGAAAGTATTTCAAATGAAAGACTGCGTCTGCTTGTGTTCTGTCGTTGTAATAGGAATTAATTGTGGAAGCCTCTGAGGAATCACAGGTTGATCAGCTGGGATTTGGTGCAACCCCTTAGTCTGCCCAGTTAGTCCAGTGAGCTTGAGCTTTGACTCTGCGGCTGCGAGCTTCATGTGAGGAGGAACTTTAAGTTAAGCCGGCTGGTTTCCAGGGTGCTGTATGCTAATGTTCTTGGCCAGAGGTCAAAACCTCAGAGACACAAAGGGTACGTCTGCATAATGCATGGGCGTAAGTTTAACATTTCTTTTTCTAGAGTCTGAAGTAAAATTGACTCTAATTTTTACGTTACAATTACACACATTGCTTCATCTGCACCACAACAACCTCAAGTCACAACTAGGCACATACATTTCTGCACATACATCACTGCGCATACATTTCTCTACAGTTGTAAACCATGTGGTGATACAATACAATACCAGTGTTTCGCCTTCGCAGCCAATGGTAAATTCTGCTGAAGGCTATGTTTTATTGTCAGCTCCGATTTATGCTTAGGCCGAGAGACAAATGCTCTCTTTGCAGTCAAAACAAAAGGACCCTGTGGGTCGCCTGGTGCATACCAAAAGGAAAACATGTACTTAAAGCCTCTGCTATGAATCAAGGAGTGATCAGGAAAAATGCAAATACAGGGCTGATACAGTGGGCCAACACTGCATTTCCACATCAAATGCTGTGATCAATTTTTAACCTCTTCTGAATGCGTAATATGGTGTGTTTTCGTGTGCACATCTCTATGACACATCTGCTATTTAATTCTCTGAAAATTCCAATGTAGTCCAGTGGGTGAATTCATCATTTATTTAACGTGTGTAAGCTGCAGTGTTTGTGCATTAGCATGATTGCACGTGTGTTTATTTTCTGCAGAGGCTTTTCTATAGATCTTTCGTTTATACGGCAACGATTGTGTCACTGATCTGCGAGAAACAAAGCACATGCAGAAATATGTAAACAAACTCCAGAGGCTGAACGGGTCTGTGTTGTGTATATTATTGACTCAGAACCATTTGCCTTTCAACAAAACAAGGTTATGAGCAAAGGCGCCACTCCCTTCTCTTCATCTGCAGTGCAAGAGCAGTGTCCCCCAGGGACTCCACCCTTAATCAAATCAAGCATTACCAATAGCAATTAATATTAGAGCATGCAAATTGCCCAACAGAGCAAAATGACATTCCCTCGACATAAGCCCAGGCTCCGGCTGATCACTGCTCCCTGTTCCCCCTGCCCTCAGGGGACTGTGAGAGTAGAGGGCTGGCTTGTTAGCTGTGGCCTTTCTCTGTAATTCTGCTTTTACCATAAATAAAGACACGATGGCCCCTGCTCGCCCTCGCTGCTCTGTACTGCTGAAAGGGCTCCGTAGACATTTTCTGTGTGACTCACTTTACTGTTCAAACTCTTTTTTATATATGATTTGTGTTGCCTTATTTTGAATATGATAACCCTGTGCAAATCTGCTTTGGGTGATGTAGGCCAATGTTAGTTTTTTTTAAAGGAACATGTCAAACTTCTATTGGTTCTGTTTGCCTTACACGGTGAATGGAAAACAGACACCTTTATCTAAAGTCTCTCTTAATCATCACTCATTCACTGACACACAGCAGCGAGTCACCGGGCATGCTACCAAGCCCACTGGGAGCAATTTAGTGGTCCAGCCTGTCCGTGGACAGGATGAACTCAGGATCAAACTGCCAACCATGTTATCAGTGAACGACTCACTTTACCCCCTGAGCCACGGCTGTCCCATTTAAATATACCCACACTGACTCTGCGTAAAGCAGGCGGTGCAGCAAACTCACTCTGGTGAAATAACTTCTCATTATCATTTACATTTGTATCATCGTTTAAAGCTGCTCTCAGTGTTATTTCAACATAACAATGGACAACATGTAAGTGGCTCATGTGACCAAGTCCCTATAAAATCTCCAAACTCCTCAGATCCCTTCAGCACCGCAGCTTTGTTGTTCACTGTTTCAGTTCGCTCTCTCTGCTTTTCTCTCACTCCTGCTGTTCATGGTGAAAAAACCCTCTGATAACTTCACTGCATGTTACCAGCAAGTAGCACAGTCAGCGACTAGCTGTTGAACGTGATGGAGCATCAGTCATTTCCCTCAGGTGTATGTGGAGAGTAAAACAGAGCAAGAAAGAAGGTGAGTATTGAACTTGCTGATGTAACTTCATGATAGCTCAAGTGGTCATGGATCAGTGTGCACAGCTTGTTCTGCTACCAGCAGTTAACAGGGTTAATTTATTTTACTTTACTCTGTAGTTGGAAGTGATGCTGATTATTGATTACTTAAAACAAATATTTTATATAATTAACCATTTATTAATTATTTTGCTGTTGCTATTAAGTTGCTCAACTTTCAGTGAGGGTGCTCAGAAATATATAGTTATATCTGAAACAGTCCTGCCCTGAACAGATGTACACATCACAGTCTAATTTGATCAGGTTTTAATTTCTCCTGCAACACCTCATACACACACACCTACACACACATGCACACACACACAGATACACAGTCTCACACATACGCAATCCCCGCTCCGCAACAGTTACAATGTCATTCTGTTAAACACAAGACGAGAGATATGGGATATAGAGGAATGTTTTTCAAGTACATCAACCTAAACACAATTCTGAAGATAAAACTTCACACAATAATGCCACGCAGGGCAGCACACAAGCAGCAGCACGGCACTGCATTCTGAAAAGACCACAAAGTCCTGCTGCCAGTAAACAAAACCACCACTGATGAATCGAGTGCTCTATCCATGGACATAATGTTATGTGAATGAGCATTGCATAGAGATAACTGTAAGGAGTCTAGACATGTACCTTAACCAGTAAATTTATAACAGTAAAATAGAAATAGAAATCATTTACTTATCATGTTGGAGAGGAACTGTCGGGTCAGGTGATCACTGTCTGTGTTATGTTTTCCTTCACTTTATATGTAGTCATTGTGAACATAAAACTTTATTAGTGCAGCTTCGGACAACCATTACTGAGAAATTCGGTTCCCCTCACCTGATTTCTTCTGCAGTAGTATTAATGATAACTTAAAGTTTTAAAGCACCTCTCAAGGGACTCAGGGACGCTTTACATATCTAAGGGACAAGGACATATTTATGGAGACAAAAACAAGGTAGAGGACAGATGTGGGAGTGATTTTGGACAGATTGCATTCATTTCTTGAATGTCCAGATGGCTGAGGCATTGCGAATCTCCTTCCAGAGGGTGGGAGCGGCCACGCTGAAACCTTTGTCCCAAGATGTCTGCAATCTGGTGTCTGGACGTGTGAGCAGCCTCTGGTCGGAGTATCTCGGATTCCTGGAGAGGGTGTGAGGTCGAAGCACAGGTCAGATACGTACAGCGGAGCGAGGAGGAGATTGTGGTGATCGGAGATTTGACTGGGAGCCAGTGAAGATAGATGAGGGTTGTGGTGATGTGCTGCCAGGAACGGTTGATAAGTTATGCACATACTGGAGCCTGGCCAGGGCTTTGTTGCCCCCCCCCCCCCGAACAGGATTCCTTTGCAGTAGCTCTCAACCTGAGTAAACACAAAGTATAGTTTTAATCCCTAATTTAAATGACTGAAGCAACTTAACCACCATCTATATCTATCTCTATCTGTACCACATTTAGCAGGAACAGCTATAACAAAACATTTCAGAGATCAGTGGACTAGAGTTGGGCCCTCTCCTCTTTGCTAAAGCTGCTTTATTTCAGCCATATCTCACTATGGTACATGTCAGGACTCTGACCTTCATTTTACTTTACTTTGAGCTATTCAGAGATGGACTTGCTCTTATTCTTCGCATCATTATCTCGTGGCTTAACCCGGCTGCACTTAAGCTTCAAATCATGGACTGATGACTGGAACCCCCCTGGGACAGGCCTTCATGTTGTTCAGGGTCAGCACTGGTTTTTGTCCTGCCATACCCTCTTTGTCCTGACCTCAAGCTGAACCTCAGTGAAGAACAAAAGTTTTCATGTGGTAATATGCCAAGGGCAACGGCAGAGACACAGACTGGGGACACCAGTTGGATTCTGTCTCTACCTGCTGTCACTGAGTCCAGTAGAAATAGTGTCGAAATGAAGATTTGCCTCCAAATGAGTAGTTGATGAGAAGCACATTAAACTATACATACACACACATACACACACATACACACACATACACACACATGCAAACACAACCACAAACATAGACTTCCTTGAGCCAAAGTAGCAGGCTGTCAACTTGTCTCCACACACACACACACACACACACACACACACACACACACACACACACACACACACACACACACACACACACACACACACATTACACACACTCACACTACCCTGAGCTAAAGTAACAGTCTGTCCTCCCCCTGCCCTTCCATTGCGGAGTTTTCCCTCTTCGAGCAATTAGGTCTATTTCCTGCAGTGCTCGGGTCCTCGTCATTAAGCTCAGCTTCTAATTGAACATGACGTCATGGGCCATTGAGTCTGACATTACTAGAGGTGGCCTAAGCAATGTATTGGGAAATGAAACCAACTCAGTGTTCATTATTAGCTGAAGGATACAAGCACAATCAATCAGCAAAATATGTAAAGTTGAATGTAAAGTCAACATTCATTTTTGAAAGGAGTGGAGTTTAATGCATATATCCAGTTCAGGTAATAGCATCTGAACAGATAAGAAAGGTGGAATAAAACCACTTCTTCTAGCAAAGTGCGGTGATACAATGTCTACTCAGGGCATTTAGAAACAAATGGGAAGAATTACTAAACCCTGGTGTTGCACTGGTCTACTCTGCTACTCTTTGTCCACAAAGCACAAAGTGGTCTGCAAAGAGGAATATTTTCCACCTCTAACCTTAAAATCACTTTTAACACAGTTGTGAATCCCAGCACTAGGAGGCAGACAGCTCAGGTGCACAGAGTCATGCAGGAGAGAACAGTTATATAATGCACAGTAATCTGAGGTCGAAAGGACAGTTTGCTTTTTGGCCAATCAGACATTTTTATATTTATTTTATTCGTTCGGCCTTAATCTCTGCAGCCTCATTGAGCACGTTGAAATACTTAGGTCAGTTATATAATGATTCATGAGCTTTTATCTTGTAAATCTAATTTTTGTTACCTGGTAATAAACAGATCCATGTCACATTATTATGATTTTTTGTGAAATTCATGAGAAGAAATGGACTGACACCTAGTCTGACTGTGTGTGTTGTATTTCTGTTAGAGTACTTGTTTTTTTGACGTTTTAATGTCTTTATTTTGTTATATTAAACTTATATCTGTTTTGCAATTTTACAGCAATAATATCTTCCTTTATCCTTTTTATTTTATTAAGCAAAATGATTCACAAATATTTTTTTTTACAGCGCAGATACATTGCCTTGATTGTATAGGTTTTGTAAAGTTATATCCTATTCTTCAGGCCAGATATATCATCTGTCTCTATGGTAACCATCGTTTACCAAGCGCAATCCAATCCACTTCTTTGTGTCGAGCCCATTTATCACAGGCTACACCTTTACCTCGTTCTCTGTCTTCCTGGTGTTGCAGTCGTCCTGCAGCACCGGGCTCCACCTTCCAGCAGAAGACCGGAGACTCCCCGCTGGTCAGGTCCACACGTTCAGACGTCCTCCTGCCGGTTGCTGGATCTGCTCCAGGCTGCAGTCGTGGCTGGAAAAGTCTCTTCTACCTGAGGTAAAGACAGGATCCCAATCCAAACTTCCCCACAGCCCACTCTTCATGTGAAATCTATAGGAGCAGCAACACTTTACTGTGGTTCCCCAGACTTCCAGGAGGAGGAAACTGTTTTCAAATCACAGCAAAACTTAATCCATAATAATACTTATATATAATAATAATTGGAATTAAATTGAAAAGAATATTATCAATTGTGAATGTTTTTTTTATGTATTTGAATGTGTTGTTTAAAATGTTAAAACACGTTAAAATGTACCCAATAATATTGAAACTTTACTATGCACATTACTTGAACTATTAATGTACCTCTAGGTTACAAATGTAAATTTCCTAAAACTCCTTAATTCATGCAGAAAACTATTTTAAGATCTATAAATTTAGGGATTGTATTCTATATTATATTAATAAATTAGAATCCATTAACCCAAATTTGAACCAATTAAATATCTCAACAGCCTTTTAAAGCGACATTAATGTGCACATATTTTAGAGCCCAAACACAAACCAAAATTAACCTAATTAATCGTGTAAATTAATAATTAATGACAAATGTGTTTAAAGGTTTAGACTTTTTCAAGCTTATGGCTTCGCTTGCTGCTATGAAACAGACGGGGGCTTAATTAAAGATGATTTCAGGCTGTCTTAAATGATCCATAGTGATGGTGAAGTCTGAACAGGACCTCTAACCTCTGGAGGGAATTATTTTATTATGTTAAGTCATTTGTCTGTTAATTATCTGTTATTATCTTAAAAACATACATTTAAATATAATAATTCGTTTTTTTAAGTGTATATATCACGACTTAAAACATTTTTTTGTCTTCATAATTTCACAAACTCTGTTTTATTTAAGATCCACTTAGATTTTCAAGCTCTCGACCATATTTCATGTTTTTCAGCAGGATTGTTGGCTTAGTTGTAAACGGTAGTAGTTTCAGGTCAGGTGTTTGAACCAACTTGAACTTGAAAAAAGTGAACGTTGATTCACACATTTTCTCTTTACTGCAATTTACATAAAAAAAACCTGGCACATGATTGTCCATTGATAATAGTAATTTTAAATAGACATGGTCACAGATTGTTTTTAACATTTTCTGGTGCGAAAAAACGTTGATAAAGCGTCGTTTTCATTTGATTTTCTCTGTTTCTCTTCAGTTTCACCTTCTTCATGTGTACTGAGAGGATTCTATACCTTATGATACTGTGGATATTTTCTCCGCAAAACAAAGTGCCAGGTGCAGCTGTAACGTGCCCCAATACGAGTCCCCCCCCTTGTTAACACCGTAACATTTGATGTAACCCTCTTGCTATTTACTTCCACCAAAAGGCTCTCGTGTCCCTCTCGGAGTCTCCTTCACACTAAATCCCCAGTAATACCAGGCCTGTATTGGCAGCCGGGTCCCACGGGGGTAACAGTGCTTCGCCTCCTTGAGATGTCAGCAGAGTCAGCCCTGTTTTGGAATTGATCTCTTGGTAATCTGCGCTCCCCTCCCTCCCCACCCGCCCTAGGCCCCCGAGCATCTTCTGGCTGAGAACGATTAAAGACTCCATCAACCACGTCCCCCTCCCCACCACTCCGTCTGGGGCCCCTTCGACTCCCGTGAGTAGCAGCAGCAGCATCAGCACACATCAGCGATGACACTGCCCCGTGGCCAGTCTCTCCTCTTTTGTTAAGGACTCCGGGAGCCTTTGGAAATGTGCGTCATGTGAGCTGGGATGACTCCTTCCTCTGAGTAATCCTCATTGTTGCTTGGATGATATATGTTCTCTGAATGCCCCTGCTGAAATATGTACTGTACACTGGCCCGCATCGATATGAATCAGTCTGTGTTAGTTTTGCCGTCGCTGCGGCCATCATCATTATCACTGCTGCTGCTCCAGCCCCAGCTATTTTAGGAAGCGCATAAATAAGAGGAAAAGAGCCGGCTATAATTGCTCTATAACTCACTTCAGCATCATTATATTCCACACTGAAACTTGTTAAGGTTATATCCATGCTGAAATTAACATCTTCATCTTTAATGAATATGTCTGAGTTCCTCATCCCTATTTATGAGAGGAGCCTTTCCGCCTGACAAACTGGCCTAAACTTCCCCCAGCATGAAGAAGAGGAGCACACAACTTTTTTTTTAAATTCCTGACAGATTCCTTTAAAGTTTTTTTCTAAGTAAGTTGTCTATGAGAAAAAAAAAATGCATGAGGGAAAATACCAGAATAGTTCATTAAAAGTCTTCAAGTACTTTGTGTGAACGTTCACGCTTCTCCTCCTGAGATTCTGTTTTCCACAGTTCCACAGTAATTAGTGTTAACCGTTTTGGCACCGTCTCATCTGTACACACTGATTTATATTTAGCAACCCAAGGTTTGTTTGGACCAGAGTGCAATGTTCACTACATAAACACAGGTCATGTGCTTGTTAATATCAAGAGTGTTTATCCGCCCTGGAGCATGAATAAATCATTTGCTCCTCAGATTATGACATGTTTATGTAAAACAGAAATTTGAAATGAGGGTGACCTACACGAAAACTTTATGGACTTTTAAAAATAGAAAGTGTTGATTATTAACAGTAGTCAAATTCACCCACACGCACAATGATACAGAGCTTCTTTACCTCTATAGTTTTTTCTGTCACACCATTTATACAGTGTAGGGACAATCTTCGGGGGCAATTTCAGGATCAGTATCTTGCCTAAGGACACAGACTGGAGGGGCTGAGGATCAAACCCCCACCTTTCTGTTTAGTGGAAGACCCTCTCTACTTCCTTAGCCACATTGTCTGCGGCTAAGGATTTCTTTTGTGTCCAAGCTGAAATTTTGGCCGAATTGTGGCACAAGAGAAACAATAGGATTTATTCACCAGGAGTAATGGAATATTTGAGAAACAGTCGGGTTGACAAAGGGACGACTCAACATTAAGATTTTATGCGTTTTCATGAGGGTGGGCTGCTTCCACAGCTCACTCTAAAATGTCCTGTGGCTGTTCAGATCTGGTGAGATTTTCCCCATAATTTTCACATTCATCAAACCATCAAACCATCAAATCATCTGTACACTAGCAAATAACTTAGTAATATAGTAAATATGCAATACTTATAAATATATGGAAATAGGAAAAATGTAAAAAACTATAAATGCAATAAGACAATTTGAGAATATGTAGTGACATTGATTACAATTAAGCTATTACATTGTACAGACAGAAATAAATGGTGCACGGTTAAGAGAGCTAACCTGAGTTAAAGTGCCGCCCATAAAGGGTGCGAGTGGTCGACTGGGAGCAGAGCTGGTTATACAATATTACTGCTGCAGGAAGGAACGACCTGGGACACCTCTCCTTCAGACACTTACGGTGGATCAGTCTGTCGCTGGAGGAGCTGCCCAGTGCTGTGATGGTGTCCTGCAGGGGGCGGGACTGCTTGTCCATCAGAGAAGACAGCTTCGCCCTCACCCTCCTCTGTCCCACCAACTCCACTCGGTCAAGGGGGCATCCGAGGACCGAGCCGGCCCTCCGGTCTTCCACCAGTACTTTAGTTTTCCCCGAGGTTGATCTGGAGGCAGTTTTGTTGGCACCAGTCCACAAAGTGCATCAGTTCTCTGTATTCCCTGTTGTGCTCATCTGTGAGAGTCGTCAGAGAACTTCTGCAGGTGACAGGAGGATGAGTTGTCGTGGAAGTCTGCAGTGTAGAGGCTGTCCTGTCCGCTCGTATCAGCTGGACTTCATCCAGTGCGGTGACCGTATACGTGGTGGCTGCGGGGAGCCATGTCTCTGTGAACAGCATGATGCTACACTGCCGGTATCCCCTCTCGTGTCGGGTCATCGTCGTTAACTTGTCCATTTTATTTCTAAGAGATTTTACATTTCCCATGAATATTGACAGGATGGGGAATCTGTCGAGTCTCCTCCTTGCACAAAAGGTCCTTTATTTATTCCCATGACTGTACTTTGTCATTGATCTGGAGGAACCAGATGGTCAACATTCATCAAAACTACTCTGTAACATTCTCTTATTTATGTGATAATTCCTTATTTACCACAATTGAGCTGCAACACACACACACACATATACACAAGGCAGGTACGGCTGCAGTGGATGAGCAGACCTTCCCAGATCAGAACAGTGAGAACAGATAAACAAACGTCATCATGTGGACAAAGTGACTCGCATCACAGACAACAATGATCTGTACGATGTGCGTGACACAGTGGAGTCTGTACCATGGCTACCATATGACAAACAGCACTAATAGACTCTAACTTGCCAATTATCCAAAAATAATTTCATCTTACCACTAGCTGTAAGTGGCAGCAGAGTAGTTCACACGTTTCCCTCTTAGTTTAACAGTTCACTCACTTCATATGTTAATGTTTTACACTGTGAAATAGCCCTCTTCAGCCCTGGCTCCACATCCATCGGTGGTGAGAGCAGCTCCTGGAGGAGAGATATTCCTGAACAACCGCTGGCTCAAAACACTGAATAATGAAACATTAGTGGGGGTCAGAGCACTGCTCAACGGATACATACAGCTGATGCCATCACAGCACACACTTTATTGCATGTTTTTTGGAAACCGTATTCTTACAAAAAGGGGATTTCTTGCAAACCAATACTCAAATAACAAGTTGATGCCAAAGTTCTGAAAATTCTGAAGATAAAGAGGCATCATTGATTTCTTACATCTCTTTTATACCAATGTTAGTGGATATACAAAGACTTTTTACCTGCTAAAAAAAGGCAATTGACTCCTGTGATGGAAATTTGACCTGGTGAGACTTCTGAAATAAAGAGGCTAGAGAATCATAGTCTTTTAAGTAGACTTTATTCCTTGCAAGGAAGGTCAGACAGTCATACAGCATGCGAAGAGCGAATGACAAAGAAACAGTTGCAGGTGTGTGCTTTTTATGCAGATGCAGTGAAGAGAGGTGTGTGTGTGAAGAGTTTAACTACAAGTGTGTGTGTGTGTGTGTGTGTGTGTGTGTGTGTGTGTGTGTGTGTGTGTGTGTGTGTGTGTGTGTCTGTGTGTGTGAACTATGTTTGTGTGTATGTATGTGAACTATGTGTGTGAACTGAGTGAATAGTAAAATCCCAGGAGATAAGACACAGACACCTGCTGAAGGCCTCCTGGCCAAGCCAAAACCCAGACACAGGCAGAAGGCTTCCTCGAGGTCTTGGTGGGGGGAGACCAGCACAGTCGCAGATTTGTGGCTCTCATGTCATTTTGGCAGAGATAGTATGCATAAGCAGAGATAATATTTAGTGTGGTATAATGGTAACATTTTCCATTACACTCCTTTCCCATTGCCTTTGCCTTTTTGTTTTTTTTGTTCCCGGTGAGTCATGTTCGACGTCACAAACATGCCAGATACTGAGAAGCTCTCCCACCTCACTGTCCTGCCTGTGTTGCATCTTGCATGATGTGAAGGAAAAAAAAAATAACGGTTCAGTCTGACTGTGCTTAAATACAAGTATGTTGTTCCTGCATTCTCTCTCTCTCTCTCTCTCTCTCTCTCTCTCTCTCTCTCTCTTCCCCTTATCTGTCCGCCTCTGCTTTTTCCCCCATTTCTCTTCAACCAGTAGATGTTGGGAAGTGCTGCCAGATGTACGATTATTATCGTATCGTACCAACATTTCCATGACATCTTTCCACCAAATCCTGAATGTTGTTATGATGAACGTGAATATGGACCCCTACGTCTGTATTTACACATCTCTTCTCACGTGACGTCTTTCCAGCCAATCATGCTTGTGATGATGAACGTGATGCAACCCGTGAGCACAACAACTGTGCCCAGCTCAGTCCGGCCATTTGCTTAATCACATGAAACCTCCTATACTTCGCTTTATAATCTTATAACATTTTTTTGCTGACTTGCAAGTTACATTCGACTCATGTACTTTTAAGAATATAGGTCATACCTAGAGTGTAATGCAACTTAGCCATGGTCATGTGACATGACCGTTTTGAACCACATTTCAAATCAGTGTTTCAAAATGACTGCACTTCGGAGTCTTGACAGAACTTTGAAAAAAACAACGTTTTTGAGCGTCTCATCCATACTCTGGTCGCGTACAGTAATTTCCCTCAAAATACGATATGTTAAGCTTCTTGTATGATACTTCAACATTTCCCATCTGGCAATGCTGATGTTGCTAACCCTAACCCTAACCCTGAAATATGTCCTTTGTATCTCCACTACAGGGACTGTAGTGTTAATTTTGCCATGGACTTTTGTGTGAAGCACTTTGTAACCTTGTTTAGATAAGTGCTATACAAATAAAGCTATTATTATTATTATTATTATAAACATGCCTGATTGTTTGAGTACTCCAGCGTTTTATATCAGCTGGGCAATCCAGCTCTGTATCATTATTATGTTTAGCATTTCAGGTGTTTTGATTATGCTGAATGCTAATCTCTTTTACAGCTCAGCAGCTGCACAATTTGTTTCTCCTCCATTTTTTCCGTTGTTGTAGTGTTGCCGGATTTACATATGTTACGTTATTATTGTTTTCTTGGGCATTACCATCACCTAGTGGACTGGAGTGGACATACAGGTGAACAATGGTCTGTTGGAACTTTTCACTTCTTTCAAAAGAGTTCTAATAGTTCCTGCACTTTTGGATGAAATAATGGCTTAATATTGTCAAGTCCCCACCTTATGATGTAAAGTGCATGTTGTGTTATATCATGTTGTGAGTTGGTGCTATTAAAAAAACAAAAAATATAATCTTTTGTAAGATCTACATGTCTGAATTCTCTCTGAATCTGTTTGTGAAGTTGATACATCTTCAAACAATTTGGTTGTTTTGCTTCACCCTTATTGACGTTGTTGACTTGACAGTGATGTCACATGGACATTGTCAGTGTCCATGCAGTGTCTTACAAGTGCAAAGCATCATGGTAAACCTGAGTGTGCTGTATCATACACACAGAACTCACAGAAATGTCTTCACGGTACAATTTTAGTTTGAAGACATTTGTAAATACATAGATGTGTGTGTAAAAGAAAATACCAACACAGTTGTTTTGTTTTCTTTATAGGTTGAATATTACTTACGCAAATACATAGTATTTCTTTACAAATATTGTAAGAAAATGAGAACACAGTTAACAGACGTCTTTCCATTTAATAAATATGATTGTAAATGCATAAAACAATTACACACAGCACAGTTGAGGTCAAACAAAAACACTGTAACACCTTACCGTCTGTTCTCATACAAAAGCTGTACAGTAATAAAACTCTTTTTTTGTTATTATTATTAATATTTCTCTATAAAAATAATAATCTTGCTAATCCTGCGTCATGGAGGAGATAGAGGAGGGAAAGAGAGAGGAAGAGAGCATAGCTCAAAGCAAGTCTACAACTTGATGCTGCTTCCCGAACCCTAGGGTGCTGTCACATCGCAGCTCATCCGAGCCAGGAAGCCAGGGATGCCTCATGTCACAGGACTTCCTGCCTGTTCGATCTGTCCTCCTCCCAGTGAAACTCCAAGGCCGGAGATGCTTTTATTATGACGGTCCTCCTGATCCTATCTTGCTGGGGTCATTTCCTGCTCCCTGGGGTTGGGGTTAGGATTAGCTCTCAGCTGCTTTGCTCCGCGGGTCTGTGGTTACACGCTACTGTGCTGCATGTCTCCCCTCAAGCTGTTAAAACCAGAGCCAGACAGAAAATCTGAAACATAAACTAAATCCTGCCATTATTCAACTTTACATCCTCACTTTGCAAAACTAAAAAAAGTGTGGGGACCCAATCATATTGCTACATTTCAGAGACACATAACTGATGTTGCTGATCAACAAAAATCAAACCACTGGCAGGTTAAATCCCCCTTATATACCATGCAATGGGATGAGATAAACCACCTCATACCTGAGCACAAATTAAGTCCCGCAGCCTCAGATGGATACACAAAGCTATAATTATTGTGAAGATAGAAGCTGGATCGTTACCGAAAATCATGTCAGCATGCAGCTTTGAAATATAAACACGTTCTTTTTTAAGCACATTCACCACAGCTCGTCTGAAGGATATTAATCGCTGTAGCAGAACATAGTCCTGGTAAATCTCATTCTTTCAGGGCAACACGTACCAGCAAGTCATGTACTGTACAAAACACAAGCACCTACTCTGTTCTATGAAAGCCCACACACCGGTGCACTCTTGACCTCTGGATGCTCACCGCCCACTGCTGTTCAAAACTCAAGAGGCAACCAGTAACTCACCAAGGGGAAGTTAAGAAAAAGTTTTGGCAAAACTTCTGGTTTTGAGGAGACAACAACCTGCTGACGACCAGTCGCACTTGTTTTCCGATAACTTTTTTCCATTTTGTGAAACTGAAGCACATGGTTGTTTGAAGTCAAAAGAAACAACCTGCTTTGTCACATGCTGGTGTAATGACAGTAAAATAAAGGCCTAGCTGCAGCTCAATATGTGAGTTAACAATGTTTAACACAAAGACGCCTGCGAGCTTCAGGCCTTGTTTGTCTCTATGTGTGAAGACAGTCAGGATACCTCTCCACACTATCTTACTGCTTCCATGTGCATCAACAGTGCAGCAACAAAGCAGCATTTTTTTCATCATATTCGGTTCTGAAATTGGCACATTCCACCATCTGTACGGCTTCTTCTGTCTGCACAGCACGTCCGCTGTGGTGAAGTCCCACCCGGATAAAAACAAGTTCCTCTTCATCTGTGTTCTCAACTGTCATTGCCAACGCTCTTACACAGCATATACCTTTTTCCATATGAGTATATGTCACCAATCAAATCCACAACAGCTTAAGACAAAACCTTCTTTTTGCAGATCTCTAAAAAGCCAAGAGAAAATGTCATCCTCATTTCCCTGTTCCTGTTGAGCAGAGGTCAAGTGCAATGCCAAGCAGCCGCTGTGTGTCTCTAATGATCGCTCTTCTGCATGGTCCAGATTTACATTCTCTTCTCTTGTGTAGGTGGATCTACTGGGGCAATCTCTGCACAGCCACGACTGAACACTTGTAGAGAATCTCATCGTAAATTGACATAAACAATACTTGCTCTGTATTTCCATATGTCCTCATAGGAAAAAAAGAGAGAACGAGAGAAATAAAACAAATCCGGAAATGCAGCCTCATAAGATTTGAAAGGCATCAATCAGGCTTTTTACATCTGTCAGATTTCCCACACAAAGTACCACAGGGCGTGACAGTCCCCTGAACAAGCTAACCATCTGTGTGGCCTGGTAGCATCTGCGCTCTACTTCTCCTGCTCCTGCAGCACCACATAATGAGCTGGGATGAAGACGGCTGCAGCTCGAGAGGGGGGGTCGGGACATTAGCCTAAATGTGTCACCAACCTTAGCCGGCCTTGAGCTTGACTGGCCACATTAAGTATTCAACAAGTCGGCCTCTTCTTATTCTGTCTGATACAACATTCTTAATGCGTCACGTCTCCAAAAAGCACTCTTCCATCTCTGTTAACCTCTGTCTCTGTGTCTCTCTGTCTTTGCTGTGGTCTTTGGATTCGCTCACAAAGCAGCTGTATCTCATTCCAACTGCCACCTCAGATCTTTGCCTTGATAAATTGTACTCGGCCTCCTGTAGGGATGGTGGCCGAGGTCGAGGTGCAGCTGACTGAAACTTTGGAATAGTTTTCTTTGGGGGACATTCGCTCCCGCCACTTTTCTCCTTCTATTCCTAAAGGTTACAGTCTGGTGGTATAAGGGGATCAGTTGTGGATGGAAGGTGCCGTTCAGTGCCATTTCCATGAAGTTTTATCTTATTCTGAAGCACAAAAACATTTTACAAACTGGCATTTATCATAAATAGTATCAGGAGCATTAGATAAACAGCAAAGTTTAAATTAATCCAGAAAACCAAACCCTGTATTTCTGTTTTGAAATTAAAATCTGAAAAAAAGAGTTATTTCAGTAGAAAATGTGTATTGTGCCATAAATCAGCTTTCCTAGAGACAATGGACCAAAAGCTTTGAAGTACCCTATTCATATTTTATAACAGTATTTATGTTAAGTATGACATTTGTTATTAAAATACACACATTTCTAACATAGACATTCATGATTTACAAAATAAATGTTTTGTTCACTTCTAATAACATATTTCACAAAAGTATATTTGTATGAATAAATAATACACTACTGCTGTTAGCTTCATAGAACAGTGAACCAATCTTAGATAAGCAAAGTCAAAACATTGTTGCTTATTTTATTTTCCCCTCACTGGTTCATGCTGCCGCTCTCTCTGGATTATGTATCCGACTTGTATAAATAAATGGCATTTTTAAAAGGTTTCATGTATTTTTAAAGGAAATACATAAATAAAAAAAAAAAAACCTGTACACAGTTTCATCTGGTTGGAACAGAGCACAGTATGTGTCAGCAGGGTCCGAGATGCACAGGTATGTGTAAAGCTCAAAACCATTGTGTCCCAAATGGTAAATAAAAATAGAAGATTAAAAAAATCCATGATGCAGCTGGAGTGGTCATCCAGTTCAGAGTTCAGACGATGTATGTGGGGAGCTCTGTGGAGAATTTCACATGTACATGAGGTTTCATACATCCTGAGGGAAGACAGAGCAGAGGAAGAAGTCATTATCGGAGGATATCTTGTACTTGAGTCTAAGAAAAGTTGATACTTTTAGGTGATTTTTAAAAGCGGAAAAACATTAGCATCATCAACTTGACCTATTTACACATCCAACACATCTTTTAACCCTCCTTTTAGCTCTGTTTTGGTTTCCCCAAGCTCCTACAGAGAGAGATATCTGTCTCTGAAGTGTGCAGCTTTTAAGTGTAAAAGAGTCAAAGAGTCAAGTTTTTCATCCAACAGCCGTGTTTAGGTTTTAGTAGAAGCATCAGACATTCGAAATAACCTGGATCAAATGGATGATAGATGGTGATGAAGAATGTAAAGCAGCTTTAAAGAATGGAAACAGTGAACGAGTAACGGGAGCAAAGTCAGTAAAAGGACATCGGAAGGTCAGTAACACAACAAAGTTAAGAAAATGTTGCTAATTTTAGCCGACATAAACTTCGAGTCACAGCTGACCACAGTGTTCGGCTCAGTACTGGCAACAAGCACGATGTGTTTTATTGTTTATGAGAAGAGGGAGAATGTGTGACTTTCTTTTCTTTTTGTTTTTCCCTCTATTCTCACTTTCAAGAAAATGTAGACCTAATGTGAGTATGTGCTAACAGCAGTACTGATACTGACAAATGTCATATTCCATGGAACCACAGCACTTGTGGGTAACAACGTACATTTTTTCAGATCATTGAAAAGGAATGAGGATATAAAAAGTCCCTCGTTTGTATTTTCATGAGAATTAAATAGCGACAGTACCGAGCAGAACCATGTGTTAACTGTGCTGCTTAGAGGCAACCATACTTTCCGTCATGCTCATTTTTGTTTAGCTCTGGTTCTGCCCCACGTGAGACCATTTCACTACTGAGAAACACAAAACCAAAAGCACAGGATGAGTCTTATGAACCAGTTGATATGGAATATGCAATGGGTAAATGATGAAAATAAACTTAAAACGCCTGCCACAGACACGAGAGCACGATGAACCAGAGGGGATGTTTTACCGATGGGCCGTGAGTTCAACTCTGTGTCCAGAATCTCCAAAGAATGCACCAAGTCCCGCTGTGAGCCGGGCGTGGCCTCTGTTGGATTGGCTGGACTCATCATTTCTTGTTCTTTTTCATTCTGCATCTGCGCATAGACGTTGAGGCCTGGGATCTTCCTTGAGAAAAGATTTACAGTGAGGCACAGAAAGGGATAAAGACGGCAGCCTGACTAAAATAGAGTAAGAGCTCAACCAGCAGCTCACTAGTGTCATGTAAGTGTGACCACCTGCAACCACACAAAGTTGTAAAACCTTTTGCCTTCCCTTGATACGATCAAGTACATTTGCATGTATATCATCATTTACACATACACCAAAAGTGACAAAGGTCTGCGAACCCAAAGTTTCATTCTAGCTCGACTTGTCAGTAAATCTTCACAACCCTTTGTGCCCTTTTCCCTTGAAACTGCACCTTGGCGAGGAGACATAATTTAACATTTTAGAAAGGTCAAGTGCCGACGTTCAAAGGGCTTAATATTGATAGCGGCTGACTGACATTTCTTTTGCAAAGAATGACCTGACCAAAGAATCTTCACAGGATCCAGCAGATGTGTGTGTGTGTGTGTGTGTGTTTGTGTGTGTGATGGGGGGGCGATCCAATCCTCCACTGGGGATCGCTCGGTATGCCTGCGTAGACGTTTGACAGGCAGCTATCAGCCCTCCCCTGCAGCCGTTTGTTTACCGAGCCTTCAGAAGGCCTTGACACCTTTCAGCGGCTCCCTATCCCGTACAGCGTGACAACTTCATACTGCAGACATGACATTTCATGAACACTTTACCTCTTGAATTTGTAGACGACAAACACGGCTAAACCCACAACCACCACGGAGAGCAGCATTAGCATGGCGGAGCTGCTGTGGTTCTCGCTGGTGTCCACTAGGGGCGCTGCAGAGACAGGACGAGACAAGAGCCGCAGAATCTAAACAACACAGCAGCGATAACACAACCTGCTGAATCATGCAACGAGCAGTGAGCAGGATAATTGACACCTATGTAACGATGAATCATTTTAATGTTCAGTAGTATGGACTTCTCTTACTCTTTATCTTATAAGCCCCTTTAGGACAGTAGCAGCATCCCCACTAGGAAGAGGCACACATACTTGTAACGGGGCTCACTCTCTGAATGTCTCTGTGTAGCTACATGTTGGGAGCCAATCAGACACAGGGTTGGTGTTGTTAGTTGATGGGGGCAGAAATAATAATAAGAAATCTGACTATTGAGTTTATCTTGGTCTCCTACATGCTTTATTTTCTGTGCCACTTACTAAAGGAAGTACAAAGGCCTCTCTGGGCAGAACTCTACGAACCTGCTGATAGGTGCGCTGCGTACACAGTGACTTGGACCCCCGGCCGCAGCGTGAACTGGACAAGGTTCTGGTTCAAGGCGCTCAGCAAAACCTCCGAGAGCTGTTGGGACACAGAGGGAACAAAACCAAACGTGACTGCTGAGAAAGGTCACAGCCAAGATCATCAAACCTCCCAGACAGTCTCATCTATCTTTGCCTCTGAGTCGTCATTTGTTAACTGACATTTCAGAGTCCTGATCAATCTCTCTACACGTTCATCCAATTTGTCAGACAGAAAAATAATCGAGCCCAAACATCACTTGCCCTTGGCAGAACCGCTGAAGGTGTACCGCTCTACATGTCTGCCTTGTCACTTTGTGAATGACTGCCAAAATACAGAGAGTGGACAACAATATAAGTACATCATTTGATAAAAGGGAACAAGGTAAATAAAGGGCACAGAAGAAACTACATCCATGGTTCACGGTCTGGGAGCTGGTACATCTCTTATCAGTTGTAAGAGGGGTAAATAAATGATTACTAAGATAGGACGGATGAACAGGGGCTGACATCTCAATAGCATCCATTTAGTGAATGTAAAACTTCTTTTGAGTTACAAAAGCCAAAGACTAACGGATCCTTCTCTCCCACAGACAACCCTGCACCTGAAGAGCCTGAAATGCTTCGTTCACATTCCTGCCTTGGTTTCCGTACAATTGACTTGACTAGGTACGATAGAACCGAGGCTGTTGTAACACAGGCTACAGTGGTATTACCAGTGGTATTATCAGGTAGCCTCTGGGTGAGGGGCGGGGCATTTCTGTCACTCACTCCAAGAGGTCGACCAATCGCGGACAAGTAGGTCAGCTGACCAATCGGAGGAGAGTGCACTTTTTGGGAGGAGAAAAAGAGGCCTTGCAGTGGTGTACAATATGACACAAACAATGTAGTTATATAACTGTGCGATGCATGTAAACCTGCTCTAGTCAAGCCCTGAATTAAAATGATGAGCCCTTGCAATGGACACAGATGCTTTTCATTATGATAGTGACAGTCACTATTTAACATGTAAGATATATAATATATAATATGATTTATTGATGAGTCTAGCTTCAAGTTGTTGTCACTTGTATAGTTGACCTCGATCAACACTGTAGAATATTATAAATACATAAAAATAACCATAGAATTGAAGTGACACCACTGTGATGCACTTTTAAAAAGAACCTTAAAGAGATATTGTTTGTTTCTGGGCTGTTGTAATGAATTTCATTATTTGTAAGCACACATGACCCAAGAAAACCTTGCAGCCTCCACCAACGACCCCATCTGAGCTTCCTTATTTATGTAAGAGTCTTTGTCTGTGGGACCTTTCCACTGTGATGCATAATGCATACAATGCAGCCTCACTTGATCTCTGCTTTCCAGACTGGCAAGTCACTCTCTGCACAGAGAACATCCAACTTTGATATAAATCAGACAGATTACCCTGACCCGAAGGTAAACTATAGAAATCCAGAATCCAATCTCATCCACTCTCCCCACATAGATTCCTCAATTCGCCCAATTATAAATCTCTATCCTGCAGCTCTAATCCTTGTACATAATCTAAAAATGATAGTGATGGTCCAATATTATAAAGCTTTTTTCTGTATTTAATCTGCACGCATGAAACAAAGCAGATATGGAGCTGCATAGTGAAGACACAAACAAACAAAACAAAATCCTCCGTTTTTAGAGCCTTCTTTATTTGCTCTAAAGAGGCTTCATATATCTTATCTGCCTCATTTTTCATATTAATAGTGATTTGAGTAATTTCTGTCGTGGTAAAGCATGATGCTAAGTCCTCCATTCCCTCCTATATATTTCAAAACAGTTTAATTTTAGACCTTTTCCCCAATGTATACCAGGGTCAGTAAATCTATTATACATTCAAACAAGTAGAGCTCGCTCTACACTTCTAAGATGCCAACCTTGAATAAGGATTTATCACTGCCTTGTAGGCGAGATGATTGTTCCAGCCGATCAACCCTGATTTCCTTCCCGCCTGTGGGTTTCTTCCCACGGCAGCCGCTCCAACATTATTATCAGACATTATCTGTTATGTGAGGCTCAGAGCTGATTCAGTCAATCTTGATACGGCTGTGATTTAGTGGACTGATCACTCGTGACAATTTTCTTTGTCTGGCTTTTTAGGTCCCTTTGAGGCCCTCCCCACTCCCACCTCAAGACTCCACACGGGATGCGACTTGGGAGAGTTTAAAAAAGTCCCTCCCCTGATAACTTGTTAATACTTGTCTTGCTTATTGATGAGTCTATTGCAGAGATTCCTCAGGCGTCTTCTAGAATTAGCCCCATAGAAAAAAGAAAAAAGAACTGCCCATGCTTCAGTGGATCAATGCTGACATCTGCTGGAGGAAGGGGGAACTTAAACTTTTCAGGTGGCAATTATTGGACAAACTGCTGTAAAAAAGGATTTCGCTCATGACTCATGAAGTCGAAACATAGGAAACAATGCTTCAAACTTGTGCATGAAGCTACGGTTTAAAAAGGTGAAATCCATTCACCTACACAAATAGTGTCCAGGGCAGGGAAAAGGTATGACTCTTTATACACATGTTAGCAGACAAAGCAGCAGCTGCGTTTGTTTGTACCTGATCTAAATGAGCAGCAGTCTTCTCTGGCTTCCCCTCAGTTAACTGTTTGTCAGGCAGGAGGAAAAACTCTGCTGCGGTTGGTACACCTGGGAGGACGGCGACCAGGAGCTTGTCCTCTCTCACGGCTGTGGCCTGGAGGGGAACACGAGGCAGAGGAATGTTAACAGAGCTCGACAATGGGTGTCCCCCAGGTTCAGGCTTGGCTGGGTACAGAACCTCAACATGTTTCTGGTACAGAGAAATGTGTCAGTAGCAACAAGTATAAAACATGTACCAAAAAGCTGAAAGGGACTGCTCTCACAGATTCAGAATCCTCTTTACATTTTCTGTGACCAGTGTCTGATTTAAATCAGAATTTAGCAAGTGTTTGGCTTCGTTTTAATTCATTTGGACAGACTCCCTGCTTTTGTTCAGATAGCATTTACTGTTTTAGCCTGGTTTGTAAAATAACCAAAATCCTCTGGACTGTTTCTCGGATGGGAGCAAGTCACAGGCAGAGACTACAGGAGGCTTATTCCCCCAAATAACAAACTATTCCTTTCAATGAATAATAATCACAATACAACAATAACAATAATTATAACAATAACAATAATAACAACAATATATAATAATAATTCTAATTTTAATAATAATAGCTCAACATTTTGCCCCCACACACCTTTATGGCTTCAGTTTGATTCATACAATTGAATATCTCTGATAAAAAATGTTTCGATTACGAAACATTACCAAAACCCAGACAATGCTCTGAGTGGATTAAATGTTAATATTCTCATTTTAATTGCCCTCAGTTATTAGCACACACTGACAGAAACAAAGTTTTAGCAGCAGGGGCATCATGCAGGCTGCCCTATTTTATTAGGGTTGCTTGTTGAGACTGTTTGCAGCTTGAGAAGACGACTGCAGGCAAAAACACTGCCTGTCCTCCTCATGATACCCAATATATTTCTGGGATTTTTTTTTCCCTACATAAATTCTAGTTCCAATTTTTTTAAATGTGTCTAGGGCCTTTATTCCCTTCTTTGGCAGAGAGAACCAGGGATTTATATTACCAGAAACAGGCCTTACATTTGTGATTACCCCTGTATATTGTAGAAGGGGCCAGGTCAAACATTCAGCTTTGTTCTTTTACCCTAAAAATGTTAAAGCTTTCTGTCACAGCTGAACATGGCACCTTCTCAGGGCTGGCTCAAGCCTTTGAGGGGCCAAAAGCAGAATTAGATCTGATCGCCTCTATGCCACCAATACTATTGACTATGTCATAGTTGTGATTGCCCTATGAACACACACTGTACACTGTATGCTACGGTATATATGCGGCAACGCACATCCTTTCTTCAGTGGATGGTAAAAATTGTATGGATTTTTTCATGGACCACCAATACAAAAAGAGAGCGAGAGCGAGAGCAAGCGCGAGAGATAGAGAGCAAGAGAGAGAGAGAGAAAGTGCAACAGAGCAAGAGAGAGAGAGCGCAAGAGAAAGAGAGACCCAGCTCTGCAATGATGCAAAACAGAGATCTTGTATGTTATAAGTGTGTTGAAAATGTTCAGCTCATTATAACACTCTGGTAGGGCAATTAAATATTAAGGCAGACCGACAGTAAGTAAGACATCTTTAGTAAGCCCTCTAGTGGCCATAGGGGCTCTAAGCAGGGGAATAGTTGGCTAATACTTATCACCAGCCCTGAAAATTTGCTTTTATGTGAAAAACACCTGACAGACTAACAAGACTTGTTACGCTGGTGGATGTAAGTACTGAACTAATGGACACGTACATTATAGCATATTAATGTGAGCTATTTAAATATGTTCCAGGTGAGTCAATAGGTCAAAAAACCTGTCCTATATTTTTGACTGGCCTTTTATTTCTTCATGATGGCTACAGCCCCGTTCTTTAAAAGAAAATCGGCATTCATGTCCAAAATATGAATTAGCAAATCTATTTAAATGTGTTTGGAAAACAGAACCTGTTTCTGTTTCAATCCATGTATATTATCACATTTTATGATATTTTATGATAGTAAAAGCCCTATTCTAACACTTTATATGGTATCATGTGTGTATCATTTAAATGCATATGTTCAACTCTGCCTGTTTGATAGTATGATACACAGTGATCTTAATTTACTGAATATTTCCACTGACTCCTGCAGGAGCCCCTGGTTCTTCTTCCAGCTCGTGCGTGGCTGTGCTGCAGTGAAGCCTGTGAATGTGAATGTTTTATCAGGTCATATTTTTATCTGAAAGTTTTATTTTTCCGTCTTTTATTTATTTTTTTCCATGTTCTGCCTTCCAGGCGGGGGTTGTCATAAGAAAACGATGTCAATAACAAATAACAAAACAGACAAGTTCACTGAAGACTGCGGAGCCGGGTGTATTTTTGGCATCAGTTTTGATTTTGCAGGATCAAAACGTGTGAAAATATGATGCAAGGTTCAGAGTGCTTCATCCTCGGAATCGGATATATATTGACGTTCGAAGGATGTTGTAAAACAACATGAAGTTAATGGGGAAAAATCTGTGCCTGACATGTCATGTATGGGTTTGAATTATGTGCCGCACTTTGCAGGTCACGAAGCACTCGGCTCCAACAGGAGAGCCTCAAACACACATTAGACACATACTGACATTTATTCCTCTGTACGCTTCAGCATCGTTACTGTATGGCCCTGAACTCACAGACTGTGTGCAAGCCACTGCAATCAGCATGCTCTTGAACTATATTTTTACCCCCTCTTCTCCCTCATGCCTTGTCATTTATCATCATAAAAGTCAGATTTATGTGTAGAAGCCTCGGGGAGGTCACGCTGCACTCATACACCGTCAGAGGTCCAGTCAGGCGGTGACAGTATTTACCAGAGTAAAGCAACGGTTTCCATGAAAGGACTCGAGAGGGCTTTACCTGGATCAGAGAGTTCTTGATGACTCGGCTCACGTCCAGCCTCCATTCTGCGACATCAGGGTTGTGGTCGTCAAGGTTTGATGAAAAGGCGAGCAGATGAGATCGGAAATATTCTGCCGAGAGGAAAATGTGTGTGAGATGCTTTTTAGTTTTCATCTGTCATGAAATGCAGGGTTCAATCTCTAGTTTCAGAATCTATTACCATGTGTTTAGAGGATAGCTCTAACTCAGTTTGTTAAAACTTTGGTCTTCAGCCTTTGTTTGCCATGATTTCAGATCTCATTAAAGTAAATGTTAAGATTGGGGGATAAAGCAACCTTGGTACGATGTAGTCCAACAAGAGCTCAGACCATCAGACAGGTTCTAAGTACCTGACAGCTAAACTCAGCTATCCAGTAACTTAGCCAGTATAAAAGTATGCGAGGGATTGTTGTAGAACTAAAAATTCAGTTGGTGACTGAGGAACTGAGTAAAGAACCAGTGGATTGTATAATGGCACTGATGAAGAAGTGATTTTTAATTTAAATCATACACATCAGGCTGATACTTGATCTGCTTAATGAGCTCAATGTAAAAGCCACTGCCACTGAATCTGACTGGTGTAGTTCTAATAGTAATAAATAATACAATTAAAAAAAACAAAAGTCCACAGGACCCAGTTCCAAAGTTGGGTGGCCCAATTTTAAAAGCACATTCTGCTTTAGTTCTGAGCCTGGAGCGAGGAAGAACCGAAAGGCCCTGATCACAGGTCTTCAGAGAGCTGCTGGGGAGGCAATGGCTCCCAAATGATGCTCAACGTGCACAGCTCTAAAAGGGATGGCAAAGGTGTTCAAATCAAAGCATAAAGTCTGATAACTTTGATGGGTTTGAAAAATTAGTTAACAGGCAGGTAGGTCAGAACAGGTTTGTTTAAAACCTGTCTGATCATCTACTTCATTGATTATCTATTAATAACCCTTAATCATAAGGAGCAACCCTTTATAAAGAATCACTTAATGGGGAGCACGATGTTATGTTGAACATCAACAAAATAAAGACCTCATTGAAATGAAGCAGAATGGTCCTTTACGAATGATGAGAAAAACCTCTCTGTGTATATAACTGTACAGACTGTTGTGACGCATCTCGTCAGCGTGTTTACACAGCTACACAATCCCCGTGGAGATGGAGTCAGAGCGTGGGCTCACCGTGGACAGCGATGGTTTTTCTGTCCTGCAGAATAGTATTCCCTGCAGACACCTGCACGGTGACTGTGTTGATGCCTTCCCTGGAGAACATGCATGCTACACTTCCCTCTAGGGTGATTACTGGCTGCTGGGGAGAGAGACAGAGGGGGAGAGAAGGTAGGGGAGAGGGAGAGGGAGAGGGAGAGAGTCAGAGTCAGGGGCTTCCCGAGAGAGACCCTTATCAGCGGCTGCTTAACATCCTACCACTGCTATTATTTACACTACAGAGGTGTCAGCCTGCTGGCACACTCACAAACACACATGCATGCACAAGCATACACACGGAACTCTGCAGCAACCTGCCCTGTGCTGCACACAGTATCACAGCCCGCAGAGAGTTCCCTGTGTGACACCAGCAGCTATTTCCAGTCATTTCTCACGTCTCCATTTGTTCTTCAGATAGCTATAAAATGCTAATACTGCTGTGGTTTATTACCAGCTGACATAGCTGGCTGTCCTAGTGGAAGGCCCCTGTTGGTGCTGAACAAACACATTTACACAACTGCAAATAGGAGGACAGATAGCGAGTGGAGCAGTTCCAGTGTAGAGCGCATCTGTTGGTCCAGAGAGATGGAGGCTGAGTTTCTCCGTCTCCACACTCTGCTAGTAGGTTAGAGTTTGTGGAACTCAGAAGTATTGTGTTTTGAAGTATTACTTTACAGTCACAGATTACAGTTCATGATTCACTGATTACATTACAGTTGATGCACAGTACTTTCATTTAGAACAAGTAATTGCCCATTAAGAGCAAATGATGATAGAGCTACATTACATTTGGAGGGTAAAGGCCCAACTTTTTGAAGGTGCTCTCGAACAACCCAAGCAGTAACAAGAGAACTAATGAGCAGGAACATTAAATCTTAGTTGAAATGACAATATTAAAAGCATAATAAGGACGTTAGGGCAGCAGAGGGAAACCTCAGAAATCACCTGGGTTTTGGATGCTGCATCACTGGCACTAAGCTGTTGTTGGTAAATACCAACACATAATTCAATGGCTGCTCATTAAAACGCACTGTGTTGTGAAGTGTAGCTGAGGCAGCTTTGGAGTTGTTGATGGAGCCAACTGAAGGTGTGTTCGGACATGATGCAAAGTGAATTTCAGATGCAAGCGTGGCTGCAAACAATACAGAGCATGTCTCCATACTGCTCGTGTGGTGTCATCCAAGTGTCCAGAAGCCCCGACATTCAAATTGCGAACCTTAAGGCTTAAAACATGGTGTAAATGACACCGTTTAAAAAAAATTGAGCTGCAACACTGTTTACCCCTGAAACTCCAAAAGTCTTTTGTGGACTCAAACACTTCACCCAGCCCTCCATCAGCATAGTGGTGAGAAGATAATGAGTGCATTTTCATTTTTCTATCCCTTAAGCCTGTTCGTGTATCTTGTTATGTGAGAAAGCTCTGCAGTTTTTAATTGCAGCTGATTAATGAAACCACATCTTTTTTGCAACCTGGACGCACAAATGTAGCTCAACAAAAAGAGTCAGCAACCTACTTAATAGCCAACGGGCAACAGAGAAACGGGAAAGTCCAGAGTATACATTACCTCTGTGTTATTTCCAATCCACCAGATGTAGGTGACCGTTCCCACTTGGCTGGGCCAGAGAACAGCAGTCAGGTTCACTTCCTTATTCCTCACTGCCACAAAGGGAGCTGAGAGATGGATATACTCCAGCTGACCTACTCAGGCACACACACAGTATGCATCACGCACTGACATCAACAAACTGCAGCACAATGTGCAAAAAGAACTGAAAAAAAACGGGGAAAACAACATTAGCGTTTCGCACGAAGAAAGAGAAGCGAGAGTGGGTTTATAGGTTGGTGCAGAGCAGGGAGAGAGGGGTTGGAGAGTTTGTTCAGAATTCGCCCCTGCACTGGGACCATTGGCTGCCATCTGTGTGTTATTTTTCATTCGTGGCACTCCTGAGCCTGTGGTGGCTCTATTTGCACGGTTGGCACATAGGATTGACAGATTGGTGGGGGCAGCAGTGCTCCCTGATCAATAAGTCAGCTCTGTTGCATCTGTCACCCTGTGAATTCACCAGGGGTGGTCAGCCCTGCTACATACGGGGCTGCTTAGGCTCCAGTGCGCTGAGTGGCTGCGAAGCGTAAGTTGACTTGAGTGGAAGTGTAATGGGATTTGTTCTACCTCACTTGTTTGTTTGGTTATGGTAGGGGAGCGTGTACTGCTAAGAGATAAAGTACAGAACGTGGTACACTGTGTACAAAGTGGCAGCTGCAGCACTGCTAAATGTAATAGAAAGTGGAAAGCATAATGAGCTGGAACCAGGAGCACAAGAAAACTGAAATATGTCTTTTCTAAATAAATACACAATCTAAATAAAATACAAAACTCCTCTCACATGTTACATGTAGGTACAGCATGGCGGCCTCTGAACCCAGACTGTTCTCCCCGGTGGCGATCACCCGGTAGATTCCCACAGCCCTGTAGATGTGTTTGATGCCATCCTCGATGGAGCTCACGTTGGAGTACGTCAGAGCGTGGCCGTCTCCGAAGTCCAGGTTGATGCTCGTCCTCGCTCCGTCACCCTGTGCAGACAAACACACTCAGGTTGGAAGTTAAGACTTTGCCCAAACCAGCTGCAGGACACACAACACTTTCACTGCAGGGATAAAGTCTTTGGTTGTTCCTGCAGGTCATGAATTTGTGCACAGATGACAGTTTGAAAGCTAAATTTCTGTAAATGTCAACAAATAAATTTAATTTAAAATGTAATGATATTTTCAGTCACAATTTGCTATAAATATAAGTTTTGCATTTTAATGATTTCCTTATTCAATTTAAGTTATAAAAAAAAAAATCACAGATTAAACTTGAAGACTTAAATTTGAAATGAAAACTTTTTTTTTAATTAGTTTTCAACAAATACAGTTGATATTATAAATTAAAACAAATAGTTCTGCTACAGTCCTGTTGGCTGTAAAGACCAGAAAACATCTAAAGGGATTTTTTCTACTATTACAGTGTATCCTGGATCTTTTTTTTACTTCAAAGTAATTAGTCACGTGTAATATTTGTATACAAATGTATAGTATAAGTGCCTGAATATCACGTGGTCAGGGCTCAGCACGATTGTTTAGTCTCCACAAAAACCATCCAGACATTTTAAAAAAGTATAATTTTAGGTATTTCAGCCGTCACTGATAGGACAGACTGAATCATGAAAGGGGAGAGAGAGACACAGAGAGAGAGAGAGAGAGAGAGAGAGAGAGAGAGAGAGAGAGAGAGAGAGAGAGAGAGAGGAAGTCACATAGCGAGAGTCCAACCTGCTGCAGAGGACTCAAGCCAAAGTACACCTGACATTTTCTTAAGTGTGATGAAGCAGCAGGCATGGCTGCCAACACCAGGCACACATACATATATGTCTTGTATATGCCTGTATTTTCACTTAGCAGGAGATCTACAAGGGAAGGTGACTGAGGGTCTAGTGTCAGAGCAACATCTGCTGGGAAAGTCTGATTAAGGGCAAAACTGAATTCTACAAAGAAAAAAAAAAAACTTGAGAAAAAAAATACAAATAATTCTGACATTACACATGTTTGCCTTCAGAAAATAGTTCAGTTTTTTTGGTGTGACAGTACATGAGGCTTTTGGACAAGTATAGACAACATCTTACCTCCTCCAGAAAAACGAGGAAGGTGACATTGATGCCCAACGTGGCTGTCAGTGTGCCCTCACTGGTGACCAGGTGGAGGCCTTTGGGTGCTAGGACGGGACACTGCCGCCTCCTGGCTGTGTACTCCACACTGACTCCAGCTGTGCAGTTATTAGACACCACTTTCCTGTAGCTGAGGGTGGGAAACCACCAATGGATAATTATTTAGACGCATGTGGGAGGCACAAACCCAGGTTTACTGCTCGATGTCTTACAGGTGTACATTAAGTGCTCGTATTCATTCAACCTTGTTTAGAATAAAACATGGCTATGCCATGCCCTGTAGGAAACAGTAGCAGCATTCTGCACCTGATTCTGTTTTATAAATGGCGCAAGAGATTTATTTCCTCTGCAGCAATCATCCATACAGGGCCGCAGAAATGCTCTCACATGAAACCGTGAAGCACGGCTGCGGCTATTTATAGCACCTGTACCACAGTCTCCTCACACATGCTGAACATTCCACATAGCATAATCAAAGTAATATCTCAAACAACATCATTAATCCTCACAAGCATGATCAATGACGTATCCAGAGAGATGACATTGAAAAAAGACATCAAAAAGTAATTCACAATCCAGGACCAAATCAAAAGGTCATTAAAACAACAACAACAAAAAAGAACACTGTATTGTAGTGTATTCTGTGGAATAATAACATATGTGAGATTGGCAAAAAATATTATGGTCACTTTAATAAATGATTGTCTGTTTATGTTTATAAAGATGTGGGGGGGGGTGAACAGGAATACAAACAGGTTGCTCTTTGACAGCAAATCTAAAATGTGGAGAGACTGTCAATGTTCCAGAGGCTTTAACATGGGCCGAACCTGACAAAGCTACATTTCTCTCATGAGAAGAGAATTTGATGGAGAACCTACCCTACGTGGGTAGGTTCTCCATCAAATTGCTTCAAGCTATTTCTGATATTATCCTATTCTTTATACGTGGGGCTTTCGACTGAAGTGGAGTCATCAGCTGATACGCTGCACAGATTAAACCTGAATTGGTCACCATTTTCGAGTCAGGCTAAATGTCTGCAAGCTCATTGGCAGATGAAGGTGGGGGAAGGGACGCTTGAGTTATGACCCGCACATGGTTGTTGGATTTCTGGCAATTCAAAACTATGACTTGAACACACTATTCCTCCTACAGCAGATCCCATCACTCCTGGTGGTTTATACCCTGACCTATAAAACATGAATGCACTATTCATTTCACCCAGTGCCTGAAAGTCACTATTGAGACGGAGGGCTGATTGTAGTCTGCTCGGGTCCAGGCCTGTGTTTACCCAGTGCTGTTAAGGAAAGTCATCCCCGTTGTGCAACTCCTGGACATCGATGATGGATGGAACCAAAAGGCTGGGCTGCAATTTCCATTGGACCGTCTCTCGTAGCCATAATCACTGTAATGATCCGAGCAGACAAAAAAACAGACACGGTTATTCAATCAGGAACCAGAAAACATACGCAGAGGCTCTGAGGCTCTGCTTGGAAAAGTTCAATTCTAAAATGAGACACAATCTTCTTCATGTGTGGCACATACTTGGCACAAAGCAGATGATGCTACTCAGAGACAGATCAATCAGGAAAATAGCATATCCAGAGGTGATTCAACAAATTTCATGTTCAAATTCTGATACATCATTTTACATAAGCTACATGTTGTTTTACAGCAACCGCTCTGCGCCTCTTTGGTGCTTTTGAGACTGCAAGTTGTTTGTCCTACAAATTAAATGGCAGAGCAGCGCTATGTCCCCAAAATGATCGGGACAAATTGGCCCAATTAGTGCGACATGCACACAGATGCAAAAGTGTTGTGATTGTAAATGAAAGCTATTAGGCCTGGTGATTTATGGTTTCGACGGTGTTTATTCCAGGAGCTGCCTCACTCAAGAGACCTGTAGACTTGGGACAAAGGCATGAGAGAAAAACAGAAGAAACAGTAATACTCTGGATGATTCAAAGAGAGAAGGATGTGGAACAAACATTCTCTGTAATATAAAGATTCATCAGAACAAAATAGAAAGCTGTGGAATAACATTTGTGCTTTTGAATGCTTTCTGTTTCAAACTGCGAACAGTGACACACATTTAGGTGAATATGTCGAGTTGAATAAACACACACACTTGCACACACACACAATGTTACACGTTTGAGCGTTTGACTGGTTTCCATTCAGCAGCTGCAGCACAGCCTCCGAGAGATTCTGCTGAAGCTGCTCTGTAATTAGAATCTGGAGGATATTATCCGTGGTGGATAAGGAGACTTAGAACCTGTTACACACACACACACACACACACACACACACACACACACACACACACACACACACACACACACACACACACACACACACACACACACACACGCATACTTAGCACAACTGATTGGTTGTTTTTATTTCACAACATCACTTATTAACATGTCATTCATATGTCTTCTTTCATTATATTTTGTTATTTGTCTTTTACAAAACTATGTTTACATGGACACCGATATTCTATTTTTTAATCTGATTGAGGCAATATTCTGAATATGACACCGCCATGTAAACAGCATCTTCTAGTCTTACTCGGTATAAGCAATAATTGAATTAAGACATGTGGAATATTCCGATCTGAGCCGTATCATGTAGACATGTATTCATCTTAATCACATTACTACAGCCTGTTGGCAGCTACCGAGTGACCTGGGTGTAAACAAGATGAAAAGGGACCTTATGCCAAATTGGATAGAAAACCCCCAAAATGGTATTCTGTAATATTGTACATGAAATTATTTCAGGTTGTCATTAGATGTAATGGCATAGTCATAATCAGACTATGCTGTGTAACAGGTTAATGGGAATATGAATGGAAAAGTCTATTATGTAACTCATGCAAACATCATAATCAAAATATGTGCTATTCGGAATACGGTCAATAATAATGGGGTCCATGTAAACCAAGTCTATGATGGATAATGATGTCTGACAATCATATTTTCCCTGTAGGGACATAAAAGGATTCACTTTAATAGGACAGAAACATACAATTTGTTTATAGCATGTGGATGGGTGTGTTTGTATAATTAACGCCCTTCTCAGATTTCGCCCCTTTTTACATAATATTCTTTGACACTCAGTGTTTTGTGGTGAATCTATGCACCGGTGTAATCCAGTGTATCTGACCTCCTCTTTGCAGGGACAGCGTCGTCTAAGTGCATCATCAGCAAACAGCTGTGTGTGCAAAGTTTCCTCATAACTCCTGTAGGCTCAGTGGATATAGACTCTGCCAATGGTCCTGTGCCCACTCCCGCTCCACTTCCTGCCTGTTACCATTTTCAAAACCTTCTTCACTATGTGAAACAACCTCCAAGCAACCTGCACTTTAAAACATAATAAAGCTTTGACAAGGACTCATGCCAGTGCTCACCTCCCCACGAGAAAATGTGCCACCAAAACAAGTCCCCCCCCAACACTATGTTGCAGGAGCACCATCACTGCATCCTGGCCTTAGCCCCCCCCGAGACAGATGTGAATTAAAAAAATACAAACAAGCCAGAGGGTTTTTTAACCCTTTAGCAGAATGATAATGGTGCCGCCCCACGTTTATGAAAAAATAAACCTAACCTTAACCCTGGATTGCCCAATTTCCCATAATGCAGGAAAATGGATCTTGTTGACACCCACATATTTCAAAACCCCTTCGCCAGTTTGTCTTTTTTGTATTTTAAGTTTGCAGTGTCAACACCCAAGCAGAAATAACCTCTATAACATTTTTAAAAAGTCAAATAAAAAAAAAAGAAAGAGCAGCACTCAAACCAGGACTTTGTTCTGCAAAATTTGATGGAATTTTCCATTAACAGCCACAGAGAGGTCATGCGAATGGGAAAGAAAGAAAGAGAAGTACACTCACCACTCAAAGTCAGCCTCTGTGCATTCGCAGAGTCCCGACGTCATTGACACCGAGTACATCTTTCCCATAACACACCTGGACGTGGGCTTCAGTTTCCGGTAGATTCTTTTCACTCCCATGAGGCACGGCTCACCCTGCGGGCCCCGTTTTAAAAAATAAAAGAGAGGAAAGTCATACAGAGACAGTTAAAAAAAAAAAAAAGAAGCTGCTTTTGTTACACTTGCCACCATAAATAATTTACACAATGCAACCAGCCATGTGTGCATCCCTCTGTGTGAAAAGCAACGCTGCCTAGCTTTGCTTCAGCTCGTTCCGCATTCCTGTTCAGCGAATATTTACGGCTTCGTACCGTGTGGTGAGCTAAACTCAACAACTGTTCATCGCAAGTGTCACACTGGAGCATTTGCGGCTTGAGTTCTTTTTTTTTTTAGAGGATTTCTTTTTGGTAATATTGCGATGAATGATTAACAAGGAGCTTCAGTTGCAAAAGCTGCCAGCACCCAATCCATTTTTAGCCATGTATCTATGCGCAGGAAGTGAATATGAAATCAGTTGAAGGAAAAAAAAAAGATGAGATGGATAACACCATCCTGTTTCACTGCCTCCTCCAGCCTACACTGCTGCTCTGCCTTTATTATAGGGACATTCTGTCTTTGTGCATTAGGTGTCAGTAGTGAGATGCTTTAAAAAAATCTGCCTGTCTCCATAAATAGACTTCCAGCTCCTGCAAATGCCCTTAATTTTCCCAGTGGCCTTAAAACACAAACGCTGTCCTCTGTTTTTAGATGGTGTTCAGTTTCTTTCTGCGGCTAACAAGGATCTCAACATTTAGGCAGGTTAGCCCTGTAATTGGCCCGGACCCTTGTCGTCCTCCATGCTATATGTTTTGATCATTATCCTGCTCAGAGCATATGGGCGTCTAAACCAATTACAGGGCTCGGCCTTGAATAAAGGGACGCTTTAAGTCTCTGGCTCGGCTTCAGGCCTGGCCAGGTTGAGGGGTTTTCAGCCAGGTTTAATATATGCAGGGGGGGGGGGGGGGGGGTTCACTCAGAGCATCAGCAGGAATCAGAATGAATATGCACAAGTGCTCCGAGAGCTGAGCGCGTCCAGGCTCAGTCCACTTGCTGCGCTGCCAGGCTGAAAGCAAAGAGACGCGTCGGCCCCTGCCGATGAAGCCTGGCGTTTGATCAAGGGGGCCCTGCACAGGCTAACCTCTGCATCAGCCAAACTTTAAAAGGCAGCACTGCGGAGGGAAGAGGCTCCAGACTTCTGATTATTTAATTTTCCATGGAGTGATTCATATCTCATTTTAGAATAACAGCTCATTACATTGAAATTGTTTATGAAGCCGAATGAGGGTGCAGCCACGAGGTTTGGATAAAGCAATGGGCTATTTTCAGTGGTGCCAATTTTTTCTATAGAATCTGATTTAAATCTGTAAATAAACAAAGCAAAAATTACTAACAATAATATTAAAATAATAAACAAACAATGTGTCACTTGCTTTACTGATAATTTGATCCATAATAGCATGTTACTTTGAAAGCAGATAGATTTTAAGGCTTCTAAAAGAAAAGATAGTTAGTGCATCCTCTAGTTTTTGAGCTCTAGATGTGCATTTTTTACCGAATGAAAAATAAAAAAAAACATTTTGAGGATGTGTGATAACCATTATTTGTCTGTGGTGGCACCGTCTGTACCTGGTTGTGCAGGTGCCACGTCTGATAATCCGCCTCTGTACATCTCCTGTTGAAGATGGACCTGAAGTCGATTTTCACCAGCTGCCACTCAGAGCGATGACTGACGTGGCCGAATATCCTGGAAAATAGTCACACACGCTGCTGCTTGTTACATATGAAACATGCTTCGTATAATGATCACACCGAAATGGAGATGTGCAGTGTTTTTTTGTTTTTTTTTGTTATTGTCAGAAAAACCTACAAAAGAACAGAAACAAATTGAGTCTCCCCATGTGTTGTGTGGTGTGTGTATCCGGACTCTGATACTTCTCATTCCTCTCTGCCACAGAGCTCCATTTTTGTCCAGAAATGATTAAAAACACAGCAGTGAGCCTCACTGTCGCAATGGATGACATGTGCCATCATTATGAAGAACATGGAATCCCACTAGTGTGGTGCCTGTTCACAATGTGTCTGTCGGTAGGGGCTGATTGCTTGGCCTGCGTTATTTCCAGGCTGCTGCCCACATGGTCAGTCGGTCTCGTTCGTTACTGCTGGAGTCGGCCGCTCCGCTCCAATAGTGACAGCATGGGAAGTGCCATCACAGTTGAGTCCCGCCTTTCTTAGAACCCACTGCATTTGTGCAATTCCCTCTTTTTCTTCATGTCATTTAACATATATAAAAGTGATTTATATATAAAAGAGAGTTTCTCAAGAACCGCTAACGCAACAAACGTTATGGACAACACTGCACTCTCTTCTCAGCGATACACTCAGGCTCATTAATGCTCAACGTTAGATATGTACTGTATATACAGAAACGGACAGAGCTTTCTGTCCTTATTCTGCATTCATTGTGTCCATATTTGTGCACGTTTTGTAAAAGGTTATGGATACAAAAGAAACAGAGCAGTACCACTGGCAATCAGCGGGGGCAGTTAGTTAGAAAACAGGGGAGGTAACATCATATATATATAAACATATATACATATAGTTTGTATGACGTGATGGAAGACGGAGGTGTTGATAGTTGTTTGAATGGCCCCTCCTAGGCACCTGAGGATGGGGGGTAAAGCTGGCCATCCGGAAGCGGGGGTTGGAGGTGCGATAAGCATTTCAAGATGTAAAGCACTTCTCATGCTGCACTTGTTTTTTTCTGCACACGAAAAGTGACAGAAATAGTTGAGAAGCTCAACACCTGCTTCTTCTCCTCCAGACAGCTGGCCAATCACTGCTCCCCGAAGAAGTCGGTTTGCAGAAAAAAGATCGTTGGATGCGTCTGAAAGATGCAGTGGGGATGGCTTTTTTAAAATTTAATTTTTTAATTTGTTTTAACTGTTTTAACTGACAAGGAATTTATATGGCATACACACAGGTACCTTAACCTTGTCTTTGTTTTTCTAGCATGGTGAGTTTATTCAGGAGCCAGTGAAGAGAATCAGGAAATATTCGTAAAGAGAGGGGCATAAAGATATAACCTGAAATATACAGCTCACCTTATACACTATTTTCACATTTAACTTTTATTTTTTGTTCCACAATGTGATGTCATTAACCTGAGCTGATGTGCTGTTATTAAACAAAACGTATGTCTTCTAAGTGCTCAAGCTAATCAGAATCAATAGCAACATTTTTTGCAATGGTCAAAATCAAGATAGCATCCAAGGTTATGAGACAACACAGATACATATTACATCCCCAGCTAAATTGAGTGGGTGTGTTTCCCCTCCCCCAACACACACACACACACACACACACACACACACACACACACACACACACACACACACACACACACACACACACACACACACACACACACACCACCACCACCACCACCACCATCCATAACACAACAAATTTATCACAATCAATCTGTCAATTAGCTCTCGAGGCGCCCGACCATGACAGGCACTTACTGTAAAAATGAGTACAAATTGATAAGAAATAAGTGCATGATGGTCTTATGAAAACTAATGGCGTGTCTGCCAGCTGAGAGGCTGCGTGCTCTAAAACTTATTCTCAGTGTTCACAATGCCAGCGTTGTCTTTTGCGACTCCTTCTCTTCTCGTTGAGACTGTTGCTGTGCGTTTTTCCTATTCTCTCTGTCCCTCTCTGCCTCTCCAGCTGTGCCCTATCACTCTCCTGTAGAGCTGACTACAGAGCCGACTGTCAGTCTGTCATTTATGGCAAGTGTCATGAAACATTGATGTAATGGCTCTGGAAACCCTTTGGTAACACATCCCACGGTCCTAAATCTTGTCTGCAATAAGGGAGTAGTGCTGCGTCATACCCTTATGCACAGACTTCAGCTTTGGGGCTTTTCTAAAAATAAGTGTGAACGAAAAAAGGGAATCTTCAAAAATCTGATTTCTGAGGACATGCCACAGCTCACTGCTCTTCTCACTTTCTTCAAGCTGTTAAAACTTTTTTTTAAAACAAAGTTTCACGTCTATTTTCTCAGCCTTTTTTTTGGGATCATTTTGATCATTTTCCTACAAGTTCTTCAAATGGACAGTAACGTTGTCGCCAGCTGCCAGAGCATTGATCTCCTGTGATCGTGATCCACCCAGTTTTGATGTTGGGTGCACCTTGAGAGGAACCTTTTTTTACTCATGAAAAGGAAAACAGACATGCTGAATTGTGCAGGATTAGATGAAGATGCAAGTAGCACAGGCTCGGGGTTAAATCACTTGCATATCCACAAAGGCAATTTGTTGTTACTTAGATTTTTCACTGTGACTGATAGATTTTCTTTTTTTTACAAATCTCTTTCACTCACGTCATGATGAGAGTCTCTTCCCCGGGCTCTCCCAGCACCCCGTCCACAAACAGAGGCGTGTTAGTGAAGCTGTACTTGTTCCACTGCCGTCCTTCGTCAAAGCTCAACCTGGAAACACAAACAGCCATTGCACAGGGGACCAGTGCTAATCCCCCGACAGTGTGCACAAGCTAATGACCCTGAGAGTCGTCTAACAACTGTATTTCATATTCAGCGCAGAGCTGAGGCGCTCTGCTCAGTGAACACTGATCAGTGGAAGCTAGACTCATTATGGCTTCAGACACAGAAAGGTGAAACAGGATGGCAATTGTCGGAGCAGAGCTTTCCATGGCTCATGGGTTTTCTATCTAGAATAATATTTCCCCCCAGTGCGAGGAAAACTCATTTGCTTTAGTCTGACTAACTTCAGTCTTGAAGCTTCCTCCGAGGGAATTAGTCATGCTGTGACAAATGCCGCCTCTGTCATAATGACTCACCATAGGTGTCGGATGGGAAGTGGAGTGTGTCTTATTGCAACCAAGGCGCCTCCTTGGTCAAGATAGAGCACTGCATACTCCTCATCAAAGATCTGCAAGCACACAACAACAATCCAGAGACGACGCTCAGTGGCGGCTTGTTACCCGTGAGCATGTCTAACACATGTCTGCACACGGCGACGCCGCATCCCTCCAGCTACACGAGCACACAGTAGACATCACAGTTAGACCTTGCTACATCAGCTTCTGAATAATTACTTTTCATTGTCATGTTTAATTAGAAACAAGCGCCATCAATTGAAAATGGTGAGGGCCAACTACCTGCGCTGTGTGCAGGCACTGAAGCAAATTACTCTTAATATTTGATTTGATCATCAACATAAAAAAAACAATGGCTCGTGTATGTGGATTAAACGCCTGAATGATAAAATGAGGGAGAGTCCTCAATGCACCTCGGATGCATTTTTACTACATGCATTTGTGTTGTATTGTTTTATTTTGCCTGCTGTAAAGCACTTTGTTGTTTGAGTTGATAAGTGCTATACAAATAAAGTTATAGTTATTATTTACACTTATACCTTCATAAGGGGGAGTTTACTTGTTCTCCCTGTGTCTGCAAGGCTTTCCACCCACAGTCCACACACATGCTGCTGACTCTGAATGTGAATGTGCTTGTCTCTATATGTCGGGATGTGATGGATTGGGGACCTGTCCAGGTTGTATCAACCTCTCGCCCAATGTCCTCTGGCATTGGCTGACATGGCTGTGACCCTCAAAGAATAAGCGCTATAGCTAATCGGTGGATGGACTTTCATGTGTTTAAGCAATCCAACTGAGCTGAACTTTTCAGCGGCAGTAATTTGTGGTTCACGCCGGGCAAGGCTCACGGTAGCTGTGTCGTTTTTGGTCCCCCCTGGCAACAGAGCCCGTGCACGAGGCTCATCCCCTTGCATCGGAGCCTGAAGCATGCATAACGCGGGCAGCTCATGCGGGGCCTGACGGGAGGTGCCCCTTCCACGTGGAAGGAGTGGAAGTATGAGGAGGTAGGAGGAAGATCGCACCAAAGGGGGGTTTCACAAAAGCGTCTGCACTTGGGGGGAATACAATCGTGGCTCCAAACGGGAACTATTCAGAAGTCGTGACCTCCATTGACCCAGACATCGCAGGACTGTGTTCGCAGAAGCAGGCGCACCTTCTCATTAGTCTGTTAAATGTCAAAACTCACCAACATGCTGGCCAACTTTTAACATGATTTGTATTGTGTGTGTGTGTGTGTGTGTGTGTGTGCGCGCATGCACTTGACCTGTTATTTCCGTTATTCCACAAGAGGTCCACGTTCCATCATTAATGCTTTGTTCTTCTTTGTTCATCTCTTGTGACAAAGCTATAACTTGTATCTATACACCAATGTTGGTCAGAGGTACTTGGAGAGCCTATTATTTTTTGAGGTGGTACATTGTGTAAAAAGTTTGAGAACCACTGATCTAAGCAATGGGGCGGATGAAGCATTTTCAAAGATGAAAATATGCACAATAGCTGCAGTGTCTTTGTGGTTACATGTTTATGCTTCGCAAAACAAAGTGAGGATAATTTGAATTTCAATTGAACTTTAACAGTAGGACATTGCTGCAGTTACAAAAAGTTTGCTCACCTGTCTCCACGTGTTTCCTGCATCTGAGGTGATGTACACACTGACGTTGCTGGGGGTCAGCTCCGAGCCAAATGAGCCTGAAGGTAAGACAGAGATTCACAGAACAGATAGACAATAAACCACAGTAAGTTTTTTGGGAGGAAAGGCAAACTGCATAATGCAAGGCACAGGAAATGAACTCCATGCGAGAGCAAATGAGCCGCGGTATTTAGAAAGAGCCTTTAGACTGACAGTAGTGATACAGCAGGGGGCTCCAGGCTGCAGCTGCAGACGGAGCCTGTAATTACACTGCTCCACAAGATCTACAGTGCAGTGCAACATTAGCCCATACTCCTAAATTAACCAATAAATCCAGATTACTGTATTCATCTTTCAGCACTTCTGGCCGCATTAAGACAAGCTCTATGAAGGCTGTACGGACTCCTTTACAGACTGCTGCACTTATTTTAATTTAGCCTGTAACTGGTGGCAGGCGGTTAAACACGAGGCTGGAAGCTACGGTCGGTGTTTCAGAGGTATGGTTACCTCAAAGTGTAAAACCTAACTGAGTGACAATGTGCTTTACAATCCCAAACATATAGAGAGAAAAGCTGACAGTTGAAAATTCAGATTTTCTTGACTTCCTTTGATGGATTTTCTCACCAAGGTGGAATTCAGTAAAGCCAAATTTTCCCAGCTGACGTTAAAGGGGCATTTTCTGGGTACTGTTCAATGGCTCTATGTTTATAAATGTAGATATGTTAATGAATGGTAATTGTAAAAACTTTTGGTAGCAGTTCAGTAGATTACCTCCGCTGGCAGGGACAGTGGCTGCAATGTAGTCCAACAGTAAAAGGCTTATATTGTTATTCAGGGTCTTCGCTGCAGTCTGTCAACATTGCACATGTTTCACTCAACAAGTCTGACTCTCAACCCTGCAGTAGGTCTTTAGATTATTGCGTCTCTCTTCTTCACTCTGCATTCGCCTAATTTTCCGGAGCTCTTAGATCATACACTCCAGCTAAAACAAACAGGGACAACCATCGAAGTCGGATGCTGCATCGATAGTGTCCACATCAGAAAAATATTCAGCCATAATAGTTTGTCTCAGTAAAATCCAAACTCCTCTCTCCAACTCTCTCTCTCACTGATGTTTCCACTTCCATTTCCCCCCAAGTTGAAGAGCAAACAAGGAGATAGACAGAGGCAGCAAGCAGAGGAGGGACAACGAGCAGTTTATAGTGAATCCTTTCATTGAGCGAGAGATATTTAAGCGAGTCTTAGCAAAGGTACTCAGTAAAGAGCAACTTAACACAGTTAGAACACAGCCCAATTTATATATTCCAAAAATACCTTTAAACCCATATAAACCTGCTGCAGGTCCCTTTATCGCGGTATACCACACAAACACAGATTGGACCAACAACCGCTCAAACTGCAGTTCAGTATCTTGGCCAAGCACTTTAGGAGCCAGGGATCGTGCAACAGAATCTCTAATTAGTGGCTTTACCTCCTAAGCCACAGCCGCCCCACCATACATTCTCGTCCAAATTTCATAGAATAGTAGTTTCACTCTCATTCTAATGTCTTCGCCTGCTGTGTGTTGCCTGGGATTTCATGAGTGTGTCTTTTTCCCAACAGAAACTGAAAGCGGTGACAGTAAATCGAGTCCTGTGGAGTCTTCCACCTTCACTGAGCTACTGGATTTTCTGCTACGACTGAACAACTGCTGCGAGGAACGTGACAGATTGGAAATAAAAAACACTGGAAGTGTTATTCATTGACTGTACATTCACAAAATCAACCAAAAGAAGATTTGTGTCAATTTACTTTTGAAAGGAACATTTTTCTCTTCTTGAGAATTTGTGTTTTCATCCCAGGTTGTGTTTGACTGCTTTTACTGTTGTTAAACAGCTTTTTTGAATCAACCTCTCTGAGATTTTGTGTTTTACACCATTTCTGAAAACATCAGTGAACACTGAACTTCAGTCATGCAAGCTTTCAGAAAATTCTGAGGTCAGAGGTCACGGATACCACAAGAGGCTAGCATGCATATGGACTCTTGTCTTAAAAAACAGCAGCAGCAACTGACATCTTACGAAATTGAAGCCCATCCCATCTTCCCACCGTTGACCTGTGGGTAATAACTGTCAGTTCCAGTTACTTATTATCCATCCCAAACCTTTAACTTAAGTAATGAACCACAGAGTAGAAACCCTCACCTTAACACTGAATTATAAATTGCATGCAGGGATGTGGAAACTGGCCACTCAGGATTCAAAGCTGATAGTTATTATATAATCATTATAATATTTGTTTATTGTCTTAATCAAGAGTGAATAATCACTCATTACTTTGAAAAAAAAGTACCACCATGCTGTAAGTCCATCGCGTCAAAAACTGAACTTAGAACTAGGTCTTTACAATCAACTGGACATTGACAACAGATTACACAATATTTGTGATATTTATACTGTTGCACTTTCGATGTCACCATATGCAGAGATTTCACCGGAGAAGTGAAGTGCTATCATCAGAGTAATGATGTCCAAAACTACCAATTTCAATATAAATTGGCAGGTATATCCACTATTCCACCTCTTTCGACATATTGGTTATGTCACAAGCTAATGATGAATATTTCCTTTGATTGTTTTGGACATTTTGTCATTTAAAGAACGACAAGTAACGAAACAAAATCAGTCAATTGCTCTCACAATTCACAATATTTCACCAATGTCCCAGCACCCAAACTTTAAGAATGAGCTTGGCTTTCTCCCGAAACCCGAGGGGACTGTCTCTGTGTTTGTGACAGTGTCGGCCCATCCAGGAGTAAATATCACTGAGGTGTGAATTCAGCTGAGGGGGCAGCTGATCTTCATTTCTTTGTTTTCCCCCAGAGTGAGTCGCTGGGAGACCTTGCTTCGTCTCCCGTGTTCTCAGGGACAGTGTGATGCTCTGACGACTGAGCCAATGAGAATGTGTAGTGTTCTGTTGTCCTGTCAATCGCCCCTGTTTGAAGGTGAGGATGACACACGCATGTTGTCCGATTCCTGTGGGAGTCGTATACTGATGCTGAACAGGGACGGACAACTGAGGACAAGAGTTCAAAAAGTGCAAACAGCCAAATTCGGCTGCATAGGAGACGTCAGCATTGAAGAGCTGCAGCGGAAACATTACTGCACAGAAGCGTTGAGTGCCAAGATTTCCAGCTAATTCAAAGAGGCAGATTTCTTTTCTTCTTTGTCGGCCTAAGTGATTTTTATGGTCTTTGTCTCTTTGAGTTAGCATAACATTATCTTATGCATCCATGAATGGAAAGAAGAAAGACGAACAAAAGGAGATACACAAGTCGATTGTGAACACCAGTGCCAATAACAAAAAATATAAAAAATGAACCGCAGAATTGGAGATGGGTTTTGTTTATGCCTCAATTTTTGTCCTGTGATGAATGAAGTTTAAACAAACCGAACAATTCAGAATCCATTTGATGCAACTGGATGCATTCACTTAACATTCTTTTCAGGAGCACTTGCTGTCTGCAAAGTGTAACTCATTTCTAATCTTAAAATGCTTTAATCCAGTACCTTTATAAAAATATATGTGGGCACCTGAGAGGAGTCATTTGTTTACCACTCAAGAATGACAAAGAATGCATCTGTTAATAACTGTATAAGAGATAAACAAAAAAAGGTCAGAAGTGGTTTTAACAGGAGAAACTAAAGAGAAAAGAGAGGAATCCTCAGAAGTGCAAGAAGAAAGACGATGGAGACGACATGTCAGTCAGAAGAGATTCCCTTTCACCCACCTGATGCGACAATGATCCCCGGCGCTGACTCCCTGCTGGCTATGTTTCCAGATGTGTAGGGATTTGCAGAAACTTGGAGATGGAGATGTAGCGAACAGTACGGCTGTAGGAGAAAAATCAGAGAACTCAATCATCAGAGCTATCAAACCAAGTCTAAACAGTATCAATAAAAAGACTATTCTGAATAAAGCGGCTGCGGCATCGACTCCCAAGTCATAAGTTACAAACACCATTTCCCCATTGGCTGGGCTCACCATTAATTTTGATTGGGTTAACCTTTACCGACACAATTCTCATTACGACCCAGCAAAATGCCAGTGGTGCAGGCCATGTTGTGACGGGCTGTTTAGAGGTTTATTAAAACTCTGACATTTCCTGACAAATGACTGTGTAATATGGGTGGAAGGCGAGGCATGCCACAGAATCACTAATTGGTTTATCAAAGGAGGTTGATGATTTTCATATATGGGCAATTCTACCGAATTAGCTCAAATCAGTGCTGCAAACATCTTTGAATACGAAGTGTCTTTTCCCTAAACTTTTAATACATGTGAATTGCAGTTACAGTTGATTCTCTTATTATTTTCATATGGATTTTATTACCCCTAGCCCCAACCCCCCCGACATTGGTCACAACGAAAACACAATAATATACATTATAATTGGAAGGGTTACATTGTCTTATTTAAATTTAGTTTTCATTTCTCTGCTTTTGTTTTCACGTTTTCACAGGTAAACCCATGCCAATATATTTTATATTCCATTTTTTCAAGTGTAATTTATAAGATTCGTTGTATTTAAAACGTTTTTTTTCTTGACTGTCATATCTGTTATATCTCACAATATACAATTTATATTTATATTGACAGTAATGTGTTGGTAGTAACACAGAATGTCAGCTGCACATATGCAGGCAACACATACAGCAGACACACATCTGATGGTAAATGTCAACACAGAGCAGTATCTGGATGTCAGATTACTCCTCCCTGCAGAGCTGTAGGATAGAGTGGATGTTGAGGAGAGCAGAGAGAAGAGACAATGTGCACAAACACATTGATTTTCGACCATAAATAAACATCTGACAATGTGGACGTTCTGAGAATCATTTAAAACATTTTTTTTTACAAGGATCATCAATGAACACATTTAACCTTTACTCTTTCCTGTTTTATCCTTTTACACCCCGAGTCTTCCTACATTTTCCCAACTTTTGATTTCCTACTTTTCCAGTTTCTACATTCTTTGATGAATTACCCACATTGAGTCTGGTTCTACAGGTTTCTTCCAGTAATGAGGGAGTTTTTTTCTCTCCATAGTCACAAAAGTGCTGCTCATTGTGGGAACTGTTGGGGTTCTCTATACATTTTAAGTTCTCAACCTTAATGTTATGATTTGTTGCTGAAAATTGAACTGAATTGAGTACCTTTTTATTCATTCATTTTTTGCCATTGAACTTCTGAAGCACTTTGCAACCTTGTTTAGATAAGTGCTATTCAAATACAATTATTATTATTATTATTATTATTATTATTGGATCAGTTGTAGATTGTCCGATACATCTGCTGAACCACTGCATTCAAGCGAAACCTATAGTTTCCCACTGAAATCCAGACTTGTGACTAAATTTATTTCAAAAAGGTGGGACACAGCTCCTCACCATGGAGCCATGAGAGAGGGCACACACACTTCCTGGTCAAGAATATTAGTATGGCTAAAATTCATCTCAGCCCATGGATTAAAACTTAAAACAGTAGTGACATGAAAATGTAGTGTAAAAATTTATTTTTACATTAAAATTCTTGATAAAAATACATTAAATTAACTTTGCTTTAAAAAATATTAAAAAATATATTTTTGCGAAAAAAACCTACAAAAATAAAATATTTAGATTTTAATACAATTTTCTAAATTGGGTGTTAGTGTTAAAACAAAAGGCTCCAGAATAAAAGTTCTCGATACATTTAATTTTTTATATGCATTAAGCATATTGCTATCTCAAATATTATTCTGAGTTTCAATAGAAAAAAAGAGTTAAGTAAAGATCTGATATTTACAAACATAAATGCTCAATACATTTTTTGGATGTTGGACAACAGTTTGACAGAATGGCCGACATGTTAGATGAAGATACATCAGATCTATGTTATCCTCTGAGTCTGGCTATAACTCTTTTACAAATATTAGCAGAGAGTGATACACTGTTAGATTGTGTATTTAAAATTCCAGACCTTGAGTCAGATCGACTACGAGAAGCAGCCAACTTTGAGATACTAAGACAGATAAAAAAAACAAAAAAAACAGACAGCATTGTCTTCTCTGCCTGACACCTCTTTCTGTCTGTGTTTCTTAAATGGGAGGTCAGCTTATTGGACTGAATCAAAATGGCTGACCTTTCTGCTCAGCAGCCTCGGAGCACTCAGCTTTGACGGGCGCTGCTCTTTTTTGAGCTCGGCCTCTCATTGCTGCTGGGATCAGTCAACTCCTGTCAAGGCCCCTCTTTGATGGAAGTGCACACTTATAAAAAAACATGCATGAACTCGCGGATAGACACTCACTAGCACACAGTGAATGTTGTTGCCCCTCAGGTCTTTGCTCGGCGCCTGCAGCAGCCTCCAGTCTCTGCCTCTGTTGTAGGTGATGTGCGTCTTTACTTGGTTATCCGTCTTCCTGTTGGCCAGGAACATCCCTTTTATTCCCGCTACCTGGGAAATTAGAAAAAAAAGCAGCTCACAGCTCCGGGGACAACGCAGCCACGTGTGCTAGCCTCGTCCGTACCGTCTGTACTTTATGTGGCAACAGAGCCACATAAAGTCACACACACTGAGTGGAAAATGATCGACTGTCTGGGAGCTTGTGAGTAATCAATGTGTGTCCTAAATGAATCTGACTCCTCGCTTGTGGCTCACAGGAATAAGTGAAGGGATGCAGAATTGAATCAGTGACAGTCGCATCAGGCAAAGTAACTCTACTTTGGTAATTGTCACATACTTCAATCTCCCTTGGAGGAGAGATTTAGCATATTCTACATTTTGGGTGGTGACCCCAATCAAGAGGGTGGATTTGATTCTACCGCGGAGGCCACAGGAAGGCATGAGCGGCATCACTAACAGCTTCCTTTTCGGATTCAGGTAGACCTCTCCATTCAACTTGTACTGCTGATATGTCTTTAAATACCCTACCTGCACACTGGAGCCACAGCTTCAGCATTAGCTCTTTAACTCACTTAATTTTTCCCCCCTTTTTTGGATTAGATGCATTTTGTGAAGTAATATCTGCAGTTATTCATCAAAGAAAGAAATAATCTCAGCCTCCCAAAAATTTATATCCCTGGCACAATCCCCTCTAGCCTTTGTTGATGTCAGCACTTTGAAGCTGCTTCGTATTCACACAATGTGCTCTGAAGACTGTAGGCCTACCGCAGCAGGGTCTTTTTTCCCACAATGACAAAAGAAGCACGTTTCATCATCTCTGTCGCCAAGCTCTAAAATATTGATCACTGTTCATAATAACTTGCAGGCTAGGCACTCATCAAGCAGGCCCTTTGTTTGATGCTGCAGACCTGGAGATAGAAAGAGGCCTCATGTGCAGCGTACAAATCCAACACTAAAGACCAAAGTTGATTCCCAGCATGGTGTTATATGTTCAAGTACAGATTTGATATCATGCCATTTGCAACCAAATGGGTTGTTTCTTTACCTCATATAGATTGACCATGACGTTGCCCTCGTGGCCCATGCTGCTGACCACATTCTCCAGAGCCAGCGTGTAGTAGACCCCTGACGTGTCGGACACATACAGGTTGTAGGTTTCGTTTTGGTTCCACTCCTGCACGGCTGCCACCACACGGTTCTCATCCGTACTGATCACATGCAGGTCCTGGCCGAGAGAGAAATGTATGGGATAACAATGGCACACTAGATAACCACAGTGTTGTATATTATTCTTTATCAGTCCCTTATCATTCTGTTTTGTTTTATGTGCAGCTTTTATGTGGATACTTGTTTTTAGCTTATATCTGTGCTGTGGTATATGATTGTTCAGAATAAAATCTGTCATAATAACATGAAAAGGATTTGTTCCAGCATTAATATGATCTTGTCAGAATGGTGAGAAACTAAGTACATATTTTTTGTCATGACGGAAGCACTATGCTGACAACGTCCTCACCCAGGGAACACGCTGTGTTCCTGTTAAAACATTTGATACCAACTTATCATGTCACTGCAAGGAATGTTTGCATAGTTTGTTAACCAATTTATAATATGCCAATTGATTTGTTCTTATAATAAAAGTTAATAATTTGTCATTATAAAATAAAATACATCATGTTATAATGTGCAAAGGGTTTCATTAAAACTAAACATCTTGTTCTAAACAGAAACTGCAGGATGTGGCAGCATTAAGTGCCAACATATTAGTGCATTAAAATCTACAGTACATTGTAATATAGATGCAGCAAACTCTCTTAAGAACACTGTGTAAGTACTAAGATTAGACATTTAAATGGATCTGAAATTAATTCAATACAAATACATTTAATCTGAATACACCCTTATATGTAATTAACATCACCTCTCAGGATGCTGTACGTGCCAATAAGGAATAATAAACTTTTATATTGTATACTGTTCTTAGACACCTGCTGGGTTTAATCATATGCAACAATCAGATATGTTACATCTTCTGCAGTCACATATTTGAACTCAGAGGATACGGCAGTCATTAACACTACGCCAGGCTTATCGGGCAGAGATTATGCAGCCGAGGCCATGCTGTTCGGTTCTGTTCTTCATCTGCCTCTCACTGTGCCAATAGCACCTTGCAGTGAGCAGACATCAACCGGGGAGGGGGGCCCGGGGCTTGATTGAATAAAACATGTTTAATTGTCAATGGAGGACGTGACAGGCAAGGCTGTGTTCGACGCAGAGCAGCACGGAATAACAACTCTGGGAACACTGTTGAGAGTTGCTTTTGGTCTTGATTTGCCCGTAAATAACAAAAAGGAGAGTCACACAGAGGCAGCGCATTACTGCAACTTTAGTCCACGTAAGCGAACAGGGCTGGGAGCGTACTGATGTGTGCCTCGGCATGCAGAGAACGTCCACAGGCTGCAGCTTTACATTCCTCCCATGTACCCTTGGTGACAGATGATGAGATATGGACTCTCACCAAATATCAGTTAATTATTCTCAAATCCGTTCATTTTGATGTAATGTTAAGGTGCAGATATGTTACTTACCTTGGGTAGGGTGTACTTGGGCAGCTTCATCGGGGTAAAGACGTCTCTTTTAGCAGACACGTAGTAGATTGGCCTCCCCGCAGTAGATACCTTAAGGTGATGAAGGCGTCGAGTGTAAACATTTGGAGAGACGCGTAGAATAAAGTCACCACAGGGACACATAAAGCTACACTTACAGCACCTGTCTAACAATGACCTTGAAAAATGTCTTGCAATATCCTCACACTTCGTACCTCATACACTGTAACAATGTTTTTCACAGAGTAAACTGGCCAATTACCCACCTGGACAAAGACATACTCATCTTGCACCACCAGAGAATTGGGGTCAATGTAGCCTGGGAATGGTTTGCCCTTGTTGGCATCTGTGCAGTTCTGCAGCTTGCAGGTGACATACAGTGCCTCTGCTCCCACACAAACACACACAAACAAACACACACACACAAAGACACACACAAGCACACATGTCAAGCCATGGCTTCTGCAATGTTATTAGCCAATGAAGAAAGGCAGCCTTCACCCAGAGCCAAGCGGCCTCCTTAGGCTTCCTACATTACTCGTGTCAATAAAGTGGTCCCAGTAAGGGAGGAGCCGGGCAGAGGGGAAGACAGATGACCACAGAGGCCAATTGCTTTCTTTGCCTTCAATCGCAGCGCTGGGAGAGACCTGTCCCCACGTGTTAGCCTCTGCCAAAAAAGTGTTGGCTTCCTCCACGCGCACATGATCAATAGTGATAGTCTCTGGCTATGCAACTGTAACATCTGACACAACTAATGTTTGCTGTGTGTGTTTGCATGGCTGTCTCTGTCTGTTGTGTTGGCCTCAAAGAGGGTGTTCTCACAGAAAGATGGCAACGATACCTTGAGAGCTTTTTGAAAAATGAGCGAACTGAAAAAGGATGTGGTATTTATTGAGTATTAAAAGGGCACTCCATCAGCTTTGCGTTGCGACTGAAAGAAGAAGGGCTTAAATCGTTGCAGCCGAATCTTGTCGTGCCTGATATGGTTTCAACTTCATAACTGTTGACTCTTTAATTTCTCATAATGCACGTGATCAAAACCCAGGTCAAGATTACCACCTAATGACATCATCATCCCCTGATGAAATCACATGATACATTATACTATAAAATATACACTATGTTAGTAAAGTGCTTTTTACAGTCACTCTCCCAAGACTATAAACTGTTTAAAAAGACGGAGATCCCCTTCAAAACATGATTTCAAAAGTTTACTAAATGTATTGCAAATATATAATTTGTTTATACCATTACTTAAAAGTCTAAATCGTAAATGGCTCGGGGAGAATAATCTTAATAATAAATTGGAGGAATTATGGGGACAAAAAAAAAACTGACAATGTACTTTTTTCGAAAGATTCTGACATCAGATGTCGTAAGGAAATTAAGTCAAATTCTATATATCAACCTACAATATCCCAGTGTTCATTGTCATTCAGGAGAATAAGTGACATTTCTTGGCCACTGAGCTAAATCACTTGCTTTTAAAAGCATTCTAATATATGCATTACTTTTCTCTCCATTGTCATTGTGTGTCCCCAGACTTGGCCATTTGCGTTGTCCCTTTGCATTACCCTTCAGCAGAATTGTCCACACAACTCCTGGTTCCTCTCTACTTTAGGACAATGCTCAGGGTACAGTACAAAGACAGCAGAAAATGGAGAGCTGAACTCGGAATTCAATTACTCACGTCCTTCAGAGATGCTGGTTTCCAGGTGAATTAGGCCCGGCTCTTTGTCCAGACCCATTTTCGACCTGAAAGGAGGACAAATGTGTTTCAGGAACATCACTGCTGGTCTTTTGCTGTTGGGCAGGTGCTACCTACCGTGGATGCTGTCTGACCTGAGCGATTGCATGCTGCAAAGTCAGACAAATGTATAGCTACAGCGTGGGTTGGACAAGTGCTATGACAGTTGCAGTAAACATCAGCAAGCAATTGGCAGCATAAATTACCACATGTATGTCTTCATCGTCATTGGCAGTTTAAAGTGTAAGGAGAAGAAAGACCTCAGGTTTACTGAGTGATCTAAATGTTCAGAGGCCCCAGAAGGTCCCTTCCCCCCCATAGAAAGATGGAGGAGGATGTTTCCTAACATCATTAGAAGAGGAAAAGCCATTGATTTTCTCGCTACAGTCGGGATGCCCGCAGTTGGAATAGCATATAATCATTACGGCATTAAATATGTATTAAAAAGACTGGGGGATCAGAGGAGAAGCAAAGGCAGAACACACATGGAGGGGCGAGAGAGACGGGGAGGTGGAGAGAGAGAGAGAGAGAGAGAGAATGTGTGGACAGGTAGCACACACATAAATGGGGAGAGAAATAAAAGGGGTCCGTGTGAGAGGAATGAGAAGCAGACACAGTGAGAGAGAGAGACCACCATAGCCTCTAATCATTATACTTATCGGTAGTATTGGTCATTTCCCAGATGAAACACAACTGTGAATATGATGGCCTACTTATCCAAATTTACATTTCCATTTTTTCCTGAATAATCCATTCAGGTACCTAAGAGCAGTGGTAGGCAGTCAGAGACAAAGTCTTTGAGTTAGCGGAGCTATACGGTTTGTTTAAGCTTGGGAGGCAAACCTCGGCTTTTAAGTCGCTGTGCCTCCAGTGGTGTCTATGTGTGACACCGGTTTGGGCAGCTGTGTGGTCTCTGTGGAGACTTGGCATGGGAACAGGTGGAAAAACAACAGCACTTGGAAGTGAGATGGAGCTGATGCCTTGCAAAATATCGCACACGGGCAGCTGCACGTGTTTTTTTGAAGGGATATGCATGGTCACATGTTTAGCAGAACATTTTATGACTGCACACAATAAGCTCACAAACTGATTAGCTGAGAAATGTAGAGCACCGTTTGTTCCACTTCACACCGACCGGCGCTGTGTGGCGGAGCACTGCTCAGGTCGACCCAATAATACGCTTACACTCTTCATCTTCCTTACATGTTTGGTGGCCACATGTGCAGCAGACGTAAGCTCCCTCTGCAGCCTCATTATCAGGGCTTCCACCACACCTACCGCACAGTGTGCGTCCTAAAATAGATCTCTGACAGCTTCTGCAGCATCAGCCCTCCAGGCTCCCTTCACTCCTGGCTGCCCAGCTTGTTACTACCCTGACAGTTCCTCCGCAGTTTGCTGAGGCAAAAGCTTTTTGTCTTATGTTAGAAACAGTGTCGGGGGCAGACACCACTGGGTTAGAGAAGCACCTGTGTGGTGGTGAAACTGTTTAGCTGGGGAAAGCATGGAAGAGCAGGTCACAGTGATGGTGAATGTAATAACTAAAGATATGCATGCATCTGAAAGAATAGGAATGACAACAAATAAAGAGAGCAGTATGTCATAATTTGGGTTTAAAGGCTTTGCTGAGGCGGAACAGATTATTTACACCCTGTAAAAAGGAAACCAATACTAAGACTTAACTAAAGACTCATTTTGAAGCTTCCCTCTATAGCTGCACACTGTCAGTCATATAAAGTAACTGTCTGCCACAGAGGAAGATCAGGCATGTCAGACACATGAATAATGGAAATCTTAAAAACCTCTCTGGCTCATCAACTCTTCACTCTGTGGAGCAGAGTGACTAAGTCTGTCCAGGACATACACAGTGTCAGAGCTGCTCTTCACTTGGATTTTAATTCAACATTAGCTTTAGTTTCCAGGCAGTTACAGTTTTTTCTTCTTAGCAACAAATCAAAAGTGCATCAATTGCATGAAATACAGTGTTGATGACAAATAGACACATTGGAGCTTTATGTTGTCAGGAACTGGTCTCAGTAGTTTTCCAGACATCTGGAACTGACCAAATCCAGAAAGGCAAATACATCAGTACAATATGACTGACAAATTAATCTGTTTTATATTGAATATTCATTAGCATCACTTGAAATGTGTCTGCTATTCCAATACATTTGCTTGACTGCTGTCTTGTTACTATGCTCTCTGTATAAAGGGGTACATTATTATGAATGCCTCTTTCTGTATCATGTTGGTGTCTGGAGAATGGCATCTGTAGTTTTGATTGGTTCAAGAAGACCGAGAGAGAGGTGAGTTCTCTCTAGAACATTCTCCTGCTATTGATTAGCAGCTATAGTCGCTCAGCATAGGTCAAAAACCAGCTGGTTCGAAAGCTATGGAGCCATATTCATTCATTTGAGAGAAAAAAAATCAACTCTTGTTTCCGAATTAATGGGATTATTATATCAAAATAAAAAATAAAAAACTGTTGTAGTTTTTCTGAATTAACCAAATGGCCTTTAATACCAAGGGAATGTCCTACCTGTGTAGTTTGATCTAGTTTGACCTTGGTTTAGGTTTGAGACATTGGGAGGCACTTGTGTCTTTAGGTCAAATTGATGAAATTGTCATTAGTCTGTTGGCTTTGTTCAGGAACCTCAGGACTACGTGATTGTAACCTGCAGAAAGCTAAACCAGAAGAGATATATAAGAACGGATAGATGGATGGATGGATAGATAGATAGATAGATAGATAGATAGATAGATAGATAGATAGATAGATAGATAGAAGGATAGAAGGATAGATAGATAGATAAAAGGATAGATAGAAGGATAGATAGATAGATAAAAGGATAGAAGGATAGATAGAATGATAGAGAGATATATAAAAGGATAGATAGATAGATAGATAGATAGATAGATAGATAGATAGATAGACAGACAGACAGACAGATAGATAGATAGATAGATAGATAGATAGATAGATAGATAGATAGATAGATAGATAGATAGATAGATAGAAGGATAGAAGGATAGATAGAAGGATAGATAGATAGATAAAAGGATAGAAGGATAGATAGAAGGATAGATAGATAGATAAAAGGATAGAAGGATAGATAGAAGGATGGAGAGATATATAAAAGGATAGATAGATAGATAGATAGATAGATAGATAGATAGATAGATAGAAGGATAGAAGGATAGAAGGATATAAGGATAGATAGAAGGATAGATAGATAGATAAAAGGATAGAAGGATAGATAGAAGGATAGATAGATAGATAGATAGATAGATAGATAGATAGAAGGATAGAAGGATAGATAGATAGATAGATAGATAGATAGATAGATAGATAGATAGATATACAGACAGACAGACAGACAGACAGATAGATAGATAGATAGATAGATAGATAGATAGATAGATAGATAGATAGATATACAGACAGACAGACAGACAGACAGACAGACAGACAGACAGACAGACAGATAGATAGACAGACAGATAGATAGATAGATAGATAGATAGATAGATAGATAGATAGACTTTTTTGTCAGTCCCAAAGTGACAGAAATGCTCCTTTTGCAGGGCTCAACAATACACACATAATTCACAATGGAAAAAACACAGTACATATATTGAAAACAAGACCCTTGTTTGAGAAATATTTAGTAATGTTATGCATGTGGCTGATGTAACTATCTTACTAAGTGGGAGCTAAATAGTTCAAGTTAATGATAAACTTTTTACAAGGGCTTGTTTATTCAAAAAACAACAACAACAACACAAAAACAGGGAGCACAATGTTATTGCATAATTCTATCAAATTTTCATCCAAAGAACAATTTTCTTGGGCAGGCCACCAATACACACTTGAAGTTAAATTTGTGTGTGCTACTTCAAAATGTAACCATGTCCAGACCTGTGTACTCACCAGTAGAAGCGATTCGGAGCCACTCTCTCATGCACCAGTTGCCACCTCCTCCCGAACTCCACTGAGCTGTAGAGCTGCAGAAAGACAAGCAGGCATCACTGAGTTTTTATTCACATAGCATCTTAACAGCCGATCAAATTTACAATTCTGTGCAACACAAGCTGCCTTACTATCAAATGCTATGTTTGCCTTTTTAAAAGGCACTTGGGTTTGCTTTCACACATTGACTCAGTACCTCAATCATCCTTCAAACAGCTGCAGAGGAACAATGAGAGGGAGATCGGCTCTCTCACAGGGTCTCACAGGCACACACACACACAAACGGTTGTACTACTTCATTTGTAAGAACACTAGACCCATCCCCTGACCTCAACCGTATCAATGGAACTCAAACCCAAATGATACCTAATTCTAAACTGAACCTTCAAACCAAGTCTTATCAGTCAAATAGTCCATTGAATAAGGCGAGGGCTGGCCGAATTGTCCTCACATGCTTTGTCAAAGGGCAGTTTTAGAGATATGGAGTTGCATTAATATCCTAGAGACTTCGTGGACCCTAATCCTCTGACCGTAACCCCTTGCCTGCCCCTACCCTGAACCTTTATCCGGGGGCAAGCAGCTCGTCGAGAGCACCCGGTGACCTGAGGCTGGTTCTGACCTGAATCTTCAGCAGTAAACTTGACCAGTGGTGATATAACAAGCAGGAGTTGGAAGACTTCTTTCAACACCTCATATGTGCACGGCGGCTTTCACACTGCTGCTGCTGCCAACCCTGTCTTTTTCCACTGAGTTTGCCTTCGATAATGTTCATCAATAATAGCCTATAATAATCATTTATAATCATTATTATTATTAATAATAATAATATTAATAATAATAACAATCTAATAATAATCAGCATCCATTGTTGATTATAGGAAGAGAGAGAAAGAGAGCACAGTTTCCAATTTCTCCTGTAATAACATATTATATTTTTTATATTTAAAATTTGTGTATTTTTTTCATATTTAAAAACAATATATATTTGTTGGTAAGCAGTACATATTTGTAGTTTGTAACCTGAACAACCTAGATCCCCCCGGATCTACAGAGCAGCCATATTTACAACTTGTTCACCTGTTACATCAACAAAAAAGAATAATCCACAATATTAGCAGTCTGATGGTTGATATGAATTACTGGGGTGGAGTCGTATTCCCAGCTGCTCCTAATGACCCTAACCTCAACCAGTAATCCAAAAATCAACAACTGGCGACACGGCTGTGTCCCCAGTTGCCTGTAGTCTGAAATGTGTACCCAATAGCCCACACCCATTGCACACACACACGTACTTACAGGTTCTTTATTTAAAATTGGATCCTAAATTGGATTAGAATTTAAATCAGATTCAAACACAGACAAATAACGTGGCATGCACGACACTTATGGTTGAAAAAATTGTATGCCTTTCTCTTACAAATATTCATTACTGCAGAGGCCCACAGGGGCATATACAATAAAAAGCACGTTAATAATGGAACTGTAAAGAAATATGTGCAGGATGCAGGGTTCCCTGAACTAAAGAAATGTGGCTGCGGCTGTAACAAGCGTGTGAATGGGAGAGGGAGAGGGAGAGGGAGAGGGGATCCACAGCGTGGCGGGTGGTCTCAATACAGCCATTGTTCACTCGTCAGTAAATCACTGGATTGCTCAGATTCTACCTCAGTGCACAGAAAGGGCAGAGGCAGCATGTGAAATCTCTGTGTGATGGAACTACAGTAATTGTCCACATACATAAGAATGCATGTGTCTTAATTTGTTCCCACAATTGTTCCATTGAGATTCCGCAGGTCCTCATTTCCGCTGATTTAAGTTCAAATCTGTAACTAAAAGAATTAATCAAGTCAAGTATCTGAGATTTCTACGTCTTCCAGAGTATAAAGCTGCTTTCAGACATGCGCTGACAGTATTAAATCCACAGAAACTCTGGACCTTCCGAACACACTACAGAAGCAAAACTGTGAAAAAACAAAACAAAAACAAATGTTTCAGGATGGAAAAGCACAGACCCAACAACTAAAGACCACACATGTTAAAAGACCAAGGAACATGAATTGCGACACAGCTTGCAATTAAGATAGTAATTAACTGAATTGGACAGTACATCTTCTCTAACAAGCAACTGCTTTACACTGTAGTCTCTTAACATTAACATCACTTTGCATTTTGCTGCCCTGATTGGTTATGGGTATGTTGTGAGACATAAGCCCCTTAGAAATCAAGGATCAACTGAGAGGTTCCACACCTATTCTCTGCTTTCATAAACTGTGTGTCTAGATGCAGCAGGCAAACGTTTTCAGCAGGAAAAAGCTTTTAGAAAGTTAGGACATCTTACATGCTGAGCCCCACATGCACAGAAGTTATGTAATTTTGACCTATGACAAAACATGGTTATTTATATTTCGACGAAACTACAATTTTAACCAAATTGCTTTTCTTAGTACATTTCGTTGTTCGCTCTGCATCCTGCACAACCACCACTGACCCCACTGCAGTTAAATATACCACTTCATTCATTCAACAAATAAAATGCCTCTTATATTATCTTTCCATTATCTATACTGCTTATCATTTGAAGGTAGGCCGCTGGAGCCAATCCCAGTTGACATTGGGAGAGAGGCGGGGTTCACCCTTGACTGTCGCCAGCCTAACGAACCAGGATTTGAACAGGGGACCTTCTTGCAGTCAGCCATAACATGCGATGTCTTGCAGTTTACTTGAAACGAAACATAATTTCTAGTAGAATTAGCTAAAACTAAGTGGAAAAATATGAAATTTTTATAATTTCGGTGTAGCAACTCTTAAAGTGCTGCATCAAGTCAAACTATATTTCCCCCTCATATATTCTGCTGCTGTGTAAATGAACCCCATTGACTCCTTTGTCTCCAAACACACCTGCATTCTCTGACTAATCTGTTTACTCTGTAGCTTACAGCTGGAATTTAAAAAAGCGTAGAACTCCTCCAGTTGTTTCATGCTGGACTTTTTCCATTTAAAGCATGAGCAGCCATGCATAGCGTGTCAACAATCGTTTAATAGCAGATAAGAAAAAAATGAGACACTGTTGTTTATATTAATTTATTTTCTAATTGTATTTATTTACTCTCTTCTGAAGGGCAAAGTGTTGGCCTGCATTTAAAAGCTGCTCATGAGATCACATCCCCGACAGACAATCACTAGTATCAAATCATTAAATCCCCTGTTTTGAGTGTTAGAATCACAAACAGCACTGGTTCAGGATTGTGGCGTGGGGCTGCTGCCGTTTTTACATTCGGCAATAGATGATGGAAAACTGTTATTTAAAATCTACAATAGTATGCAGCCATGAGGAATCCTATTAGTAAACCTATTCTATTGATAAAACATTCATAATGCATATGGCTGAACCACAAAGCACTGCAATGAAGAGGCTTTTGTTTTGTTTTCATATCATCGCCACAGTTACTTTCACATTGATATTTCATATTAGCAACAACCAGAAGTCATGGGCTCATAGACAAGAATTACTGCTCAATTAATGATTTAACATTTCCCCACACCTTCGAGGATGACAGTAAAAAACAGTGAAGTGTGACTTTATTGCAGTCCTGACATGAGGCGTAGTAAATATATTTTCATTTGACGTGTTCGCTTCATTGGATCGTTCCACAACGGGCATATGCGCACTGTTCATCTATTCCCTGTGACTATTGCATCTGGTTTGTGTGTATTCTCGTGTCAAGCAGAGAGTGAACAACCGCACAGGTGATGAGATTTCCATGACTCCCATGCCAAGCTGTGCTAAGCAGATGCAAGCTGGAGGGGGTTAGCCTGGGAGGTATAGGGGTGAGGGGAGGGGGAGGAGGGTTGCAGGAAATCACTTTGACTAATTATCCTCCCACCGCAAGTTAGTTTGTAGCCAAGCAAGTGACAGTGTAGAGGTGGAGAGCAGGAGATGGGGGTGGGGTGGGACAGAGCAGCCTCCACAACCTCCAAAGGTATCTCAATCAACAAATGCAGCAGCACTGCCAAAAGGAGGCCAGGGAAATTGAAAGAGAAGCAGTTTTGTGGCAGAGACGACGCATGTGAGGCTGGACACGGGTGAGGGGAGGGGGTGCGTGAGGAGGTGAGTGGAGGGAGCAAGTCGGCACCTGCCACATAGGAGTGCACAGAGGGAGTGACCAAAGAACTTAAAACACAGCTAGTGAACTGTGGTTTGTTATAGTCATTGCATCACGCGGACATGTGTAGGGTTAGGGCCCCTTGGAAATGTGCATACATGGAGAATCCTTCAGTTTAGCAGTCACAAGGGAACAAGTATTGACCCCAGGCAAGTCGGCTGTGTTTTCACCCCGGTTTCTTTGTGATCGTTTGTTGTTTTGTCTGTTTGTTTCCTAGATTATGGGGTTAGGGTTAGATGGAAGGATGGAATGTGGGTCAAGATAGAACCCATTACATTTTCCAGGAATATTTTCTTACTTACTTTAACTTTGTGTTTTCTGACATTCTAATCAATTTCCCAGGAAATAATTCATGGATCTTGATGAAAAACAAAATAAAATCAGCCATGTATAGGGGACTGATATCTATGACTGTGTGCAAATTGTTTGAACTTAAGGTGGACTGTTGGGCCTTGACAGCGGAATGCACTCTACTCTATTCAGGTTTTGTATTCATTATTTTTTATTATCATGATATTTATAATTTATGATAATGAATGGATGCTTATTCTAAATAAGCTGCAGAGTATGTGTCTAATCGTATTGGTTGCAAAGGTAAATGCATTACTACAATAGCCTATACCACATATGACATCATTACTACCTTATGATCATGGATTACTTTGCCATGCATACGCTTTAGGTTGTGTCTATATAATGCAGCTGTAAATGCAGAGTTATTTTCAGATTTCTTTGTCACTTCTTAATTTTGTTACTTGTCAAATGACATATGATGGGGAATTATTTCCTGTTCAATATGAGCTATAGATTGCATCTCTTGGCAGACTTATACTGCCTCCGGTGGAGGTTTACAAAAATAGCTAAACTGTTGCGGACAAGTAAATACTTGTCTTAATTGGAAAAAGCAAAGCCACATTTGTCCAAAAATATTTCCCCGAACCAATGAGCACCAAAAATGCAATTATTTTTTGAGAGGTCCTTCAACTGTTAAAATGAAGTATGCACAGCACAGACGGCAATCTTCGACCTTTTCCATTTAGCCCTGTAACTCCCGAAGACATTTTCATGTGTATAATGTACATTCACGTTTTTACTTTCAACATTCAAAAAACTAAATCCTGCATTGTGCATATCATGTTTTGTTAACTTATAATTTACCCTGACCTCCTTTAAAAATAGCTCAGAAGTTTGAGTGTTGTGTTCCCTCAGTGAACCCGAGCCTGGAGCCTGAAATTATAAACATATACAGTACATCATTATCCTCAAAGTATTATTTAGGTGCTGGCAAAATGAATGTGAAATCATTTGAAACCTAGAAGCATTTGACTCTACTTACTGATAATGTGATAATTCAAAAAAAACAAGAGCCATGTGTTTGTTGGGGGATAGGTTATTGGAGACTTGTGAGAGTGAATGATTGTGAACTGTTGTGAATCGTTTCTTGTCTTTGCATGTACTTTGTATGCATGTCTTACGACCTGTTGAGAGTGTACCCCACTCACACTATGATTATTATGGATAATAGATGTCCATCAACCAAGTACAAGAGGCTAACAGGCATCTGTTGCCTAACTTTGGTACATTAACAAATCTGATAAGCCCCATGCACTCTATTTCCTCTAGAGTGCTATCTGCAGATGCAGACTCAAGGCTAGTCCAGTGGAGTTAGATAAAAAGGCTTTGTGTTACTGAGCATGTGCAATACAGCTCTGTAAGCCCTGAGGGGAAAACGGGTCAGTCACCGGCCGCACTGCTTAAAGCAGGTGTATCTTAGCCACACAGTAACTCAAGTGCCTTTGTCAATGTAGTGGCTGCCGGTTAGTTTGGTAAGATATGAAAGCCGTGTGGGCCATTGTTGATGCCAGACTGTCAGTGCAAATATGTGGCTATACATCCTGAAGGAACCACATGCCAGTGTAGAACCAGTACGAACTGGACTGGGCAGAAGAATTGGTAGAAAAGATCATTTTTTTCCTAGGGATTGGTCTCAATATAAATGAAAGCCCTCAAAAAGCCAATTCATTTGGGTTACAATAATAATAATAATAATAATCCTTACAATTTCAATAGGGCCTACCACCGTCGGTGCTCAGGCCCTAAATATAAGTGATGCACAATTATTTTAATACATAATATGCTGATGATGACTTCAAACCCATAAACACCATCAGATCATTGGTTTATGATTATTATTTCAGAGTGGTTCGGAATGCCAGACCCTTATTTACTCAGTATATAGTAAGTTATAGACAGTCATTTGGAAATGAATTATAAAACAGGTTGAAAAGACAAGCAGACAATGAATTAAGAATGTGATGTTTGCTTATGGGTTTCAGGCAACTTAGAAACATCACACGGCAAACTTCAGCTCTATATGGGAAAGGTGCATATGTGCATATGAAGGATCATACTCACTTCACAAGGGAATAGTGATATTCCTTCCAGAAAGGAACAACTCAAAGGTAAAGATGCACACACACACACACACACACACACACACACACACACACACACACACACACACACACACACACACACTCTGTACCACCACACATCTACACGTCTCCTCAGCAAAGAAGAATGCCTTCATTATTCATCACAACTGAAACATTAGACCCAAATGGGCTGAGCTGAAAGAAAAGCATTTTATTAATGCAAACAGCCATTTTAAAATGCCTATAAATTGCACCTCTCTCGTCTTTCTCTCTGTGTCACTAGTTCTCACTTAAAACCCTCCCCACCCACACGCTGCCTCTTATATTAGATGATTATTTATTCAATAACCACTTCCACTGTCTCCAAGCTCTGGCAGGGTAATTCTGAAGATGTAGTTTACAATAAGACAATTATAAATTTGTATATCTAGTACACACAATTCCTGGCAATAAAACCAAAATCATGCGTTTCTGTGATACCTAAATATAAACAGGTTTTCCTATTTAATTTGTTCTATTTCACCTTAATTCTCGAATGTTAAATGTCTGAACCCAAGCAGCTGCACAAAAGCAATTAAATGTACATGTGTAATTGGATTTGTTATATATATATATATATATATATATATATATTATTATATAATATATAAATATAATATAGTTAACTGTCATACAGTTTTCAGTGCAACAGACTGAAATTTGGTCCACACTACTGATGATAAATGATCGGTGCTCTGTGAGTTGAAATTTTCATGCACCTGACTCAAACAGAATTGGGACATGCTCAAAAAGACATTGTACACATCTGTGCAAATTCCACTTGTGTGTTCAAAACCACTCATTCACTAACAAAATGCATCATTGCTAGTCTAGCTTCATTTCAAGTGTAACGGGCCATTCACACATGCAGATTCAAAAGCCTGGGACAGCAGCTGCTGTTCATTGTGAATGAGACCTGGCTCTGCAGATCTGGAACCTCCCTGCTGAGCTCAACAGATTTAAAGGTCCTGCTATTAACACCGAGTCATCCAATCACAAGTGGACATCAGTAAGTGTGAAAGTACCCAAGATGTATTGAGGACGTATTCAGGATCTGATCAGTGAGACCACATAAAGAAGTGGTCTGGGGTGTGGTCACAATTTGAGTTGTCGAGCTGTGCCCAGTGCATTGAGTCCCTCTCCTTGCTTCACTCTTTCTGTCTCACACATAGACGCACACACTCACACCAAAATAACGCATTGACCTGTCTGTTTTGCAATGACATGTCTCCACTTTCTACTACTCAACAAAAAAGAGGCCAAATTATCCAGGATACATGTGCTGCCATCTTGAAATGTCTTTTATGCAGTAGTGATAGTGGAGAGAAGCCACAATATCTGAGTCCCTCAAATACAACAATCTGAACTCAATCTGAACTGTCAATCAGGACGGCTCTCCCACTTTCCAAGCATAGCTACCTGACAGAAACCATGTTTGGAAAAAAATGAATTGACGTGTACCTTTCTAGTTTGCCCCATGTCCCACCTTGAAGCCTGCCACCAGGGGGGGAATCAAGGGAGCTGACATGCCGTCAATCTTTATATTAAGTCATCAGTGAAGTCAGACAGGCTAAAGATAGCATCATCGGTCTTTGCAACAGAAATGAGATGAGTGTAAGTGAGATCCAACCAGTGGTCACTGTATATACAGGTGGAGAGGCATTCTAATACCAGGTGTGAACTGACAAACTCAGAGGTGAACATTTGTGATCGGATCACTCGAGACAGATGTTAATACCAGGTCTGAGCAGGTCCAAACACACCCAGCTACACTAAAGGTCAAGAAATGCTAAATCAAGTCATGTAAATATCCTCTGGTCAATCACGATATTATTGGTTCTAGTGGATGTACATAGTTCATAACTCCACCATGCAAATTAACTTTTAGAAAAATGTACCAAATAACAATCAGTGTTAGGAGGTCACAATTATGATGTACTAAGTAAAAAAGTAAAAACACAGATTCACTTTGTCATAAACGTGAAATAAGTTTGACTTAAAATGTTTTATTTTTCAACTGATAAAGAATTGTGATTCAGAGAGTCAAACTTTAGAATCTGTAAGTGCAGACTTTGACTTCTGAAAATCCAGACCTTTCATCTCTTTTGCTCTATCTGGTGAACACAGAGTTCTGAATCAGTGGATTTGGAACTACCTGAATTATACAACCCATGCTTATCCACCTTCCTCTCAAGTGAACTTCATGAACTCTGACTGTGTGCTTTGAGCCAAACTCTTGTGTAATAGGATCTCACATTTATCCAAGTCGCTCTGGGGCAATGCATCCCCGGATTGTTGTTGCATATCCAACTCAACACTCAGCTTAGTTTGAAACCTTAAACAACCCAGCGCTAAACTCGTCTTGCTTGTTCTCTAACCTTTTGGTCGTGGCTGTAGGCAAGAATCCAGTCCTCCTGCTCAGGATGGAAGAGCAGGCTGAGGATGTAAAAGTTGAGTCGGTACTTCTGGTAGGTTGCTCCTTCATCGGAGCTGATCAGGAGACTGCTCTCCACATCCGGATCAGTTAGCAGCATGATCTGGAGACAGCAGGGGGGCAGATACGGGTCAAAGTTAGCGGGGTTTCAAAACAGAGCAAATCAGCTTAACAAAAAATAAAACACAGGAAAACAGTGACAAACAAAAGGTAGAGGGTGCTGAAATATTTCAACATCCAAATATTCTATCATTTAAACTGCAGGAGTGTGAGACTATCTTACTTTCATTGTGCAGAGTTATAGTTTAATATATCCATTATTTCTCACTTGTATGCACCTCACCCACTTCTGTCTGTGTGTGTGTGTGTGTGTGTGTGTGTGTGTGTGTGTGTGTGTGTGTGTGTGTGTGTGTGTGTGTGTGTGTGTGTGTGTGTGTGTGTGACAAAACACGGAGATAAGTCAATCAAGCCTGATTACCATATGTGTGATATAAAGTGCATTATTGCTGTGGCTGCAGATTAGCGGGTAAAAACGCTTGCAGCTAAAATGTGTGTATTTCTTTGTTTGGCGTAAGCACCATGGCTGTGTGGGTCCCGTCAATTCAATTTCTGCCGTCTGCCTCTGTCTTCACTCTCGCTGCCCATGCTCAGTCAGGCCTGGAAAGCACTAATTTCCCATGAGCTTCGTTCTTTTCTTAAACGTCCAACATTTTTTGCCAAATTCTGGCACGGCCCCCAGAAATAAAAACCACAAAGATATCCCCAGATAATATCAGATGCAAACATAATTAAATAAGTGGACTTCAAGACAGGCACTCTCATCATTAGAAGAGTGTACAGTAGCAGAGAGTTACTTGTGCTACTGTAACACATTTATGGGTGTATGAATCGACTGCAGGTATCAGTGTGAGCCTGTAAGTGATACTGGATTACACGTGAGCTTATGACTTTGTATGTCTATAACTGGTACCTGGCAGAAACCACCCTGACCTTGTTAAAGATGCATTGTCCAACGACTTGAATTCCAACATACAGGTCTTTAGTGGTCAGCTAACATGCCTGGTCAGCATTTGTCCTAAGTGTTCACATCCCAGAGGATCTCACCCAGACTTATAACTACACAAGTGGTATGGAAACCCCAGCAGTGTCTGTATTTCTTGAGAAGGCAGAGGAAATGTGGCATGCCAATCAAATTCCTCAGCAGCCTCTAGAGATGCACAGTGGAGAGTGTTCTGGGTATGGAACTCTGAAATGTTAAGGGCAATGGCCAGATACAAATAATGCCGGATTTAGATACGCGAGGGCAAGTCTGGCTGGGGAAGTAATAAGAGCATAGAGAGAAAGAGAGCAAAACTGACGTGAGATCAGGGAGTGGTGGCAATTTGCAAACCTCCAATAAACCCAAACAGAAGAAGAGTTAGAAAAGATTAAAGTGACAACACAGCTATTCCCAGTAATGACAAGAGTGTGGCAATGTATAAAAAGCTGGCCAAGGCAACATGTTGGGGACATGAGGAAACGCCCACTCAATCACTGAATACGTTGAAACACTGATGAGTGTGTGATCTCGTGCGGGAGCAGCAGCTAACACCAGCACTGGAGGGGATGAACCCTCCAAGGACTATGAAACATTAACTGAGCCTTCATCAACATCGTCAGGTAAATAATTAGCTCATTGGATTAAGTTTCTTTTGGAGATTTGCATTTTTCCGTGTCTGGTTGACATTAACAGAATAAGTTAAGCATCGGTCAACATTCAGCCACTGGTTGCATCCAGCAATAAAATGCATATGTGAGATTTGTTTGTCCTAAAACTTAGTATCAAACCAATGGCACGTGCATTGGATGATATTTACAGGGGGATATTAAACTATACCCACCCAGCAAGCACCACAGTGGAACATGTAAGTGTTACACCAACAGAGAGAGAGATGTAATGTTAAAAGGGTGCTGTTGGTTATGAGATTCCAAGCTTCAGTAGCAGCATGGGTTCAAATCTCAACTGTATCCAAACCCTAGACTTAAAAAGCTGCATCACAGTACAGCGCCGCAGGGCTCTACAGCAGGTGGTAAGAGCAGCACATAACACCACTGGAGGAGCCTCACCAACACGGAGCATCTACCAGACCAGACCGATCAGCAGGGACCGCAACACCCTTAAAGACTGTATCTGCCCACAACTTGACCTATTCACACTTCTAAGATGCTACATGAGCGCAGCAGAACATACAAGACAGAGGGACAGTTTTTAATCACAGGCCATCAGAAAATCCCAAGAAAATGGGACAAGTTCAGTTTGAAAAATATCACAGATAAACACAGTAAGATAAAGTCACAAAAATAAAGCAACGAATACGTATCTCATAATTCACTTGGCTTTTACAGAAGAATATTGATGCCACAGCAGAAAAAGAAAAAAACAAACCTGTATAACGCTAAAATGTAAAATACATCAAGTTATAACTTGATGATTTTTCGCTTTACAGTTTTTTTCGATTGCATAAACACTAAAATCAAAAGTATTACACAATTATCAAAACCTTACACTCAAGGAGCAAAACAACGGCCCAGATCTGCACCACTGTAAGCACAATGTCAGCTTCACACTTTTTGCAAAACAATACACACAGTGATCTGCAAAACACTAAACACACTTGTATACATTAGACACAGAAGAATATCAAGATGTCACTTCCTTGCAATTCTAAAGCACTGACTGTCAAATGACCCCCCCCCCCCCCCCCCATGAGCCAATTGGTTCAACACAGCCATCAGGTGCACAAACACATGATTGCTTAATTGTAGACACACCAATCAGGTTTAAGCACTATACAAATGCAGCAGGTGAGTTCACCTGTCTTCAACCAAAATGGAAGGAGTCAGAAGAAGAAGAAGAGTGAGGGTGAAAGGGGGAATCCACGGAGGAGGAGGAGGAGAAGGAGGAAGAGGAAGAGGCGGAGGCCGTGCCAGAGGTAGAGGCCGAGGAAGAGGAAGAGGAAGAGGAAGAGGCAGAGGAAGAGGAAGAGGAAGAGGAAGACATGAAGCAGGAGGAGAACGTGCTCAAAGAAGAAGAGGACCAAATTTATCAAATGAAATTCGCGCAACACTAGTTGACCATGTCGTGAACCACGGATTGAGGCTGAGGGAGGCTGGACTAAGAGTTCAGATCTTAGCAGATCTACAGTGAAATCTGTCATTGTAACCTGTCCTGGATACAGAATCTTCTGTTTGTCTGATATTTGCTGAGCTTATAGTGTTATGCACACTACTGTAGTAGCATGAAAACCTTTTGTTTTGTTGTGATTCTCCATTTTGACATGTTGACTGATTTGGGAATATGGAGAGAAATAAATTATAATTTCATCAGTCTGCAGCATTGGTCTTGTGTAGTGTTTGGTGAATTTATTGTATATTTGCCCTTTCTCTGTGTACTTCACTTACAGTACTCTAATCACTGAGAAGTAGAATTGCTAAAAGTGTTTTAGGTTAGCAACAGCAGTGTGTAACTGGTTCAAACAGAATTAAGTCATATGAAACGTGTGTGTTTCATATGGTAACAAAATATGGTTTTGATAAATTAGTGTATAGTTTTTTTACGAGAGTGTTTCATTTTGCAAAGGATCTGAGGTGTTCTGCTAATTGGATGTATGTTTGTGCTAATTGTGTGTAGTGTTTTAAAAATCGTGCTTAAGCAATCGAGAAAAACTGTAATACACAAAACTTCACAAAAACTTTCTTGTGTGTGATTTCTGTCGAACACAACAGCCCCAGCAAATACAAATAATCGCACAGCAGCCAACCATGTCATCACAGCCAGTGAAGGTGTTTGACCCTAAAATAAGAGGCTGTTTCACAAAATCTAGCCCAAAACAGCATTAATATGTTAAAAGAACATAGAACTGTGTGCAATTGTCAGTATCATGGCAGAGATTACACAGATAGAGGAGGTGATCAAAGCCATTCAACCTCTTGCCCGTAAGCCCTCCACTGGAAATATGTTAATAATTACAGTTCACATTGATTGTTTTTTACATTTTACTTACCTATGTTATCACTGTCTTTCTCAATACAATAACTCTCCTTGTGTTCACCTAACTGTCCCCAAAGACTGATCCCTCATACTGTTATTGAGGCCTCGATGTTTATCTTCTATATTTCCTTTCAAAGGTTTTTTCTTCAGCAAAATAAATGTTCACATGTTCAATGTTTCACAAATCAAGCATAACATTAGATGGTGTTGCATGTTGCACAGAATTTCCTCTGAGACACATTTGTGATTTTTATCAGGTACAGTTACTTAAAACAGTGTTTAGCTTTGAGTGTTTATCGAGACCTAAACAAAAACACAGTTATTGATTTTTTTTTTATTGTTTATATCTTGTGGCTTTGAACTAGGCTTATTGTAGTAATCAATCCATCTCTCAATCCATCCGTCAGGGTGTTCCAGACATCCCTCTCTCCAGAAAGGCTACTCAGCTACTCCGGGGGGATCCCGAGGTTCCCTGGCCAGATCGAAAATATCATTTCTCCAATGAGTATGGAGTCTACCACGGGGTCTCTAGTCACTTCCTAAAGCTCATGACCACATATTCATTGCAATAAAGTAATTATGTAATTCATTTTATGAAACAATTTCTAATTTGCCAGTTTAATGTTGTAATGTGGTGTCGCTTGGTAAATTGCAGGCCACTAAGCTGTGCCTGAGTCCAGTTTTTTTCGTGATGCCTTTGTTGCCAACAGGTCGATAAAAGTTCTGATGCAAGTGCAGAGGCAGTACTGTCCCTGCGACACACACACACGCAGTGACTTACATCTGGTTCAGAGATGCCCTTTGGCATGACAATCTGTGTGTGCGCATTATGTCGTGCAGACAGCAGAGTGAATGAGAATACACACTGCTCTCACGGTCAATATCCTTATCAGTATGCCACCGTATTGCAAAGTGTTTCTAGTCCCTCATGTTAGTGAGTCATTTGTCAGCACTCACTTGGGTAACTGCAGCCGTGGTGGGCAGACCCACTAACACCAGTTCATCAATCACTGAAGGCAGGTATAATGCCACATACGTGAGCCACATGCTGACCAATCCAATCAAAAGCACTCAAACGCTGTCTGAACTACAAATCCCAATTAACGTTTTGTTCATGCCCCGACACTGCAGCACAGCTGGAATACTAGACAACTTTATAATTTCCGGATGTCTTTCTAGTAAATGGGGGATTAAACTATATAATTCAGCAATCTTACACAAAAGTCTACACCTCACAAAGTGTACACACTTGTACACACTTATGCACATCAAAATATGGAAATCAATACACCCTGGTGATATGTGTAAATCCTATATTGAGATTAAAGATTATGGAGATTGTATGAAAAATTCATTCTTTACCCTTTCGTTATCAACAAATATGAGAAAAGTCCAGAGGACATCTGCCAAAACAAAAAAGATTCAGCTTATTGTTTCAGGAAAAAATGATGTGAATATATGGGTGCTTTGCCTTGTTTGTACTCGATCCCTGCCCTCACTCTATGCAGCTTCCCTGCATACATTCAGTCCCCTTAATGCCAATCAAGCCATGTTTTTCAAGATCTATGAATTATTCCCTGCAAAACCAGGGGAAAATATTGAAAGATGCCCAGAGAAAATATCTCAAACACCCCGGGGCTGCAGCATAACATCTATCTCATCCATGTTAGCAGACTGAACATGGACCATAATACACGTCACGTCAAATAAATCTTTAGCAAAGATGGTTTATGTTATTTTAGTTTGTTATTACAGATATATGTTGTGTTTATGTTTCTGGTAAATTAGGTTTTCATTAGTTATCTGATGCTATAAAAACTGGATTAGACATCATAATTGATTGCTGAGATTTATATGCGGCCGTGTTTATTGGTGGACCTTGATACCACCGCTCCATTGCCTGATTACTAATGTGTAGACTTTAGACGACGTGAACAAAATTAAAGTTAAAATGAGAAAAGAAAATGGCTGAGGCCACAAGTTTCCCTTTTTTTCCTATGTGTTTGTGAGTTGTGTGTTTGTGTGTCATGGACACAGCTTACCTTGCTTCACAATCATCTCTACAGCTGTCTGCAACCCCAGCTCCCCTCCCTCTCACCACCAGATTGTTCTGCTTGCTCTGAGGTATCCACTCTCTCAGCCGCTCAATAGTTTCCCAGTGTTGAGCAATTCCCTAGTGCTATTTCTTGTGCCTCTCACAAGAGTGCCAGTTCTCTAGCCACGCCATTCAGCTCGCAGCGCCACAAATGCATTCACCTTCCATACTACGCCAGACCAGACAAACACCCCACCGCCTGCCTGCCCCAACATTGGACTTAGATTCCTGTGGAACAGACATGTGACTTGAAATGAATGCTATAGTACTCAATGCTGGATCTGTAAGTTGCTTGCTTATAACTTAGCCATAAACCTTTCACAGCTTGTTTTGCGGTTTATTTTACTTATCATCCACATGAAAACAGCTTGTTCAGTCACTAAAACAGATACTTTCACATATGCCTTCCAAAGTGCAGAATTTCAAAAACTATGGTTTCTGTGTATCCAAATTGTTCATGTAGAAGAACAATAGAAGCTATACGCCAGTTTCTCTGTAATTGGTTAGCACTGTTAAGTCTAATTACAAGTTTGCAGCTAAATTTAGCATCACTGCAGCATTTCTCACCAGCATGAACAGGGTGTGACATCCTCTGCCCTAAACCCTCAACAAGAGTAAGGAAAAACTACCAAAAAAACCCTTTTAACAGGGTAAAAAGAAGGTAGAAACCTCAGAGAGAGCCACATGTGAGGGATCCCTCTCCCAGGACGGACAGAAATGTCAAGTGTAATGGAGAACATCAGCAAGATAAGGGTATTCGCAGCATTGATTAGAATAAACACTTTGAAGCATAACTGAAGGTCAATGAATTGAGGGATTATTGTCAGTAATGGTCGAGTATCTTGGAATTACTTGGACCAAAGCGTTTTTGTCTGGTATTTGATGGATTGTTGAGATTTGATCGCGACCTACCGGCCTGCTATGCTTGTTTGAGCGTTTGTTGCTGTTTTGTTCTCATCTGGACGGGACAGCTCATGTAGACAAAGATTTTTGGATAAAGAGAGGGCGAAATATCTATTGAAAAAAGCTGCAGTTGTGTGGACAAAGCATTAGAGAGATAAAGGAAAAAAAAGGTTTTGTTTTGAGCTTGGAAAAAGGAATTTGACAAAACAATGTAAAATCAAGGTTATCTTCATATTCCTTTTTTTTGATTAAAATTCTCTGCTCCATCCGCTGCCACTGACATGATTAAAATAACTGTAGGCAGCTATTGACTCGATGTTGGGTAAAGATTTGGGTCCAAAACATGTCTTGTTTTGCTGTTGTTTTTGCCATTAGAGATGCTTTAAAGTGCAGTTGAAGCATTATCGCTCTTTGCTTCATCTTTTTCAATGGGATGATTTTGCACTATGCCACTTTGAGCAGCCCCTGCAAAAATAATACTCTAGTATTTCTAAATTTAACTTTAAGTCGAATCCTATACATTCAGTCTCCTGATATGGAATTGCTAACTAATGATTTCAGTGGTTTATTGATAATACTGAATGCAGTTCTTCTTTCTGCTTCGGTTAGCTGCTGCGTGTCCTCACTTGGGTGCTGCTCCTGTGCCTTAGTTAGTGTTGTTTGCTGCACGTGGTTTACGGTTACGTCCTCTCACTCCCACTCATCCACGCAGCTCTACCTCATCACCTAGCCAAAGCCCTCCTCTCCTGCTGTTTATAATGAACAGTTCATTCATCAAGACCCAGACAGATTGTTGTTCTCTATCGTGGTACAAACGTTTAGCCTGCTCCTGCCTTTCTGAAAGACCTCTTTGAAAGGTCTGTATCTGACTGTGCACCTGAATACTTACCAGAATGTGCTTTGACCTGTGGAGGATCATTTACCTATACTCTGTTCCTACCTCACTTAATCAGCTCACATACAAAACATTTTATTACATTAAATCTTTGAAAACCACTGTCCCCTGTCTCCGCTCCTGTGTTCTGCCCATGAGTCTACCAGTTAACTTGAATCCTCACGTGGAATTTAAACAACCTGTTTCAGAATTAAATTAGTCATTGTGATTTGTGACCAAAGGAAAAAATAGTAAAAACACACCCTTTTGAATAAATTGAAAAGTCAGGCCAGTATCCCGAAGAACTGACACAACTAGGTAAGTTGATTAGTAAAGAATCCACATTCTCTTTGCCTACTTTGTGGAACAGTAGACTTTGTGTGTGTGTGTGTGTGTGTGTGTGTGTGTGTGTGTGTGTGTGTGTGTGTGTGTGTGTGTGTGTGTGTGTTTGAGAGAGAGAGCGAGAGAGAGAGAGAGAGAGAGAGAGCAAGAGAGAGACGGTAAATTATTAGGCCAAAAAGGTTGAAAATGACAAAGGTTAATGAAGCGTGTATGTGCCGGCTGGAGGACATTTAAGATATGTGAATGGAATTCATTTTGCCGCTGTAGTACCATAAATGCTCAGAGATAGGGTATTAATGAAATTAGCTTCATATTTTCCATTTCACACAGTCACCCAGTAATTGGATTGTGATTCCTCTCTATAAATCTATGCCTAATTTCCCACAGTTCTCTGAAACAAATAGATTTTTTGTTACTGTCAGACTTAAAGCGGGTACATATTGGAAAAGTGTTCAAAAACAGGAACAAAGAAAATAGCTTATGATTTATTCTCTCTGAGGCAAGTCAATGCTCCAGCTCTACAGTGACAGCAACTTAACTCGAAATGATTTAATGCAAGTTAATACATTGGCTTCACCCGATTCATGTTTGTTTTGATTTCTGAGCCAAAAAAACAACTCGTAAACAAAGAATTATCCACCTGAGGTTAACTGGGATTGACAGAGCCAGCAGGAACCCGGGAGCCAGACGCTATTTTGTATTTGAAATCAATTTTACATGACAGAGCACAGTGAGGGGGTCAAGGCTACATATTAAGTGAGAAGCACTTTCTTCATGTTTGTCACAGCTACTGTCTGCATGAGAACTCATGTGAAGAGTATATTTCCCAACACTTTTAAGCAGGCAAGAGTCATTTAACCAATAGTTTAATAAATGTCAGTCGTAAATATTTGGATGGACCATCTATGGATCTAAACAGCTGCTGATGTCACTCCTAGCGCCTCAGCCAAAAATTGTAATGAGGCAAGAATAGAGAGAACACTCAAATTATCAGTTCGCCAACAAAGAAAGAAAAGAAAGTAGAAATCTTGGGACCAACTTGAAAAATGATCACGATCAGCTGTGATGCCTGTCAACATGTTGATGTCCCGACCGCTGAGTGCTCAGGAGTCATGGCTGACAGGCATTGTGACTTGTGTTGTCCCGTAGCAAGATTGTCTGTAGTTATAACTAATTTCTTAGAGTGGACGAGAGTGACTGAATCTGTGACTTGAAACGGATGTGGACCAGGGGCATAAAGTGAGGGGGGTAAATTTGCCTACTTCATGCCCCCCCCCAGCTGAGACAACATCATACTCAAAACTCTGCCTTCAATTAGATCTCGATCATGGTACAGATTTCTGTCAACAGACCAATGGACTGACAGACACCGAGCAGACTGCTACATTGTCTCCAGGACCACTCCAGGATTTTACAATGATTGCACACAGGAACACACACACACACACACACACACACACACACACACACACACACACACACACACACACACACACACACACACACACTCTAACACACTGAAAAACAATATCAGTTCAGCTGTTGCAACTGTTTATAATCACTTACCCCTTGTGGTGTCTAGCACATTTGAATGTATTGAGGTTTACACACCGGTCTCAATATGAGGATGAGTGAAGAATCATATTTTTAAAACTCAACAGCCACCTGTCTTTGCATTTCATACAAGAGTGTGCCCAAGCCTTGTCACAAAGATGGGAAACAGCCCATAAAATTCAAAATGTTATCATAGCTGAAGGTAAGTGATTTGTGAATCAATCAACTGTATGATCTCTCCAACAAAGACAAACACACCTACAGTATGACAAAAGCAGCCGTATGAATTCTGCTTCAGGACCAAAGAAACCACTCAAACAGCATGCATAATTAAGCAGCGCAATTATGGAGGAAGTGATTAGCCACATTTGAATACTAGAGCAGGCTGAACATGTTTCATCTCATGTGGAAAATTAATGTTTATCCCAAACATTTATAAATCTAAAAAGGGGAGAAGGAAAAGTGGGAGAGATTGGAGAAAAAAGATTTTGATGAGGAGTGAGCTGAACACAAATGCATGGTCACGCTTTGTGCTAGATTACAGCTATTACATTATGTGAAAATGTACCATGATTGTCTTAACCGTAGACTGTAGCTATATAAAGATGGATGACACCTTGACATCCAAAATACGAACGCTGCCTTCTTGCACATTTGAGAGCATGCAGTAGTGATCAGAGGGTTGAGTTACAATAGCAAGGTCCTGACACAACCTGCGCTCAACCAATTGACCAATGATAAGATCTATACCTTACATGGCATCATCTTTGAAAACAATATTTTGACGTGTACTTTGAGTTTTTAGTTTGGTCCACACCCCTTTACAGTAACATGTTTGGTTCCTGTTTCCCAACATTCAACCTTCATTTGCTTTTACATGTGATGCAAGGGTTTAACAGCAGTCCTGCAGGTTTTGATTCATGGAACAGTGACGGATTTCCCCTGCTCAAAGCACCAGGGGCCCACAGTTGATGTGGCCATTTAAGTCATATTCCCCACATTAACTGCAATTACATTTGTACAACCTTCTGGTTAAAGGACGACCTGCACTACCTCTTGCCACAGCCACCCTTCTTCACTATCTGTGTGTCTCTTTGTTTTACGGGATATTTGAATTTCCCAGCGGGATTAATAAAATATCTATCTATCTATCTATCTATCTATCTATCTATCTATCTATCTATCTATCTATCTATCTATCTATCTATCTATCTATCCTTTTATCTATCTCTCTATCCTTCTATCTATCCTTCTATCATTTTATCTATCTATCTATCCTTCTATCTATCCTTCGATCCTTTTATCTATCTATCTATCTATCCTTCTATCTATCCTTCTATCCTTTTATCTATCTATCTATCCTTCTATCCTTCTATCTATCTATCTATCTATCTATCTATCTATCTATCTATCTATCTATCTATCTATCCTTTTATCTATCTCTCTATCCTTCTATCTATCCTTCTATCATTTTATCTATCTATCTATCCTTCTATCTATCCTTCGATCCTTTTATCTATCTATCTATCCTTCTATCTATCCTTCAATCCTTTTATCTAGCTATCTATCCTTCTATCTATCCTTCTATCTATCTATCTATCCTTTTATCTATCTCTCTATCCTTCTATCTATCCTTCTATCATTTTATCTATCTATCTATCCTTCTATCTATCCTTCGATCCTTTTATCTATCTATCTATCCTTCTATCTATCCTTCTATCCTTTTATCTATCTATCTATCCTTCTATCCTTCTATCTATCTATCTATCTATCTATCTATCTATCTATCTATCTATCTATAATCTCAGCAATGCAGTCGGGGAACGTAGGGGACACTTTTAATGTTGCAAATGTCACACTTATAACATACACTCACCCAAACGTCTGGTGGAACCTGTCTGGATGTAGATTTGCTAATTTAGACACCTTTACATTTTGTATAATTCATTGTTTTGTAGATTTCATTGTAAATTGATATAATTAACTAAGTAAGCCATGATTACAAACTGAAAACATGATTTTTGAGAGTTTTGCCCAAAATTTTAAACTTTAATCCCTGATTTTCCAAAAGGATTAAAACCCTTAATTAGACAGTTACAGCTTATAGTCTTCTTTTGTTATGTCTTTATTCTTGTGCGTCAATCTTTCTCTCAGTGATGACCAGTGTCCGTGTCCCTGATGCTGAGAAGTACCCCTGTAGCATGATGCCACCACCACCATGCTTCACAGTAGGGCTGGAATTGGACCCTGAGTAGGCCCGATCTTACATGGACGCCAAACCTGACTAAGTGTGTAGTTTGCACACAGCTGTCATTTTCCCTTCCAGTGCCCATGTTGTTCAAATAGCAAATGCGCTTGTGCCTATCTGAGCACCCATGGGTGTGTTGTTCTCAACATTCAGTGTGGTCAGGTTTTATGTTATCACATCTTGAATCAGCGGAAATCACTTGAAATGTTGACATTCAAAAACCTGGTCCAAAGTAAGGTGCAACATATGTAATAAGTAAAACGCACGGACGTAGGTTGGTGCAAAACCATTCATACACTCTGTTTGTTTCACACACAGATGGTCTACTCACAGCCTTTCTGCTAAGTATAACTCATTTGAACCGAGCGCCTGCTGCAGCAAAATGTGTGTTTAGACGTGCCCTAAATTAATTTACGCTGTGTGTGTAGATTGCTAAAACAGACCCGATAGTGTTTTTAGTCCTTTAAATGTTATTTGGCAAATTCTTCCATCTCTGCAGAGGACTTCTGAAGCTCTATAGGACCTTATATACCCAGTTCTACGCCTTTCTAAATTATGAATCAATTCATATTCAAGGAAAAACTACTAAAAAACCCTTTTAACAGGGTAAAAAGATCGTAGAGACCTCAGAGAGAGCCACATGTGAGGGATCCCTCTCCCAGGACGGACAGAAGTGCAATAGGTGCCACGTGTATTGGAGAACGTCAGAAAGATAAGGGTATTTGCAGCATTGATTAGAAGAAACAGTTTGTAGCATAATGGAAGGTCAATAAATTGATGGATTATTGTCAGTAATGGTCGAGTATCTGAGTAGAAATATTGTATATCAAGCAGTCTTGTTGTAATCATAGTCCACGGTCAGCAGCCACCATGATCAGGATCCACCATCACGAGCGGATGCCACTATAGTCCACAATCCATCATCATGATCCACTGCCGCCATCAGGATCCACTATCGGATGCCAACACGATACAGGATCCGCCTTTACCATCTCTGATTCGCGTCTGTCTTTTATTTAAAAATACCAAAGAAAGAACATTTGTATTCTAAGCTGTTACTAGACTTTTAACATCGTATGAATTGCAGTATATGTTAATGCTTGAATGGCATGTCTGTTTATGCCAGCAGAGACACCTGTAAATACCATTAGCCATGCCACTGTCAGTCACTGTCAGTTGCCACCGAATAGATTGGCTCACAATTACAAAGCTAATGCTAACAGACATAAGGGGAGATTGGCAGTATTGCTAATGATTTAACTGTACCCATCAAGTCCTGGACGGGCCTCAGCGTATTCATGTGGAACCGTGTTAACTCAGCAGACTGTCTGCATTGACAGCTCGTAGAAAATCATATCACTCTCACTACTTCGCCACATGAATATTCATGATCGACGCGAGGTATCAAACTCCATCGGTATGTGTGAAATGTGGCTTTAAGTGCAGGACTTGAAAGCAAAACGAGCCGATACACACATTCATAATTATTACTTCTCCACTCCTGCTGCTGCCTCGTCCACTGCATCGACCAGGTGCTTTCAACTGTTTGATCTGACTTATTAAGCGGAGCTCCTGCCTCTTGATCTGAGGCATTTACACTCGGACTAATTGAACACTGCCTGACATTTTAGCTCAACCCCGGCCCCTGCCAGGCCTGACAAATACTAACATGTCAGTTTCCTTTGCCTTTCAGTATAATTGGCTTTCCATCTTGGATATAGCGGGTTAGCTGCCCCTCATGGCACTACATAAGTTGGATGGTGCACAAGCTGTCTGTGAAAACAGAGAGCTGCAGATTCATTAGGTATGAATGAACACAGGCAAGACAAACGGGAGAAGTTTAGATAATTAACCAGCAGCATTCCCAGTTCAGACATCTTGATCCATCTTGAGCTACTGAACTAATGAATTCTTCATAATGATCATTAATAAATAACATAACAACATATGCCATGTGGTGGATGCTTTTACTCAGAACACTTTACGTGAGCATGAGTTGATTGCTTCACGTCTTTGATCCTGGCAGCATCGGGCACATTGACTTGTATAGCTTTCACTCCCATGCTGAGAAAATGGCCCATGCCCCGTAAACGCATTGGAAAGGAATGCTGATGAAATCCTACAGCTCACAGAGATTTACCAATCCCATCTTCTTTACAACTCCAGCTCCCTCCGTCTCCTGTCCCTGTCTCACACTCTGTCAATCTGTCTCCATCTCCCTCCATCTCTCTGTCCGTCTCTATTTGTGTCTCTCAGGCCTGTCTCTCCTCCTCTGTCGCTGTGTCTTCTCACTGGTTCCAGTGCGCTTCGCCTCTCCGCTCGTCGCAGCCATTTGGAGTCTGTGCCTTAGGGCAGACAGATGTTGCTTCCCCTCCCAGCATCCACCAACCCCCACCCCACCACCTCAAACGAAACCATCATCCGTTAGATTGTGTTTCCGCCGGTGTGCGCGTGGCGTTCCAGCCAGCATAGCGTGGCTGATTTGCTGAGATTCATTTGGCTTTGCAATGTGTCCTCAAAAAGCCAGTGGACAAAAACACACTTCACCGCCCTTTTCGCCCACTTCATCACTATGCATCACGCAGTTTAAGGACGTGTTGGTATCAGTTGGCCATTCCTCCACCAGGTGGTATTGCTGCAGGTATATCTGCTAAAAGCAAGCATGTGTCGTAATGACACTTGACCCGTTTAATCAGGACAAATTTCCATATTTCTCCTGGAGCACTAACTTGCTGCTGGCTAGTTTGTGCCATGTTTTATGGAAAAGAAGTCCATCTTTCTGAATATTATTTTCCTTTTCAGCTTCACGCTGTCCCCAAATAAACAAATCAAGTCAACAACTGACCCATTAGCTGATGTGATGGAGAAATCTATCAAGTATTTTCTCTGATGGGTGCAGTCATGCAGAGGCATGTCTTAAAACAGTGTTTTTCACAGAACAAAGCAGGTTTGGGAATGTTATTGTGAAGCCTGAGATGTGTGAATGATTTTCCACTTCTTACTTTATAATTGCTTGTCAGAATCTAGACTTAATGAATTGATTATGAAAGTCATAATTCTTTATAAATCTCCCTTTCAGCAAAGTCTCAGTGCTAAAAAATAAAAAAATTTGAAACTTCTTCAGTTTGAAGTCGTTTTTTTTTAAGTAGTTATATTATTGTAGTTTTCAGTCCAGCATCCCTTTGCTGGATTCATATGTTCTCACAAATGAGGTATTCACAGAAAATGGCCCACAACTATATTGTGTTATCATTAATGCAAACCCAACATTTCCTATACCGGTTCCAGTTAGAAGAATTCAACTGGTGAAGCCACGATAGGGATTTTACAGTGAAAAAGCCACAGGCGATACAGTTGTGAAGACAGTTAGCGCTAATCGAGAATGTTCTTTGTCATTTCTGACATTTTTTGACAGTGAAGCAGTTTTAAATATAGCATGGATAGATGCAATAAGAAGGTGCAGCCCCAGTGAGCTGTTACGAAGAGCTGCAGGCGACAGGCTGCAGGCACCACCTTCCAACACACCTCCATCTTTTCTTGTTTCCTCCTGTTATGTGGAAAACTACCTGTGCCTTTTACAGCTCACACACAGATCAAGGTTCCTCGTGTCGTGATGGAAAATGTCAATTCAATGATTTCATTGACTTCTTCAACAAATAACCAGAGTCAGTTTGGTCGCACTGCGACCTAATACATCGATTGCAATTGCGTAGGCTCTTCTGCAACTCTGTTGGTTTTGCATACAAGCACAGTAAATATTTACTGTTGTTTTCTACGGCATTCTTCAATAATAAATTAGAGGTTCAGTGCGTAGGACCTAGTGGCATCTGGATGTAAAGTTACAGAACCAACTGCAACCATCCCTTCCAAGTGTGTAGCAGAACCTACAGTGGCTTAAAGGACTGGTTTGTCCATTCTGCTATAGTAATAAAATGGTGCTGCCACTATACAAATAAAGACTCATTCTAAAGCTTTATCAAAGGTTATTATTTGTTTAAAGACTATTAAAAGTCAATTTTTTTCACCAAATGTGTATATTTTCTACAGATTTGCCTTACAGGTTTATTAACTACAAACATTAGAATCATCTATGACTTGAAAAGTCAAACTGGACTAGAATCTTGAGGATTTTTACAACTTTTAGCTTATCATTGTTGTTTCCAGCACTTTAATTGTTCAATCCCTTTCTAATTTTGATAAAAAATCTGCGATTGCTGTTCAAAGAAATATGTAACTGTCTAAAAATTCTTTAAACTCACTGCTTTCATTTTAATTCTGCAATGCTCATCAGCCAAATCAGTGCGCTCATGTCTCGATCCGGCTGTTATTATCTCGTCCTCACATTGAACGAGCAATAAAAAAAGAGCTTTGACTACACTTCCTATACCTTTCTCGCCCATGAACCTAGTGACCTTTCAAGGTGCAAAAGGGGGCATGTCAATGACATGATGTTTAGTATTTGTATAAATCACAGAACTGAGATCCAAATTAAAGCAAATATTTAAACCAGTAAAACAATTTAATTAAAACATCATGAATTGGGGAGAGATATGCTTTATTTATACTATCAACCCTCTTCATGATTATATATATTATATATCTTGAGTTTCCCTATAAGGTGACACTCACTGCTACTGCAGAAAAGGCACAACGTTATATGATGTTTAAGTATTTATTCGTTAAAGTCATCAAAACTTTCATCATGCTGTAAGTCTTTGGACATCCTGCTTTTTATCTGAGAGTATATGGATTATTTTCGTTTTTCTATTGTCATTGCCATTTTGAGGACACTTTGAGGATAGGTTACAAAAGTTCTCTTTTAAGTTTGAGCTTGTGTCCAAAAGCGAGACAATAAATAAAAAAATTGTCAGTTGGCAAGGTCTCATCTGAGGTGGATTCATATTCCACCCACCTGCCTGTTGATGCCGTCCGCATGGGGCCGGGATTGTTTTTTAACACTGTACATGAAAAACGTGTATACACACACAAGGGCAAACAGAGACACACACTTACACAATTGAGACCGTTGTTGTGAAAACCCTTGAGTGCCCTGATTGTTGCTTAAGTCGACACATTCATGAGAGACATCAGTTACTTATTCCTTACAGACAAGTCAAAGACAACAAGCAGTAAAGCGGCATACCCCGAGTCCACGGTTCACATTAACATTTTGCCAGGAAAATTCCTCTTTGCTTTCAAACCATTGGAGACCATAACGATTTGTATACGACAACTATCTGTAAGGGTTATTTTGTTATCAGCACTCACCATCCTAAGCCATTTACTGTAATAATGTGCTCTCACACACAATCCCGAGCCAAAGCCTAAAGTCATTTCCCCTAATGTGTACTTGAGATGTGTTCTCTCATGTACAGGCTCAGTGTGAAGCCACAATATGAAAATTGATGTAATTGCTGTGTTGTCAGTCTGTTTTCTCCATGGGTGACCCCTGAGCCATCTCTCCATTTTTTTACTCTGTCATTCTTTTGTGGCCTCTCCACTACTCTACCACCCCCCCCCCCCATCCCCCCCCCATCCCCTGCACAATTCCTCTCCTTTTCTCTCTCTCTCTCTCTCTCTCTCTCTCCCTCTTCCTGTGCTTTACTCTCTCTCTCCCCCACAGCCACAGAAGCCTGATCTACTTCCACTACCGTGTGAAGAGAGGGGCTTTGTCTGCCACCAGCAGCGGTCACAGGGCGCCATGCCGGGGGAGACAGTGGAGAACCTGCAGTCTCTGCTAGCCTCCCTCACAAGAATGCGTGTGTGAACTTGGAAATAACTGCATGTGGGAGAGAAGAGCAGATGTCGAGTGAGTGTGTGTGAGAGAGTGAGAGAGAGAGAGAGAGAGAGAGAGAGAGAGAGAGCATTTGAGTGTGAGAAAGTCCCTGTGTTTGATTCCAAAATCTGTTTCTCTATATTATATATTCCTGTATTTAATTTTAGCTACATGAGCAGCATAGGTGGCACTGCTTGTCCGTCCATCTGCCAGTCTAACACCTCAGTGTAGGATTAGAGGGGAGAAAACAGCGACTGCATGATTGGCATTAAATCTGTTCCACAAATTCATCGTCCACACAACAACACACCGTAAATACTTCTCCAAACTCTCATGTAGCACTACACTTAAAAGTGTTTTTTCCCAAAAACTCATCACCAAATTCATATCAGCCAAGGTTTACCTGAGATTAAAGCCACCATAGCATGCTAACAACATGCTAATATAATAAATACAATTTATAACAAAACGTATGTATTAACATTAGCATATGTTAGCATATGCGCACATATTAACATTGATTTGCAAGGTAAATACCATACATGAACATGATATCTTTTTGAAAATGATGCAATCCTGTCATCTAACTAATTCCAGAAATCTCTGTCAGTATATGTCTCGCATATTTCAAAAAAACGATTCATCTTATCAGCTTGGCGTGTGTATTGTAAATGGCCCAAGGAAGTAGTGTGTTGCGATTAGGACACATGATGCAGTCAATATTAATAACACTTGATGAATTATAATACCCCTTCTGTGACATTTATATGAAAGAGAAAGAATCTATGGACTTGTGTGCGCTGACTACAGCAATATTATTTGTCCTGGAAAATTGCTTCTTTATTTCTATTCCAAACAATTTTACTTCACTATTTAAACATTTCTTCTCTATCGCTGACCCTTTCAATTCGACAGCAGCCGTCTGAAAAATGTTGTGTAATTAATGTTAATGAGAGGATTGCAGCTTGAAAAACAATAAAACAGCGACTAAAAAAAAGTATAGAGTAAATATTCATTTTCTAATATGTTGTCTCCATGAATACTGATGACAAGGTAGGGCTGATTTTATGAAAAAGTATCACAAACACGTTATCTTATTTGCTGAAATTCTCTTGCTGGAAATAGATGTTTCAGTTTTTGTTGTTAAATTGATTTGCAGAAAGGTAATAAGCCATGTTTTCACTTGTTATTGTGGGTTATTGAGTTAATATTGTACAGACTTGATGGGTAGATTCATTTATTGCATCTACATCAACACTATAAAAAGTGCAGAAAGTGAAGAAAACTTTGGTTGGTTTTCAGACACGTCTGCATTATTTAACACCACTTCAGATCTATGCTGATGCGTAAAAAGAGAGCCGGGTAATTACAAGTTTGAAACTAATAATCACAATAAGTCTAATATGACTTGAACATGCAGTATTTAGGCTCAGCTTGTTCAGTACAACAAAAATCTGACAAGGTAAAAATTAGCCTGACAAATCATGCCTGTGATGCCACTGTTACTTTTTCAGTCCTTGGCAATCACCTGGGAACAGCAAAGTTGTGTCGCTTTTTCCATCCACCCAACAGTTTATTTTATTTGTATAAAATGAATACAGCCTCTGGGGTTGTTAGTGTAGCTGTAAACTTCTTCTGCTTTTTAAATTTGTTAAATCATCACAAATGTCATGCTTTGGCACCATGGGGATAAAATGAATCTGAGCGAGAAATAGGACCCAGAGAGGATGTGTGAACATGTGTGAGACAGAGATAATTAGCATGAGAGCCTGCAAATGATAGGAAAAAGACGAGAGGAAAGTCGACAGAAACGATGAGCGTGTGTATGCGAGAGCCTGATGGATGTGTGTGTGTGTGTGTGTATTTTGCTTGTGGATCTTTGTGTGTCAGGTAGAGAGTGTGTCCCTGAGTGTGTGAAAAGATATTTACAACCCGTTAGGCAGCTCTTCTCGCCGCTCTGTGTGTTCGAATGTAGGGCTCGTGCTGTTTGGCAAGCCGCTTTTCCCGGACTCAAAGGCTCATGCACTTTTCTACTGTCCTGGCCGAAGAGTGGCCTCATTGTAAAAGATTGAAAACCTCTTCATTGGCTCACACAGTGTTGCACAACTTGCACTGTTAATCCAATCAAGCAGTGGAAAAGAAGTTCATATGTACCTCAGTCTGCGTCCCTTTCAATTACAATCACTTCAGTGGGTGCTACTTGTTGGAATGTCATGGAGGCTCCATAGTACAGCCTCATAGTAATCAGCTGGAGGTGGACCCCCCCACCAACACACACACACACACACAAACTTTTGTGCAGCTATCTTTATCAGGACCTTGCATTGGTTTTCATTCATTGTAGACAACCAAACCAAAACCTTATCCCCAACCTTAGCCACAACCAATTTATGCCTAACCTCAACCTTACAACCTGCATGTCTTACCTCAAACCCATGCCCAAACCTTAACCAGGACCTCAGAAATGACATTTAATCTCATTAGGACCAGGGTTTGGTCCCCATGAGGTCGTCTGGTCCTGACAAGGTCACTGTTTTAGCAGGAAAAGGTCTTAAGAGGTAACATGATTACTGAACACACAAACATACACTATTTTCTTAGGCAAGAGGAGGGGTACAGCTAAAGGAGGGATTGGGGGGCAATCAAAACTGTGAGTTGATGACAGTGAACCGAACTTCCGGCCTAACAATGACAAAGTAAAATCTACAAGGCAGTTAAAAGCTTCTGGTATAGTTTCTGCTGTTATTGTTGATGCTCTCTCTAGATGCACTAAAACCCAGATGGATGCAACAAACCCACCCGCAGGGTGAAAGGTGGGGCATTTGGGTCGGGCTGAAATTCTGGGACATTGACAGTCATACATAAACGCAAAATGGACATGGACAAAAGACTATTCAAAAAAACACATCTCAAACCCCTAATGGACTAGTCATAATGGAACCTGAATAAATTGATCCAAATGTACCTGAGGGCAGAAAAAATTGTTAACACTCTCCATTTGCTGATGTGCTGCCTCTAATTTATTTGAAGCATGTGTGGAGAGCTGTGGCTCTGCAGCTTCATCCAGCCCCGAACCCGCCGAGAAAAACCTCTGATTAAAGGATAACTGGCTCCTAATCATTACAATCAAAACATCCATTTCCAGGTTCACTTCAGGAAGACTCTTCTTCAGAGTTCTCATTCAGGACACGATCCTTTTTTCTGAGGTGACAATTTAAAGAACTTGAAGATCTATCCTGTCAAAAAAGCTACCGCTTCTCTCTCACTCGCTTTATTTTCACCGGCGGATTTCTGCTTTTCTGCATCGTGTGGGGGTAACGCCCCTTTGTCATTGGTTGAGGGAGAAAATAGCAGTGCTTGTTTTGATGCAGCTAAAGTCCAGTCTAAACTAAAATGCAGCAGAAACATTGTCAGCTAGAAATGAGATCTTGCACACAACAAGTAAGTAATTGGAAACATTCTATGACCATTACATTAACACTGTATTTCATAATGAGGAACCCTCCATCCTCACTGTGGAGTCGGTGTCTCTGTATGCTCACATCCTGCTCAGCAGCTCCATCTCATCCGCTGTTGTGACACCTTTCACTGACCTATGGGATGTCCCCGTCACTAATACGGCACCTAACTCGGTCCAGTGGGCGGCTGGGATTCGTTACAATAATTAACTGGGAGAAAATGACCCTTCCTGATTAGAGTCGTGTACAGGGAAGGAGGTGAAGCCGTGGAGTGAAAACAGACAGATGGTTTATAACCGTCAATTGAAATGCAGGGAGACCACCTGAAGGAACAGCTTGAGGTATGAGGCCATTCTTTTCTTTTGCTCCTTTTCAGCTGGTTTGATTTAGTTTTGTAAAGAAAGAAATAAAAAAAAAACTAGCCAGGCTATTCATTTCAGACACGGGATAATGTATTATTTATTGTGCTGCCAGCACTAATACTGCTTTGTGCATCTTAAGGACATTGGAGGAAGCAACAGAGGGAGAGACAGGAATCAAACAGAGAACGATGAGTCAGACGGCATCAGTATGTCTGCCTGTATTTGACTTTGCACACTGTGTATGGGACCAACAGAAACCAGAGCAACTCGCACAAATCCCACATTCAAGACAACGATCAGATTCAAATGAAACAAGAAAAACAATACTACCTTTCTCTTGTTGTTCGGGCTCACATAAAGGTAACTGAGTATTGTCTTTGCTCCGACTTTGTCATTCAGCTTCTGGTACGTTGCTCCATAGTCGGTTGACCTGGAATGAAATCAGAAAGGTCTGATGAATGCTTGGTGAATGACTTGTTGCAATTAAAAGTCCTCCCTCGAGAATTCAGGGTGCAAAGGGGAAAGAGCACCGACGTACAGTAATTATGTCTTTTTGTGCTCAATGGAGTGACATGAAGTCCAGCGGGTGCACAGGAGCCACATCATCATAGCCACTATGCTGCTTCCGCTGCTTCATGCACTGTTTAATATACACAACACATTGGCTGTGGAGAAAGTTCATCTGTAGCTTCTGTCTAAATACAGCACACATCAATACTTGGATGCAAGTGTCCAGATATACAAAGCCTCACCGGCGACAGCCAGTGGCCGGAAGCTTCATGTTGTCAGGTTGTCTGTCCGTCCCATTCTCGTGAACACGAGACCTCAAGAATGCCTTGAGGGAATTCCCTTAAATTTGGTACAAATATTCACTCAGACTCAAGAATGAACTGATTCGATTTTGGTGGTCAAAGGTCACGGTCACAAAGCAATTATTTTTCCTTGTGAGGGTGATATCCCTGTAACACCATCAAGGAATCCTTTACACATTTGGCACACACATTCACTTGGAGTCAAGAATTCATTGATTTGATTTTGAAACCAAAGGTCAAAGGTCAAGGTCATGTTGGCCTCCCAAAGTATGTTTTCCATGAACGTGATATCTTAAGATCAGCTTGAGGGAATGTCTTCAACTTGGGTATAAACATTCATCGATGAACTGATTAGATTTTGGTGCTCAAAGGTAAAAAGGTCAAGGTCACATGACCTTGTGTTGTTTAAACATGATATATCAGGAATGCCCAAAAGGAATTTCATTACATGAGGAAAAAACATTCACTTGATCAGAATGTGGTTGTCAAAGGTCAAAGGTCACTCTGACATCTCAAACACATGTTTGCCTTGTGACTTTAATATCTCAGGACCATCTCAAGGGATTTCATTCGAATTTGGCTCACATTGGATAACTGATTAGATTTAGGTGGTTAAAGGTCAAGATCACAGTGACCCTAACCTAACCCTAAGCCTCTGGGAAATCAATGATGCACACAGAAACTGCACTGGTTGGCAGAGGTATACAACCCCAGTGTGATCATTCTAGTTTCTCCTGAAATGTGTATTAGGCTCTCACCATCATCATCATTGTGACATTTTATCAGAATAAAATCATAGTTTTATAGGATTTTTTAGGGATATGGACCATCTTGTGAAGTCAAACTTTAGTATAGGTCTCACAAATAATGTTATACTTAATATTTTGGCACATCAGCACCACATTAGGCTATAAGGTAATATAAAAAACAGTCCACTCTGGAGAGAAAATCACACAGACTTGGAGAAATTGCCTCATTTGTGGAGGAGGAAATATTTGGTAGTGGGCAACTGTATATATTCAGTAAGATCTGCATGATATTCAAAGCGGTTCGATACATTCACAACGGATCCAGAAGGTGTGAAATTCCTGCAAGCACAGTTTCTCCTTGTAGATATTATCTTTAAAAAATAGTTTATTTTTTCGTTTATTCTCTTAGAATTAAAGTGAAAGGGTTCTATTGACAGAAATGTAATATAAAATAATCCTAGCGAGGTTTTCACGAGTGTGTTCCATCTAAATTATACAAATTGTTTTTATTTATTTATTTACTCTAAAATGGGCCCTTTATATTGAAATACTTTATATTTACGTCGGCGGGGTCCTCTCTATGGAGGCCGCCATGTTTCTTGCAGTAGCCCAGACTGGACAAACTAAACACCCTTTGAGTTTTTATGAAAACTGAAGGCTACCACAGGTTCTCTTTCATGTTTGGAAGGGGAGGGTGAGGTGAGGGGTGTTCAGCTGCCACATGCAACTTCACCACATTATGTCACTAAATTCTACACACTGCAACTTTAAGTCTTTATTCTTGTCAAATTATGACTTTTTCGTAATGTTACATATTTGTCTCGTAATTTAATAGCTTCAACTTCAACATGGACCTAATACTCATGGTATAACTGATTCAAACACATCACAAAACAAAAGGCATTCGAAATAAACTCCCTATTTGCCACATAGAGTTTACAAATAGACTTCACAGGGCGTATTGGTGGTATTCATGCAGAGATGTGAACAACCTGAATAACGTGATGAAGAGGGACCCAAGGTTCGAAATGTTTTAACCCCTTTGGAGAAACATTGAAGGAAGCACTGAGGCAACAAGTGGAACATGTGAAAGGGGTGAAAGAAAATACTAACACAATATACTCAAGGATGATGCTGAAGTGTGGACTGCTCTCATCGAACCGTCCTTTAAAAGATGACTGAAAGAATGAATGGGTTTAATGTTTGAGGCTCCTCGTGGCTAAACGTGTATTTCATCTACCTGCCGTATCATTTCATAGTGCAATAAAAATGTGTTTAATAAAACATATGATTATGCAAAACTGTGCATGTAGCGTTGCTGAAGAGGCTGGAAAATTGAAGAGTAATGTGTTTAGGATTAATCTGATGGAGACAGTGTGTTCTTACAGGAGCTGCACACCTTTGTTCCAAAGCACTGTGAAATTATGAATTGATTAACAGTCAAACAGTCTTTAATTTAATCAATGGGTTAATCATTATAGAACACTTTAATCTTGCCAAAAAATAATCACATTTCTCTATGTCTCTGCCCCATGTCACTTCTTTCTCAAACGCTGCATCTTTTATTGGCTATTAACATGACCATTTGCTATAATTACATTTCCACGTCCACTTCAGAGCGCCCTCTGGTTGTCTGACAAGGCCGGCAAGGAGACATGCTTCATATTTCTCGTATATAAACTTAAGTTACATAAAGTAGAATGACAGAGCAACTTTAAACCGCTAAATTTAAAGCCATCTTAGAATGACTGCTGAAATATTCAAATGTTGGTTAAAGTGCTAATGCAATATTTGTGTTCTGCTGAAATTTAGCATTTTAGACTGTCGCCAAAAGATTGAACAACTTATCTGTGCTGTCAGGTGTAATTTACTTTGAACGGCCTGAGGATCAATCAAGGAGCTATTATAATTTCACATGAAGACAGAGGAGAAAGCCATCTTAAAAATGCAGGAAAGACACTGCCGAATGTCTCGAGTGACTTCAAATGAAGCCATCACTCAAATCAACCTTTGTTTTTTGTTTTTGTTTTTTATATCCATGTGGCTGTTAAATCCAGAATGACGTCGACGAGTGGAAAGTTTTTCTAAGAGCTCAATGTTTCGATTCCACTAACAGGAATAAAGATAAACAAATATTAATGGAATAAAAGTGATAGTTCACACAAAAATTATAATACACCTATCTACTCACCATTATGCCGATGGAGGGGGGGGGTGAAGTGTTTTGTGGACTCAAACACTTCACCCACCCCTCCATCGGCATAGTGGTGAGTAGATGAAAAGTGAATTTTAATTTTTCATTGAAATATCCCTTTAATTTCTCATGCATTAACTCTTCAAGATCTATTACACTTCAGTCCGCCCTGGGAGAGGGATCCCTCACATGTGGCTCTCTCTGAGGATTCTATTCTTTGTTTTCCCTGTTAAAGGTTTTTTTTTTGGTAGTTTTTCCGTACTCTTGTTGAAGATTAAGGACAGATGATGTCGCTCCTTGTTAAGCACTATGAGATAAATTGTGATTTGTGAATATGGGCTATAAAAATTTAATTTGATTGATTGATGATTGATTCATGACAGTTTGGTTTCAATGGGGAGCAAAAGCATTTCCCCTGGGCAAACCTTCCCTGGATGAGTCCAGCATCATTCATCAGAAACCATCATCACACAGGACCATTGGACAATGACATCTCGCTATTGATTGGCCCCCTTCACAGAATCATTTGATTAAAAGGCCAATGACTTATTTTTCGTGCAACAAGCGACTTTCAGCATGAACCGTTGAAATGGCCCAACCCCAGCAGATCCCAGCGAGGCGAACGTTACATAAATGAAAAATGATGGTTTCTCAAGGACTAAGAATGTGAATGAAGAATAGTGCGTGTTGAAAGGCTATTCAGTGATTATGTGTGGGTGTAAAACGCAGCTTGGACCACACTGCTGTGATTTCATCCGTTTTTGCGGATGTTCTCTCCACAGGGGCTGTAGGTGAGCCAATACTTCACATTGTCCACATGTTGGATTAAAGAAAAGTATGAGTGGAACATTGTACGAGCACACAAGAATCATATCACTCACATTACATTGGTATGGCTCACAGAGGAAAATAGATTGTGCATTTGCTCAGAGGACAACTGAGCTGAAACACACTTTTTCACTCACATACACCCACACACACATCCAGCCTAGAGCCTAAAACTTATTTTTTTCAATCCCGTTTTTCGCTTTTTCTGAAATGGATTAGCAGAATGTAGACGCTCAATTGTTAGATATAATTTCAATTATAATTTCTAGGGTCTACTGTATATTGATAGGAATAGCTACTATGACGCCATTACATTATCACTGGGGAGTTTGAGTAACCACGGTTCGGAGGATGGGAGCTGCATGCATGTTGCGATAGTTAACACGCAGATGGATCCAGCAGCACTGCTGGACACACTGGACAGACGGCAGCAGGGTGTTCCACTTCCACAATGAAATTATAGAACCATCAGCGTGCTCCAATAGTATATCTTCTGAGTAGCAGGCTAAATCACACTATTCCCCCCCCTCCCCTCCCCTCCACATCCACAAACTCATTCAATCCTGTTCCTGCCTGTCAGTGTTGGGAGCAAACTTCCACTGCTTCCATTCTACAAGAGTTTGTTTTTAAAAAAATATGGTGAGAGATTGTAAGAAAAGACAATCCCAAGATGTTGTGTAAAGGCTGTTAAAGGCTGCGTATGCTGATATTCACAAATATTATTTTCAGACTGACAATAAAAGTTTTAATACTTTGTTCCTTACAGATGTATTTTCTGTCGATAAGGGAAACCCTTTCTTCACTTACAGTCTCCAGTGATAGACTTATTCGGCAATGAGGCAACAATTTGGGAGAATTGAAGGTGGGTAACATAATGTAGCATTACAATATATTCAATTCAACTCAATTTCATTTGTATAGTGCTAAATCACAACATATATTATCTCAAGGCACTTTACATAATAAGGTTGAGACCTTTAAAAGTTATCAAGAAAGCTCCATCAACGAGCAGCACTGATGACTTTGGAGAGAAAAATCTAAAAACTTAAAGCTAAACAGGAGGAAACTTTTGAACCTGACTCAGTGTGGGCGGCCATTTGCCTCGACTGGTTGGGGGAAGCGGCGAAAACTCACTTCTGTGGCCATTTCTGAAAATGGAGGGAGGTGTTTATATGGACTCCTCTCGTAAACACAGTACAAAGAATCAGTTTCAAAGTCATATGTAAAAAAAAAAATTTGATTTACAACATACTAATATCAGCCATTTGTTGGGGCATTTTGGTCTGAACTGTCTCGTTGCATAAAGCGTCTGGACACATTTTGGTTTAGTTGTTTCCTGATCTGTTGCATTATGGTAAATGGTTTTGTATTTATATAGCGCTTTTCTAGTCTTGATGACCACTCAAAGCTCTTTACAGTACAGTTTTACATTCACCCATTCACACACACATTCATACAGTGTATCTATTAGCAGCACTTTGTTGTTCTATGAGGGGTTCAGCATCTTGCCCAAGGACACTTCGGCATTGCAGATGGGGAAGACTGGGGATCGAACTGCCGATCAGGTTGGAGGACGACCGCTCTACCCCTCAGCCACAGCCACATTAGCTTATGATCAGTATTAAACAAAATAAATCAAAATTATAGACTCAGGTCTGGAGTCAGGTTCATGTCTCAGATTTGGTGTCTGTAGGTGCTGATTCTTTAAATGGATAGTTCACAGAAAAATGAAAATTCACTCATTATCTACTCACCACGTCTCAGGGGTAAACAGTGTTGCAGCCATATCCAATACAATAGAAGTAAATGGAGCCCCTTCTTAAGACGTAAAAAACAACTGAAAAAAAACATAGCATGCCTCCATACTGCTCATGTGGTGACAAGTGTCTGTTAGCTCCAACATTCATAATCGACTCGAAACTGTGTCATTGTTTTAAGCCTAAATTATCTCTGATAGCCTCCTATGAGCCGCAGCCACGTTCGTGCGCACACACCAGAAAACCGCACACACTCTCGCCCAAGGGCACATGCTGGGTGCGCATTCGCATCGCTACATCCGCTAGCATCGCTTCTTCCAGTAGGGGAATTTTAGGCTTAAAAAATGGTGTAATAACGCTGTTTCGAGTCCAATATGAATGTCGGGGCTTGCGGACACTTGGATGACACCAAACGAGCAGTATGGAGGCATGTTATGTTTTTTGTTCTGTTGTTTTATTACGTCTGAAGAAGGGGTCATTTTGGCTGCAACACTGTTTACCCCTGAGACTCCTAAAGTGTTTTGTTCAATCACTTCACCCACCCCTCCATCAGCATAGTGGTGAGTAGATAATGAGTCAATTTAAATGTTTTGGTGAACTATCCCTTGAGTATGAAACACAGAGTGAAAAGTGACGCTCTAAAGCAACTGAAAGCTTACATGAATCTGTCAACCTTGCGGAGCATGTGCTGACTGACTCAGGCGAGGAATCCACATCACATATAAAAGGAATGTATAACAGTTGTTACCTTGTGCTGATATTCTGAGCCACAGCAGGCAGCGATGCCCAGTTTACCCTCAAACCCTCCCTGAGGTGTTCCTGGCTCTCCTGCTATCTTAAATGCAGTCATCTGTTGCTTTGATGCTCTGTCCGTCTTCCTGGCTGTATATTGCCCACTAATGTCCTGCACTCTCATTATCCCCTCTGCTCTCTCACAATGCTTCTGATCTGTTCACTCATCTGTCTTTCTGTCAGTCTGCCTGGGAACCCACACGCACCTCACATCACCACATAATCACCCATCCAGCTCTGTTTTCTCAACGCATCAGGATTTATAATACACGAGTGAAATGTCAGTTGTAGTTGCACCATTAGAAGGGTAATGTGGCACCATCATCAGAGACACAGAGCATTAGGCTGACTCGATCCTCTCTGAGGTAAATGCAGTCAGTACATTGCCACAGCTGTGGGTGAGAGCTCGAGCCTTGAGGCAGCCTCCGTGTACAGCCGTGTGTTGTTTGCCTTGCTGCCTTCTTGCTCCTTAAGGGACTGAGGCAAAAAAAGCACAGGAAACACTTTCCTCAATGCAAGACAATGTCCGAGTTAGCTTTCAGGACAATGATAAGAAAATCCACTTCCGGAAATCTTTGTTTCAAGACAAATTGAATTAGGATTATATCAGTGTATAGGTTGATTGGTGATGGTGAAGCTTTAGCAAACCACTTGGTGACAGGATATCAATAATAATTATTATAAAAGGTTTTGCAAATAGCTCTGTTTTACTACATAGTTAGACCTAAATATGCAGCTGATAAATTGGTTAGGAAACGCAGCTGGTAGCAACAAGTCAAATACACTTTTACTTTCTACTTCACTTCCTGATTTGAAACGTAATGTGTTCATACCACTACATAACTCGAATTACCGAACCGTGGTTGTCTGCCTCTGTCAACCAGTGCAGTTTCTGTGTAAATATTTCTCCATAATTTATTTCATATAAGGTTCATATAAAGGTCACTGTAACCTTTACCTGTATCGTGACCTTGACCCTTGACCCCCATGCAACAAAATCTAATTAGTTCATCTTTGAGTTCAAGTGAAAGTTTTTACCAAATTTGAAGACATTCCCTCAAGCTGATAATGATACCTCCTCCTTGGTTGCTTCACTTCCAGTTGTGAATTGACCTGCGTCCTTTCTGTCACAGACACTTCAGTCTAATTGAACAGCAGGGCACACACATAAATTACTTTTTTACTTTTTTCATCCTTCCTTACAACTTCGGAAATTAAGCTGTCAAGCAGGTAGAAAATTTGCAGATGTGCAAATGGTTCTACAGGTTAAAATAAAACAATTTTGAAAATTAAGCTGACAAATACAAAGCTCAGTAGAGAGTTATGGCTCTATCTATATAGAGACATAATTTGGAATAATGTGGTTGGTGATAGAAAGACTCACAACATGTATTAAGACAAAGTAAACTGCATGACACAGGAAATTGACACTGCACTGAAGTGGGTATCTGAGTGTTATATAAATATACATGCCAACTGGTATTAATGATTTGAACTTTATATTACCCCTCATCCCTCTTTAAATTCTAAACTCTCTGCAAAGTGACACATTGACACTCAGTTTATCATATGCAGCCCAAGTATTACTCCATTTCAACACTTCATCAAAGCTTCATGACGCTTGTACCAAGAGAAACATTCAAACCCAAGATGATGAAAATCTTATCGGCTTCAACATTACATCAACTGGAAGTCATCTTGATGTATTGTGCATTATTTTATACAAGTCTCCCTCATAATTCTACTTGACACATCTGGTATCTTTGCAAACTTTGAAATTGTCGCTAGAATGAAAAGAAAAAAAAGTTTTTAAATCAAATTGGCAAAACAGAAGAGCCTTGAACAAACATTTAGCCTCTAGTGGAAGTTGAAAGCTGAATATTGAATTTATTTCGCATTTTGGTTTTGCAGTTCACATTCTAACTTTATTGTTAATCAGGATTTTTTTTTCATGCCCACATATTTCCATTTGAAACATCAGAGCTGCAACTCTGATGAGTTCAAAAAAGATTTAGTGGTATTGAATGGGTTGGAAAAACTGATTCATTTAGTGGTGACATCTGATTGTGCTAAATGATATAAAGGTGAAATTAGAAAATAGCTCTTTTTCTCACTTTGACAATAAACTATTCCCCCCTATTCTTTTTTTCTTTCTATGCAGTTCATCTTTTTTTTATCCTTGTTCCTCCCTTTGAGCTCTTTTCCTCAACAGAGCTGTTCATGCCTGTGGTGCTACATCTCATTGGCAGCAATAATAATGAAAAATATATTTCATAATGATAATTACTTTCGCAGATTTCCTTCATTTTTTTCTGAGACATTAAGGCAGCCACATTCGTCCCTAGCAGGCATCCGCCAAAATTACATCAGAATGGAGTCCGACACTCCGAGCACGGCCACGCTCTGTTCAAGGCTGGTCAAGGTAATTTGCTGGATAACACTGCCAGCTCCAGTGGTGTTGATTAGTTACTTTCATGTGAGGGATGTCGGTGCCCACAGACATTAAAACCAAACGAGGGCAGTTCAGCCGTGTCATTTGAGAGATCTTTCTTTGACTGCAGCCTCTTTTTCAAGCCTCGAACGTTTCATTAAGTCATATTATGAGATCCTTGTGCGTGTGGGTATTCTTTATACCTAAGAGCAGAGCTGGGAGCAGTTCAAACCTCAGGATTAGACCACCAGAATATATAGAACTAAGTCCAGCAATCCCGTCTGACCAATTTATTGTGGCATGCTCATCGCTGCTCAAGGCTTTTCTAGAAATGTCATGAGCTCGTGTTGTGTGATAAGCTTACCTCCATAATGAACTCTCAGTCACACTGTTGAGGTTGAAGTCAAATAGTTTGGTCAGCATCAGAATCACCTGCAGAACGAAAACAAGCATTGCAATCAATACAGAGGCCTATTGATCATATGTCTGGTGAGAAGGTTAAACAGTATCATTGCTAAATTGACTGAATGGTCATGAGGCAAATGTTTGTTTGTGGTCGTCATAGAAAAAACACGATTTTGGTTTGTTTCTTGAAATCCTACATTGTGAGTGTCTGACAAAACGGTTGATGACTTTTGTAATGATGTGTCAGCATGAAACTAGAAGTCTTCATGGGTCCACGTGCTCCAGGTCTAATTTAATGGATCTGTGTTTAGCATCACATATTTTAACACAATTTCCGGAAAAATAATGTCCATTTCTATCCAATGCTTGAATGCCAATAAGACCTGAGTTTATGGGGATAAACATTTGGAGGCACTCACTCTACAGGCAGGTGCTATGAAACAATTGCTTAGGGGGATTAATTAAAGGAGCTACAGTCAAATGATAAACTGTGGATCATTATCTAGAGAACAGAGGAGCACTTTACTAAATGTTATCTTTATGGATAATTTTTCACTTCAGTTAAGCATGACATCTTTGTTTTTTTTAATTAAAAAAAAAAATAATGATTTTGTGTTTATCCATGTCGGTAAAAAAATGTGTTTCCTATTTGAAAATGCACAAACCATGTGTCCAAAGTTGAGTGGACTTGATATCAGCTTTGATTCCATGGTGTGCTAGCAGAATAAAAATATATTTTCCATGTGCCATTGTTTTAGTTCTTTTTCTAATTATCCCTTGGTAGAATAGAATAGAATGTAATGCCTTTATTTGTATTGTACATTGCAAAATAAAATATGCTATGCATCTCCTAAACGTTATGAAAGGGATAGTTCACCGAAAAAGTATCTAATCTATCTAATCTAATCACCACTATGTGGATGGAGGGATGGGTGACGTGTTTGAGTCAACAACACACTTTTGGAGTCTCAGGGGTAAATACTTCAATTCCAATACAATTTAAGTACTGGTGATACATTTTTCAAACACAAACACAAAATGCCTCCATACTGCTCCTGTGGTGTCACCAAGTGTCAAAGGTTGAGCAGATAATGAGTGAATTTTCATTTTTCTGTGAACTATCCCTTTAAAACGTTAAACGTTGGTAAGCCTAGAATCCATGATGGCCTGTTGTTTGAAGGTGTATTGAGCAGTTAGCTTAGCCTAGCTTAGCTCATGAGACGTTAATACCGTTACACAGGGTAATACGCCTTGTCCATTGCTGAGGATCAAATATATTTCTTATACAAAACCATCTATGTCTATATAAAATGGAAGTTATACAAATTCCTAAAAGACTAAAAAGAAGCAGAACAAGACAAACGTATAGTCTTCAGACCCAACTGATACTGACTCAACTGGCATCACTTGAGGGAACTTATCTGACTCCACACAGCTCCCTCTGGTGGTGCAAAAGGCTTCATTCAAAAAATGAAATGGATCCAAGCAAATGTGATTTGGGATGAGCAGTTAGCAACTCCCCTCACGTAAAACACTTTACATAGTTTGTGTGTTGTGGTTGCAGAGCTACAATTTAGCAATCATACCATTTTGTTTTCCATCAAGGTACCTTGATTGGTTTTTAATTTTGTGACAACGATCACTGAATAAGAGTTGTTATTGTATTAAAATGGAGATGCATCTCTGCCAGAATGAAACTCAGTTCATTCCAACACCAGAGATCTATACACCCACACCACACTTTGAACCTCTGAAGGCTCTAACAAGGTTTCTTCTTCTACGCTTATGAGCATACACTGCATTGCTTAATGCGATCCCCTCTAATTATTCCAGACTCATTACTTAATCATATCAGATTCATTCTAAACACAGCACTGTAAATATTCCCCATTCCGTTAACACCCTCAAGGTGCACGGGAGGAGGGAAAGTGGGTCAGCCGAAGTCTTTGGGGAAAAACAGAGGCAGAAACATCACATTTTGCTCCGAGCATAAAAGAAGTAAAGCAGCACGGAAACTCACAATCTATTTACTTTGTGACTGGAGGTGTATTTGAAATGGATAAAACTCTGAATATTTTCTTGCCTCTTCTGCTTCTTCAGAGAGAATGTTGCAGTTTCATTTTAATATAGTCTCAACTGTTATAGTCTCACACTTGTGTGGTGGCCTTACTTCTCTTGCTCACGAGTTGTGTTTCATTTTGATAATGCCGAGTGAAGATCCGCAGGGATATTTTGTGGTGCTTTGACAGTTACAGTATCTGATGACCCCTTTGCAACCCTGCAGCACAGTGGTCAGGTGATATGGTGTGGGTGTGAAGAGGAGATGCTGCCAATGCCGAAATGTCTATTCACATAATGTATTTCCTGTGATGTGCTGGCGCATTCCTTATCTCTAACTTTGCTATCGGGAAAACGGCTATATGTACAAGCAAGGCAATGCACACAGATATGTCCCAGTGCATGGAGTAAAATAAACAACCTCAGTCTAAACAATGTCAAGTCAAGCCAATATCCAACTGTTCCCCGATGACCCTGCTGCCACTGACACACCCAAAGTTATTGATGCAGCGGCCGAGCCACTGTACGACCTGTGTGACTTTGTGAAATGGTTCAACCAGCATGGGGTTCCTGTGAGTACCAGAAGAACAGATGCACCTTGGGTTGTGGAATCAAATTGTGAGGTCGGGGCTCCTCTGATCAGACTCATTAAGTATGCGCTAACATCTGCAGGCCCCAGAACACTGGGAACGTGTGGTGCACTCGGCCGAGCTGTGGCTGGCAGGGTTCGGGGGTGTTGTTGATGATGTGTTGCAGGAAAATAACCAGCAGCACAACAACTGGTAAAAAGGCATTGATTCAGGAAGTATCTGAGCGTTTTGAGCGTGGGGAGAGTTAGCCTGGGGAATGAATAACCTTAAATGTCCGGGCTAGACCTTTGCATGCTAATGACAGACCAAGTCCATTTAGCTGCCCAGCTGGAGGCTGAATTCACTCTCGCACCACACAGCTTCTCTCTTTCTCCGTATTTCCTCACTTTCTTTTTATCCCTCTGCTCATTTCCCTTCCCCGTCACATCTCAACACCATTTTCCTGCTATGAGTCGACATGTGTGCACCTGAGTATAAGCGACAGAGGGGTGAAAGTGAGGATAATGGCGCCGTTATGATTTTACCTACAAATCCCTCTGTGGTTTGTGTTTATTTCCTTAATCACAACTATTTTTTAATGTGTTTGTCAACTACTCTTTTTTCATGACTAAGCTGAGAGCTATATCATTGATTAAAAGCTTATAAAACATTTAAAAAAAAATGTGTTTACTAAAAAAGAAGAGACAGTTAAACGATACATTTTTCTAACAATGACATCTTCTAAATATCTTTTTTATGTCTTGTCTTCAAATGCCTGCGCTGTAAATTTCTCTATCTGCTTTATCTCTCTGGTGATTGTACACCAAAGCAGCACAACCCTGAACACACCACCAACAGTGCTGGACTGACTCTATGCACTTAAACACTATTGCTGTAAGAGATCAGATAACATGCAGGATGGCAACAAAACAGGTTTAAACCCACTTCAAATATTACACAAGTGTGTCGTTTTTGACAGGAGAGAAACTCTGCAGCTACAAAACCACAAACCTGAAGAGACATCTTATAATGCACCACAACAACATTATCTATCAGCACCTCAACAGGACATGTGTTGTTTGCAGATGGAGATTCAGTCCCACTGAAAGTCACCAGCCCAGTGAGTGACGTTGGCCAACATTTTGATCAAGACAGCTTTGTTTGCTTTGGTGCATTAAACATGTTCGTGTTAAACACACACACACACACAACTTATCTACTACGACCATTTCATGCTTATCCACGTAAAATACGACCACGATGAGTAAATGTCATCTATTTGCAACATCCATGGATTATGCAGAGCATATAATTAAGATTAATAATTATTTAAATGGTCGTTTAAAACCTATACACTTACTGTTTAACACAACATACAAGGCCTACAGTGACAGACGCCCTTCTCCACAGTCCTGGCAGAGCTGAACACTGAACACCATTAGAATAGGATTTATTACAGGACTGCTGTTCACAATTCTTTTCAATAGTGAAGGGTTTCTGTTTTCTAGTCACTTTCTGACTAGAAAACGGGAGCAGTTATGCTTTCACAACTCTTAAAAGCCCCTCATGCTTGTGTATACTGTATGTTAGTGTGTATACATGTGTGGGTGCACACACTGTGAGAGTTGGTGCTTTGGCTCCAGATTCTGGATAAAGTCCTTTAAAAGGCTGAGGTATAATCCGGGTGACTTGGCTTCATTAGTTGAAGGGCAGTGTGCGCTCAGGCCCTTCTGTCTGCCACATATGGAGCCTATGTGGGCAGTCATCAGCGAGTGGCACTGTCAGATGGGCTCCCACTGGAAAGTGCATATGCTCCATCACTGACCATGCCAATTAGACCTGCGGGCTTCTCCTACTGTAAATACTGTGGTGAGGCCAGGTTCCTCTCCACCAGGCCCAGCAAAGACGACCTCTGGACAGACACGCACTCATTTGTAACAGTTGGGAGATGTGCAGGGGAGCGTGAATGAGACAGGATGTAGCTGGTGGATTTGTGTTACACTTTTTACACCAGTGAAAAGGTCCATAATAGATTATACTGTACAGTGCAGGACAACACCCATTAAAATAGTGAGTCAAAATGTTAATTGTGTTTGTAATGCAGGGTGCATTAACTAAAAAAGATAGAATCTCAGATTTTCAGCATATGCATCAGACTGTGAGCAGAGGCCTGCAGACAGAGAGTGTGTGAGCTGATGAAACAGCAGCTGCCACAGTATCAGGAGACAGAGTCCGACAGTACAACCAGGAACAGCAGCTTCAGGATCACCAGTCATCTCTGCTGCCCACTCAAGTCAAGGTAACGAGACAAACAAACAGGAGGAACATTGTTGTCCTGGGAGCAAGTAGCTTCATAATTACCGCACTGTGGTTGTATGCCTCCGCCAACAACATAGCTACATCATTCTTTTATGACTCATATAAGGTCACTGTGACCTTCACCTTTGACCACTGAAATGTAATCTCTTCTTCTTTGAGTCCAAGTGACAACTATCGAAAGTTGAAGAAATTCCCTAAGATATCACATTCAAGAGGCCAAAACGTGTAGACCCCCAAAACCATCAGTAAGTCAGCAGGTCCAAGTGAACACGTGTGTCAAATGTGAAAGAATTCCCTTGAGGTGTTCCAGATATATTATATTCACAAGGACAAACATGTGTTTTTAGAGGTCACAGCGACATTGACCTTTGACCTCCGTATCAGACCTTTGACCTCCAGGCAGAATAATCTAATCAGTTCATCTTTAAGTCCAACTGAAGGTTTGGACCAATTTTAAAGTAGTTCCCTCAAGGTGTTCTTGAGATATTGCGTTCACGAGGAACATAACCAGGAAGTTAATGTGTTTATGATAATGCTTATACTAATATTGGGCGAGTAATGATGTATGTATTGATATGATATATTCAAACACACACACAAATAATGTTTTAAAATGGTATAAATACTAATTAACAGTCTTTTTTTTCAACTTTTTTTGAGCATTTTTCTTTATATGTTGTTCTATATTAGTTAAGCATTAGAATGATGAGCAGTTCAGTAAAAAAAAAAGAACATTACAACAACCATCATGAAGCTACATCTTGCAAAGTTTTACAACATGAAACGATTTTAATAAAAGTTTCTTTTTCAGCTGCCAAATGCTTTTTTCCACCTGTTTCTCTGGTAAAAATTAAGAGAGTAGAGAAAAGAATTCAGCTCAGGTAAAAATTGATTACCAGAATCTTTTTTTTGACTTCCTTCTCAGACTTTCCCACGTGTTATGTCTAGTTACAAGGATAAAAAGAAGTCTGTCTTTTGTTTGGCAATGTTTATCCATGGTGACATTTACTCTTTGCGTGCTCTCCTCAGGACTTCTGTCCTCGTTTTCTCTTTCCTTCTCCATCTGAAATAATACCACCACAATCACACTCATTGTTACAAGAGGAAAACCTACAGTTTTACTCACTTGAGTCAGTCTCACAGCAGAACAGCTCAAAGAAAAAAACATGGATTTGTCTCAAGAGGTTGTTGTAGGAGGTTTCTAAATGTATGAAGCAAACAGTCAGTGTTATTAGTCATGCAAAGGGAAGCCTCAGCTCCGGGTGAGGATCAAGAACAAGTGGGTCTGTGCAAAGCTTTAGGTTTTTTTTAAATATCCCTGCATTATTTTTCTTCAATCAAAAGTATGCCTTTGCTGCCAGCAAATACTGTTATCTCCTGTACTGTTTGGTAATTGTCCTTGGAAGGAGGAGAGAAAAAATCATCATGGATCAAACTTCCCAAACGTGCATAGACAAACAACAATTACCATTCCCCGGGGCGAGAGAAGGCAGAATAAACAAATGAGAAATGCAGATTATTACCAAACATTTTGAAGCTCCCAAAACAGGGAAACAAGTGCTGGGTTCATGTTCTGCAGGGCATCATGAACTATTTGTTTTTCTCACATCTCATTTTTGTAATCACGTGAGACCAGAATTCTCTCGGGGACAGATCCTTTTTTGCTGTGTTTCATTACTGGAGGAAAAAAAGAGACCGCGATCTGAGCACAGACGATGATGCATATTCAGAGTAAGAAAAAAAAAAGGAGCTGCTGGCCCAAGATGTATTTAATGAAACTGTTTTGCAGTTCCCTGTTAATCAATGAATTCATTCTGTAATGAAAAGTCAGAGGGGGGAGAAACAGTGCAATACACACATGTAATGATGTAAACAAGTTTTACCTGCCAACATTTCCAAACACCTCACACTGTCAGTGAGCTCATGGAGGATCACTGAGCCAGCGACGCTCCTCTCTGTGGATTAGCCTGTCACATCTTCCTTTGGAAGATTCACCACTTGTGCCTATCACTAATACAAAAGTGAAACATAGCTGGGATGCAGGCTTTACAGCTACTTGTCACATAGCTAGAAATAATATATCTTCATCTGGATCAGAATAAATCAAGGTCTGTCAGGTGCATGGCCCCGGGAGGTTATATATGTCCTCGCATAGCAATCTGGGCGGCTTATTAGTCAGCAGATAATCAGTCTTCTGTGGCCTCATTTGCCTTGATTTCTTCATTAGAATATGCAGGATTTGTATTTTGAATGCACCGGCAACGTAGAGTGTGTCAATGATTAAAATCTAATTTCTCCCATTTGTTTTTTTTCAAGCGATAATGCAAAGTGTATTTTTAGATATATATGATGTTTGCGTCAATGCTCTGGAGCTTGTGTGACTACCTGTTTCACTTCGCTTGTTTGCTCCGTGCAGACCTGTCACCTCTGTTGTGTTGTGTTCATTTGATGATGATGCAGTCTTAGGATTCAAAGGGAGCATTCTCCTTGATCCGAAGTCTTTTGCTGTTCTTAACTGGTTGTTAACCCACTTTAATCCTCACAGATTTCCCTCTACAGTGTCTTGGATGGATTTTATGTATGAAAATTATTGCAATTAAGCAGCCGATCTTTCAAGTGTGGAGCTACTAATGCATTTCAAGACATGAAAGGCTCAAGGAAGAAGTTAAGAGGATACTTCCTGGTAATGAGCATTAAAAGTAGGCAGAGACATTATTAAATGTACTTGGTATCAGAGGGTTTTTGGGGGTCTGACATGTTGTGTATCGTTCTTGTGTTCCACTATGAATTATGTACTTGAGAAAAATATGTGTGGGGGTGTACCTGCATATGTTTAAATATGTATGTGTATGTGTAATTACGTGTGAAATGTGTTTCTGTGTATAAGGGGCATACGTCTATTCTCACACATACACTAAAACATAAATGGATTCACCTATATTTTCACTTCCACGTAGATCTGTCAATGCGTGTGTTGTGTGTGTGAGTGTGTTGCTATATATGTACACACACATATGTGGGCACTCAAATACACATATGATTATGTGTGTGTGTCTGTGTGTGTGTGTGTGTGTGTCAGTGTGTGAAAGACCCTGGTGCTGCAGTTGGCACGCCTGCATCAAAGCAAGTTTCTGGGTTCTAGGGGATGTGTTTTCCCTTTGCCCGTTTCTGTTTTCTCCAAATACTGCAGATATATATTACAGTTGCTTGTTTTCCTCCTTCCATTCTCTGTGTTAAGTGACAAAAACATGCATCTGCTTGCCTATAGCTAATAAGAAGAAATGATGTGTCTATATTTTCTACTATCCTCCCATACACTCACCTGGATTTCTGTTTCTGCTGTGAACAGATAAACGTATAAAAGTTGCTTCTCTTGTGTTGCTTTTACGACAGAGGAGCTGCTCAGGGTGTGTTTGCTCCCCTCAGTGGTTGCTTCATGTGTCATTTGTATTTGGCCCCTTTTTATTGTTAGGCTCCCTTAATGTCTGTTCTGCGTGGCACTGTGGTCCATGAGGAACATTTCATTTCCCTTTATTCGTGTAATGCATGTGTGTGGAAAAGAAAACAGGATGAACTTTCTAATTTTTCTATAATATATGCTCTATACTGTTAAGTCCGTATACCTAAAAGTGACTGTACATTTTCATTAGAATGGAGATATATGTATATGAGAGTGAACATATATGGATATGAAATAGAAATAAATGTAGGAAATGTGATTATCCAAGGCCTGTCATGTTGTGTTTTGGCCATGTTCTACATGTAAAGTGTAGCTTGTTAAAAACTTTCTAAAGTAGTGAGATACCTGAGAAGAATGTATATTTAGGTAATAAATCATTGTTTTGAACTTTGTCATAAGGGGGAGATAACATTTGGCACAATTATTGAAAAGAAAATTCACGGACACGCGTCCTGCTGATAACAGACAGAACATCACTCCAAGTGCATAATGCAGTCGCTCTGCTGAATGAAAAGCTGAGCTACAACCTTGCTTAACTTTAAAACTCACCGAGGAATAGTAAATAATGTTTGAGAGAAATATCAGATTTTATTCGGATTTTCTGAACAAGCAAACTGAATATATGAATTTGAATCAGATGTATCAGTTTTGATGATACCCTGGTTTCTTATCCATGTGCAGTAACAAATAATAACCAGGATAGATGTGCCATCAACTTTTCTGAAGGTTGTGAGACCTGCCGAAGGCTCTGCCGCACCCTGCAGACAGATGCATTTGTCCCCCAACCTGTGTGATAAAGTAGAATCAGGGGGTTTAATGAAATTAAAGAGACAGTGCATGCTGTGGGGAGGCAGCTGGGACCCGGAAAATAATTTCAAAAAAACATGCAGATCTCTGTCATGAAGTCTCCACGTGTAAATGCATTATGAAGTGAACAAGAGGAATCTTGCTGCCAATGCAGATTAATTATTCAAATTGCCATTGCCAGGAGTACCACTGGTTGTATAATTGTTTAATAGGCCTGTGAAGGAATTTACAATAACGTCATCCCCAGGCAATATGCTGTGGTAGCAGTGGGAATAAAGAATTTGTCAACTTTCTCAAAAAAGAATTACCCTGATTGATTTAGCCTCATTTCAACCAGTTCAGAAGCTCAGGGATCGGGTATTTGTTGCCTAAAGTGTTGCAAGATTAAAAGAAGTCCCCTAAGGACCTATCCTGGAGAGCAAACCCATGGTGGTAACTAACAAGCTCTTATGTTTCCTCCTATCTCTCCCTTTGTTCCTATTATTCTGGATTAAATATTCCCCATCCTCATCATTTGCATTTGATTAAAGGTGATTAGACGAGATGGAAAAAGAAGAAGCAGTTCTTTGGAACGGTTCACCTCACCTCGGCTACCATTTAATCAACACAGACAACAATAGAGAGCTGACACTGACCTGTTATCTGCCTTTTTCTTTTCTCTATCATCAAACACTGTGCACAACACACATGTAATTCAGTTGTGTAGAAAATCTGCATTAAGAGAGACTAAGTGAAAATATTGAGTTTGATAGATGATAAGACAAAAGACAAACAGCGTTTTCAGGGGGGAGACATGTCTGAAGGCGTTACACAGGAATTTAAATTGTAATCACGCTGGTCATGACCTTGTCTCAACGCCATAGTAATGAGATAATCAAGGACCGTCCCCCTGGGATCCTGGAAGCAGCCTTTTTTCCCCCAGTTGTTCATACACAGATGTATGACTGCCCACAGCTGTTCGCAGCATGATCGGATGATTTACTGTATGCTGCTCACAAAGTAATCTACAGATCACCTAATGTGTCTGCTGCAGCTGTTGGTTTCAAGAGATTGGTCAGTTAACTGCTGTCTCTGAGCAACTTCACACTGCTAGAGCAGCCTCTGTCCTCTGACCTCATCCTTCTAGACCTTTCTGCTGTGTTTGACACGGTGAACCACCAGATACTTATTTCCTCCCTTCAGGACCTGGGTGTCTCAGGCTTTGCTCTTTCCCTGCTCTTGTCCTACCTCAAAGACTGTACCTATCGGGTAACTTGTCCTCTCACTACTGGGGTCCCTCAAGGTTCTGTCCTGGGTCCTCTCCTTTTCTCTCTATACATCAACTCTCTCGGCTCTGTCATTCACTCACATGGCTTTTCCTACCACAGCTACGCAGATGACACCCAACTAATCCTCTCTTTTCCCCAATGACTGACATCTCTCAGTGGATGTCTGCACACCACCTGAAAATCCACCTTGACAAGACCGAACTACTTTTCCTTCCAGGGAAAGGCTCTCCCACCCATGATCTGACTATTACCTTTGACAACTCTGTGGTAGACCCCACCCAGACTGCTAGAAACCTGGGTGTGACACTCAACGGTCAACTCTCCCTTACCGCCAACAGTGCTGCAACAACCAGATCGTGTAGATACAGGCTGCACAACATCAGGAGAATACGTCCTCTTCTCACTCAGAAGGCAGCACAGGCTCTGGTCCAGGTTCTGGTCCAGGCTCTGGTCCTCTCACGCCTAGACTACTGCAACTCCCTCCTGGCTGGTCTACCTGCTAGTGCCATCCAACCTCTGCAGCTCATCCAGAATGCAGCAGCTCGACTGATCTTCAACCTACCTAAGTTCACTCACACTATACCAATCCTCCGCTCCCTTCACTGGTTACCAGTGGATGCCCATATTCCCTTCAAGACACTAGTACTTGCGTACCGTGCTGTGAACGGATCGGGTCCAGCTTTCATCCAGGACATGGTCAAACCTTACACCCCAGCCCGTCCACACCACTCTGCATCTGTCAATCAGCTTGCTGCTCCCTCACTGCGAGGGACACCTAGCCACTCAACAAAATCACGACTGTTTGCTGTCCTGGCTCGTAAATGGTGGAACAAACTCCCTATTGACATCAGGACAGCAGAAAGTCTATACATCATCCGCCGCAGACTAAAGACACATCTCTTCCAACTATACCTAAAAACTAAATGACACTTATATAGCACTTACATGAAGCACTTTGTAGTTTGGCTTTTTTGATGCAAATTGTACTTACTTGATTCTTGTTGTTCTGGGTTTGTACCCTCATGGTTGAATGCACTTATTGTGAGTCACTTTGGATAAAAGCGTCAGCTAAATGAAATGTAATGTAATGTAATGTAACTGAGTCTAAGGAGCAGTAGGTTATTGAGTTAGTTTGTGTTATGTATTTGTGTATGTCTGTGTTATGTGCTGCAGAGATCTCTTAAGTTACTTTGCTAATCAGCCACCTCCGGCTGTCCAGTCTTGCAATACCACTTTGTACCTCAAGAAGCGAAAGTGAGTCCCTGTGGCATCTATGCTAAAACAAGGAAATGGTGTGTGCAGGCTGTAGCAATGTGTTGCAGTCATTCTCCTCTCTTGGCCATATTCCTCCACTGCTTCCTCAAGCTCAGCGACTAATGTGGCTGCAGTAGCTGCTTTCCTTTTTCTAACGTTCATTGACCTTTGGTGGTTCGTCCTCTACTCTTGACACCACTATCAGTCTCTCTGACTGGACAGACCGGGTGTGAAATCGTCATCATCAGTCTAACAATAGGCCTTTTCCACAGCACACATTTTGACGTCAAAGTAGGAGAATCATTAATGGTGGCTCTGTTCAGTTCAAGTTATCGTGTGGCAGCGAGCCAAGACCCAGCTTAATGAAATTCAGTCATAATTCATTTCATTTTACACCAGATATTTTCCCACACTGACTTCTCAAAATATCTGCTGTGAAAAATGACTGAAGAAAACATCCTGCCAGTTTCATGATCAGACTACAAAGTAAACCTATGTGCAGAGTGTTAGCCCCCAATCCATGCAGGTTTGGCAACACGTCAACAACTGCCCTATGCTGAGTTATTCAAGCTAATGTTAGCTGAACGTATGAGTGAGGGTTAAAACTTGGTTGTGATGCGACACCAGCCTATCAATATAAGCTCACTGGCATTTGACCCAGTGCATTTCCTCATTTTTTGGGGATCGGACAACCCAGCGTTATGGTAATATGCTGCCTTCTATTTGTTTGGAGTATGAATTCAGCCAGCTCTTCCACTTCCTCCTAAATCGGAAAGTTAAGTAGGTAATCGTAGAGTCAGGAAGGTCAAATTCAAACTGTCTATACTCAGTTGGAGTTACTGTCGCATTTTCTCTATCTCTTCATGTCACCAGCCCACATTGAAGTCACTCAAGGCTGGGATGTCGAGCCAGCCTTGGCCTGGGCTGAAGTGTGCATGTGCGAGCTGAGGCAGAAGGTACAGTGCCCCCAAAATTTCAGGAAATAATCCAAGGGCAAATGAGAGCTCTTGGCAGGACTGAACGTAAGAGGAAAGTGAGTGAACCAGAGGAAAGGAGTAATTTCTCTCTTTAGGCATCATCTGAGTTAAGCGGCTTCTAACCACAGAATCAATTTACGGCGCATCCATTTGTTGCAGTCTGAGCCATTGATCAGAATGTGTGTCATTACCTGCAGGTTAACGTCGACGACATGAGTAAACATGATCAATGCCTATCTGTGGTCTGTCAGCATGCCGTAACTGACATTAACATTAACCCTCACTTCAATGGAGCTCAAAGGTTTCTCACACTGCTGTGATTATGTTGGTGCAGGATATTGCATTTCCTTTCCTTTAAATGTTCAAAGTTATAACGCTTACGATATTAATCATATGAAATTGTATTTTTGATTACATGTTTTTAGTTATCAATTCTCATGCTCTTCTTCTGCTGCGTTTGAGACAGAGTAGCTCTCCACAGAGCGTTTGCTGCCCACAGGAGCTGATACATGTATCATTTAGAATCGAAGTATGGGGACTGTGCTACTTGTAGTTTCCACCAGTAATCACATGTGTTGCCAGAACAACCAAAACCAAGATATTAAAGATAATAATTTAACATTTTAATCACTAGGCTATTTTGCTCACTTTTTACATACATTATTTAAACGCGAATGATATACATGCTTTAGCTTAGTGTTGTCACAAATATTTTTAGCACAGGTTGAAATATCATCAGTTTGCCTAAGCGGCACTTTAAAGTTTTTCCAGAGAAGAAAAGAAATTGAAATAGCAATTTATATTTAGTCATTTGGAAAAGTAACTTAGAAAAAGGAGTCAGACCATCTGGAGTGTGTCAGTGATCCTGAGAGTTAGTGGGACAATCTTAGCTATTGAACTTTCAAAGTTTAACTGTTCTGTCTTCTAATGAAACATTTTAAAGATTGGGTTGGTTTGCTTGGAAAAGCTAGCAAGAGCAGACTACAATATGCAAGCGAAGAAAATAATTTAATTCGGACTGAAGGAAATGATTCGCTAGCGTACGTGTTTAGTAGAGGTAACTTAATTTCTAAATGGAGGATTTAATTTCTTCAGGAGGATTTCAACAAATAAGATAAAACGTTTTTCGGGAAACAACTTATCAACCCCACATTCAACTCATTGGAGTTAATTGTGTTTGTCTGTTCAGATTAATTCTGACTAAGAAGAAGTTGTGTGGAGTTTAATTAAAACTATGTAAATTAAGTTTGAAAGGTCGAACTAAAGATATTGTACCCACTCTTAATGCTGACCTTCTGGGTGTGTGTGGCTATTCTATCTTACATGGAGTCAACAAATATAATATATGGTCTGCGCAGAAACAAAGACATTCCTATTAAATAAATAACTGGAAAGAAATGAAATGTGTTGTTGTATGGGTGGAGGCCTGATGGCTGAGAAGTGAGAGTGATTTATTGTCGACCTGCTTCTGCCAGGCGGCTTATAGTTTTTGATGGTATCCCTAACACCATCCAATTACTTACTGAGGTATCATTTGAGCCTGCACCAACGACTGGATGCCATTGGAAATTTCAAACTGGATCTGATCCAAGTTAATGCATAAATTAATAAGGAGCTTACAGGAAGGGGGGATGTGGAGTCTTTTACAGAGCATAGGGCACAGAAGCAAACTCTAAATACAGCTCTGCCATAGGAAGCAATAAACAGCAGAGTTAGTCGGTAAAGTTGCCACTCTGTTATTTGCTAGAATATTTATTGCTTACTGAAACAAGAGCTCATGTGCCCTCACCAGAAGAGAGTAGAGTGAACCAGTGGGTCCGTGTGGTCAGTTAAATGCATCAGAAAGCAAGAGGCACGTTGGATAACAGCTTTATGTTTTTATCAATGATGACTTACTGACAAGTCTAGAGTCCATAAGAAAACACTGAGAGTTGACCTTGTAACAATCATCTAATTTAGACGATCAAAGTAGATTGATGAACTGATGAACTGTGAGTTTAGTGGAGCTGGATATTTTCCAAATGTGTCTGATGTGGACTCGCCAGTTAATGACTCTAAATAAGACAATGTGCCTTTGTCTGAGTAGTGCATTGGATCTGTAGGAGTAGAACTGTCAGACTTGATGAAATGAAACTTCTCTGGACTACGATCAAGTCAAAAAGTGAATTTGTGAAAAGGTCATCGTCTAATTTGTCAAATCGTCATGAGCAGACGGATTTGTGAGCTTCAACAATCCCCACTAAATCAGCACATTTTCGCTCAGTGAATGACACTTTTCAAATGTTCTCTGTGGTTGGAGAAATATGAATGGAGAGGCTTTATTGTACTTCAGGTTCTGTGTATATAGTAAAATGTAATTACTGTTGTGTATCCAGGAGAGATGGCGATTTGCAAATGTTGGACAAGTGCCTAAAGGACGGCAATTCTTGTCCTTTTCTTTCCAAATTTGCCTTATCAGCACTTATATGCAATCAGTTTCACTGTCTGCAAATTTACCTTTTATAATTAAAAATTGGCTGTAGGAGGTAATTGTCACTCATGAGTATGACTATATTGCAAAGGAGGACTTGAAAGAGAGTTTGAATTTCAGAATATATTTCCGGATGGCTTCCTACTCTATAGGAACATCCCGTATTCATGAAGCCCAGAAAACTGAAAGTTGTCACAAAAACTGACAAGGTACACAGACAGTGTCCCGCAGCAAACCAAGTCAAATGACCAAGAAGACTGTGGGCCTGCACATCTTCTGTACTTATACTCACCCAAAACTAAACCGTTTCCATGAATATTGACCAATCCAAAATCCCGCCAAAGCAGTACAAATAGAAATGTTGATACCCAGAAAAATAGATAAGGTTAATCTGAACTTTTTTTGCACTTTGAAAGGTGCCGACAAAAATGGCAAGTGTGGAGATGGAGGCAACGGTTGGTTGTTTCAAGCTAACAGTGATGACCAACAACTCCCATCATGACTTCTGTATCAGCTCAAAATGAGGGAAGTAGAAGAAGTAAATGTAGAAGAAATACATATTTCACTACCGGTGAGAGTAACGTAACTGTTAAATATAAGCAGTCTTCTCTGGATTTTTGTCTATTGAATGAAAAGGCGAATTACATCGCTGGAACACTGCAAAAGCTTAACAGTCACGTTTGCATATTCACAAAAATTTACAGCAAAACCTGGCTTCTGTTGTCCAGTTTACTGGGAGTACTTAAGTCTCCAGCTTGAGAGTGAAGATATCGAATGTAGTTTTGCTTCCATCATAAAATAAGTTTTGTTTTGTTGTTTTGCTGTCATGTGTGAAAATGATGGAGTCCTTTTCGTCTTTGAGTGATCTCCCAGAAATCAATTAGTTAGACGGCAGTGAGTAAGTGTCACCATGTTTGTGGTCATTGGGTTGTCCGAGGCAGCAACACAACATTAACGTGGACATGGCGTGGCATCAGTAAATTAGATCGCCTAATTTGTCAAATAGTTATGAGCAGAGTGATCTGTGGGCTTCGACAATCTGCTGTAAATCTGCACAATCTGCGTATTCAGTGAGACATTATCACTGTTGTGTATCCAGGAGATATTGTGATTAGCAAAGGACTGAAAGTAGTGTGTACAGCCCCTTCAGGCTTGCATAAACACATCCATGCAATCTATGTCTCAACGGTATAAAGGGGCAGATGGTATGACATAAGAACTGTTCTTAAAGTAACTGTTAATCTAAAAACTCGATATCAAGGGCGAACAAAATGTTGTGTGCTTCGGCGAGAGAGTTTTGTCGTGTGTTAAAGTGTGTTTAGCCCTTCAATTTTTGGGAGACTTTTTGTAAGAGAGATTTAAAGTTTGGCCGGTTCATTAAAGCAGATTGGACACGTCTGGTATGAACGTGTCAGTGCCTCCCTGGATGGGGAGCTGTAGCTCAGGCTTGGGGGAAGTGGAGAGTGAAGAGAAAGTCTATGGTTTTTTTCCATCTTTTTCTGTGTTCACAATTTGCTCGTCTTAACACGTCTACACTGTGCCCTGCAATCTCGAGTCAATCTTGTGTGCTTCTTGTGAGCTGGGGCCCACTCTCCCTCCTTCCTGTTTCATTTAAGGCAGCAGCTCTCCGTCAAGTTGTTTGGCCAGGTTTCTTTTTTCTTTGTACTGTTTTCCACCGTCCAATCATCTCCATCTTTTTTAAGCAGGGATCCACTGGCGGGACAGGCCATTGATGCGGGACAGGCCATTGATGCTTGGAGTAAGACTTCTGTCGTGAGCTGCAGGCAAAAGTGTACTGGAGCAAGCAGAGCACTGCACATCAACACAGCACGGAATAATTGTTCTAAGGACCTCAAGCACTAGTCCTCATGGTGGCGACATGTGATGGGGCCAAATGAGAGCCTCCAGATATCCATGTGTCTTGTAACGCTTGCTCTTTCAACTGTGGCTTCAACAGTAGACGTTGCTTTGTCCCTTTGTTTAATTGGTGCTTCATGCTATGCCAGGCTCCGTCACAGGAGATGCTTTCATACAATAAATGAGACTCTTGGTCTTCAAAGCTGCTCTATCAAAATGTTTCACATTAAACCTGGATAAAGTGATTATGTCTCATGTGAGAGGGGTTGCTCGTAGTGTTCCCAGAGGCTCTTTGGAGCGTTTGGAGCTTCTTTTATAGGTAACTGTTTTCTTTTCTGAACATTTTTGCATCAGTCCCATTTCCAGCCTCAACAAGAAGCTGCTCTGAGCACCAACGGTCTGATAAACCTGGGATATGTTACCAATCCAGCACCAAGAACATAGTAGTGCTGAACATAGTAGAGCATTTAGCAGCGAAAGAGCTAAACACTTCTCTCAGCTGTGAGCCAGAAGGAAAATTAGGAATATTAGACTGTGACATATTTCAGATAGGACTGCAAAGAAAAGATCATGTTACTTCACGTCTAATGGGTGTGTAAATAGGCCATTTCTTTATTTTACTATCACAGTCTCTGTAATAACTTTGAAATATAATACAAGGTCAGTGATTATTTACCCTATTTTGAGCCCCGAAGTGAATAAAAATCAATTAATGTTGCTTTAAAGATGCCCATAAAATTTCCTCAAACACTTCTACTTGCATTCAGTTTTTCTGACCTTAAAGGCATTGTGTGTTTTACTCCATATAAAATAATTGCGATGCAGTTTGCAAGAAAACACAATTTTTTGGAACAAATCGAAGGTTGAAAAAAAAAACATCTGCCATCTGTGAAGCTACTTATGAAACTGTCTGAATAATCATGATTTCTTTCATTGGGCTGTCCTTTCAGTCAACAAATCCTCTTTTCAGATGAGAGGTGGTGCAGCAGACAGAGGCAGGAAGTGACGTACTAATTCCGCTGCGGAGATCACATGATATTCTTGACGACACACAGACACCAATGTCGTCTTTTATCACCACAAACTATCGAGACATTTCTCTCGGTTCTACTTCTTTCTGTGGACTTTATACATGTGGGCCAAGTGGAGAAAGTCCACAGATAATCCGGAGCCTCTTACTCGGACATTTGCGTTCACACGTGCACCTCCTCCGGAGAGAGTGCAGAGGGTCTCCGGAGTTCAGCACATGTCTTAAAGCAGCTTTGGTCAACTATTAAAAAAGAATGAAAAAGAAAATGCAGCTCTGAGTCAGACTTTGTGACAGGCTTACGACCTTTGGGTCAATAGTGACTTGTTTGTCTAAGAGACAACCTTTTAGCACCTAATCATCCTCCTGACCCAGCCCCTTAGTAAAGACCTCGGAGAATGTCCAAAAGAGCCAGTGTGAGAGCACAGCAGGAAATCCTCCACCGGATTCACCATGAGCGAGTGGGCGTGTTGATAATGTTTCTAACAAGCAACAGACGCAGAACTAAAAAAACAAAAACTAATGCAAATATCTCACAATGAGAAAGCGATGCCAGGACCTAATTCTGCCGACATCCTCCAGAAGTCATGTCTGAAAACAGTTAATGTTAGACCTGCACATTGTTTTAACTTCTCGTCCTTCAGGTAATTGTCTATGTTAAAAATGCACAAAGTAGCCTATTATGCCATGATCAGAGGGAGTCATCGTTCACTGATATAAGATAAGAGTTTTAGGAACACACATAGTCCACCAAGTCCTCTCTGTTTTTCTATGTGGACAAGACAAAGGGGGCGGTGAGTATCAGAATATAAATACACCTTATATAATATACATGAAGAATATATAACATGGATTTGAATGTCAAATAAAAGTATATGAATCTTTGTATCATTCTTCTCTAAAATATAAATACATTTTATATAATATTGTATTTTAACAATCCAATGTAAATGTATTAATACAAATAATATATCATTATGATGGGATGTGAACTAAATAATTGCTGGATATGTCACATAATCAAACAAATTGTTGTAGCATTAAGCATGAAAAATACAATGCTCACATTTTACTGGTTGAAATGATTTTGTTATCACAGAAAATTGTTTATAGGAACCTTTTAGCAATTAGAGATGTGGTTAAACATTATGCCGCCCAGCAACAAACAATCTGTGAGAAAGAGATAATGAACCAAATTAGTCCAATTATGGTAATTATTCAGACTAATGACCTGAATTAAATGATGTCACTGACTTTCTCTAGACTGCAGAGAATATATAATTCTACATCTCAAGACATTTCACTTTCTCGCAACATTGTCCAGACATGGTGTAATCAATAGAGCGATTAAGGCAGAATTAATGGGACGACTTTCAACACGGTCCGGTTGACAAACACTTGATTTTTAACTTGGGATCATTTCAAGCCAAACATGTAAGAAACAATTAGAACGAGAGACTGCAGGTTTACAGTTTGGAGTCTTATTGGATTGTGTCTATTATTACTAAACTCCTTTTAAAGTTGCAGTGTGTAGAATTTAGTGACATAAAGTGGTGAAGTGTTGCAGCTGAACACCCCTCACCTCACCCTCCCCTTCCAAACAGGAAAGAGAACCTGTGGTAACCTTCAGTTGTCATATAAACTCAAAGGCTGTTTAGTTTGTCCAGTCTGGGCTACTGTAAAAAAACATGGTGGCCTCCATAGAGAGGACCCGCTTCCAATGTAAATATAAAACATTTCAATATAAAGGGCCCATTCTAGGGTAAATAAAACAGCAATTTGTATAATTTAGATGAAACACACTCGTAAAAACATACCTAGGATTATTTTATGTTAAATTTCTGTCAATAGATCCCTCTTACCTAAATCTTACACACTGGACCTTTAATGTGCGGGAAACGAGACAGAATCCGAGCGTGAAGGAACGAGGAGCTCTGCCTTCACAGGAAACCTTGGTTGGTTTGTTTTTTTACCACCAACACGACCTTCTGATTATACTCTCTGCGTTGTACAGCGATTGCAACCTTGCAGGTACTCTGTGATTCAGTGGGGAAATAATGATCATTAGAAAATGTATACTGACAGAGTTGAAAGAAACACCCAACATCTACGGCTTCATTAATAAACACAGGTAAAAAAATATCTCATTTGCCTTTATATCTTTTTCAAGCAGCTTATTCCCGTAACAGAAGGCCAGTGGAGAACATATTCACTGTCACCATGAAAGCTCTTCAGCGCATTTTACATTCATGCAAGGTCTATTTATTACGACAAAATGTCATTCCTCTTTTCTCTATTCCGTCGTAACCCTGAGTGTCTTTCAGTGCGCCCGCAACCCATTTCTAAACGTGTGAAATCCATCGGCTGTGCTCTGTACAGCGGCAGACGCTCTCCTCCCAGTGAGTCGAAGTCGGGCGTTCTGATCGGTGAGTTGTTTCACTGCATAGATCTCATTACTTAAAATCCTCTGCTCTGAAGCAGAAGGTCAGGGATCAGCAAATCCTCACTTCTGGCCAGGCTTATGATTCCCTTCTGATGCAATTTTCCCTCTCCAATTCCCTGATTATCACACTCCTGCCCGCCAATTTGATATCTCATCTGTCTAAGTTCAGACACATTCACTCTGCTTCAATTTTCACCGAGCTCTGGCACTGACAAAGCATTTCACCGGCTGCTTTTCCAAAGCAATTTATAGCTTGCCTGTCTTTCCTCACCGATGTCATGCACTCACTGTCATGCTCAGGACACGGATCCCACATCTCGAAAGCTCACATGTTTATTTTTTTAATTTCTTTTCCTTTTTTGTGTCATGAGAAGCCATAGACATCTCAGCCAAAAACATGTATCTACAAAATCAAAGGTTAATTCCACAGGAAGTTAACCTTTGTTTATATTGTTAAAAAATATACGGTCAACTTAACAAACAGGTGCCTGGAGGTATCATTTGGTCCAATGTATCTCACTCATTTTACGTCACTTATACTACCATAAAATCTAATTATTTCATACTTAGTTTTAGGTAACATTATTAGATAAATATAGAATTATCTGTGCACAGCTACCAGGATTTAAGGGGCTTCATCCAAAGATAAAGCCATCTGCAAAAGTCTGGTTCTAAAAGCAGCACTGCCCCCAACACACTTCACCCTCTCACCCTCAATCAGGTTGAGATAAGTGCAAACAATTTTTCAAGAAGACATCTTTAGAGAAAACCATCAGAGGGTTAACAGGGTCCAGCTTGCAGCTACATGAGCAACATAACCGTCCTTTTTTTATTCTTTTCATTTTTTTTTATCTAAATGAAGTGAATTATTCTCTGAACATGCATACAGCGATAAACAAGCACACATGGTAACCCCACCCAAATCTAATATAATTCCTGGAAGCCCTTCCAACAATTTTCCATAATGTTGTCACCAAAGTATCATCAGATGACACATGATTGGGTGTCTCTGAGGTGAAAAATGTCCCTGCAGCAGGACAAACAGGTGGCGAATCTGATTAGGACAGTGTTGGGGTGCGGGGGGGCCTGTATTAGCTTTGAGCCATTCTTGGAGGTGCGGCAGACATGATTTATAGTGGACTAAACGAGGAGTGTGATAGAAATGAATCTACTGATCCAGCATCAATGCTTTGCCATCTTGTAGGCAAATACCAGTGCAGAATGTAAATGTGTTGGCTTTGAAACATTGAAAAGTAAAAGTACCGAGTTATTTTAAAAACTATATTTGGATCCTTTTCAGTGTTTCTGCGTGCACTCAAATAAAAACCAGCACAAAGCAGGGTTAATAACTACTTTGACACTGATCTGTTGGGTTTACATGTTCAAAACATACCGGTTTAAGCTGCAGTATATCGTCAGCGCTCACTGAGAATCACAGCATGCATAAATACAGCTTTAATGTTGCCTATTCTTCAACAACCTGATTCCCTTTGATGCAGCCTTTTCTTAGGGAACGTGTAAATGGAGCTGCTTAGTGAGAGCCATAAAGATTCAAGGGTGAATAATGTCCCGACTTTCCTTATCGGGGTCTGACACACTCGCTGACAAAGTATTACCATAACAAGCTGCAGTGCATTTTCATGACTTCGCAGAATTGTTGGTGTCAGCAAAAGTAAATATTACAACAACAACACCCCCCTGATCTGAGGAAAAACAAACTAAAACAGAGGGGTATGGTACAAAAGCCTTTGGAATTACATTCATTAGTCTATGATGCTGTTATGTTTTGCTTTCCACTCAATAATAAGGCCACACAAAACGCCAGGATCCAAGTGCAAAGCAAAAGAACATTTTCTAAGCACGCTGTGTTTCCATCACTGTACCAGGCAAAAGGAGGAAAAAAAATGGTTCCCGTATTGTAATGTACGGCATTAATAGATGCACCTCCCCAGCATTTCAGGGGACGTCCAGAATGAAAAAGGAGGCTTTTTCCTCTTTGTGTGCACCCGGTGAGACATGACTCTGAAGCGTGCCAGGCACTTGCAAATGCGGTCTGAGCCCCTCACTAGCAATCCCTTAAGCTGCTATCAGCACACATAGAACAGAAAGCCGCTGCTTTACATTTTCATTGATTGAGGATTAGCTTTTTTTATGTGATTAAGAGGGGGAAAAAAACTCTTTCAGAGCGAAATGACTCAATGCGGCCATTAGGCGGCATCTAGCTTCTCCGCACCCCCCCACCACCGCCCGCTGCCCCCATTACTGTCAGCAAATCTATGACATCCATGAGCGGTGCTTCGCTGCAGGCCTCCACTCCTACTGACAGTCCTGAATGGACAGATGCTCCCAACACGGGAGCTGATGCTTTCAATACTTTGAAAGAGTCTGTGTTGTACTTGTAAGGCTGTTAAGAGCCTGAACCTCTATTTTACACAGAGTTGTCTGAGGTCACAAGTAAAATCAACTGCAGGCCGCTCTGGACATGGAATTTAAGATGAGAAATATTTAGTGCACAAACAGTCCATACCAGGCAGCTGAGTGTTTGCTTTTTTATGGATAGAATCCACACTCCCATGATTCCACAGAGGGAGTGCATTTGCAGAGAAAGGACCAAGCATCTAATATATAGGCTACTTATGCAGCCCTTTTTATTGTAAGCCTGGGATTTTTAGGTGATGGCCTGGAACAGAAATTGCAGGTGTAAGCAGAAAATGCACAAAATGAACATGGCCAAGCTGGTTTTAAGCTCCATGCTAATCAGCCAAAGGCGTCCTGCATTTTATTCAATAAGTCCATGAACTTAAAGGAAAATAAAGCGAATGAAAGAAATGCAACAAATTCATTTATATGCACGATACACAGCTTTTTATTTTCATCCTCACTTGGCTTTGTATATCAAGTTTCCAGGCAATGTAATTCAATATATTTAATAGAGGTCATAAAGTTCATACTATTTCTTTTTGAAGCATGGAAAATAATCAGCAAACACCATCTCAGAAATAACTGAAAGAATCTTAAAAATCTGGTGGGGTTGTGTTGCTGAGGTTTTGGGCCTTTATCCCTATATTCAGATTTATTACTTGCATATTATTGCTCATGAATTAAACATTGCAATGCATTTGGAGGTAATTTTATCAATTTAGGGATTATGGCTTAGTTAAAATTCTCTAACCGATCCCATAAAGCAGCCACTTTAGATGCTCTGTATGGGCAGAGGCGAGGCGACACAGACACTGCCTGTCTGTCACTTTGCAATCTCCAGGTAAATGCATAACAAAGATTAATGGCTTGCATAAAAGAAAAGCACGAAAGCTTAAATACAAGTTTTAGAATCACAACATATCATAATGACACAAGTGCCATTAGCGGTGGAACCTAAATTGCGGTGTAGCCATGACACTGCACTGCAGCATTTCCGATTAAAGCTTAATGCTTCATCATGACTCCCCTTCAAAAAAAACAGGAATCAAAGATGTGCTTATTGAGGAACATGTCGTCTTGGTTTCCGTGTATTCCTTCCAGAGGGACGAGAAACAACAACAAATATCCCATATCCGCTTAAATGCTGTAGCGCAAATACCAAAGAGACTTGTGATGGAATAGTAAATAGTTAATCTAAAAGCTAAATTACGCAGCATTATACAGCAGAACATAATCCGTCCCCTGTGTAATCAATTGAAGGAAAACATCTCATTAGGGGCCAGTAACGCAGCCCCCCGATCACCATACAACAGCTGGCAAGGGCGCTGTGAAGAGGCCGCCGTGGCTGATGCTCCTCACATTAACTTTCAACTTATGGATAGTGTGGCTCTTCTCCAGTGATATCTCCAGCCCCACCATTATGACTGCCAAGGTCATATCTGATGAAAACATGATGAAGCAGCAGTTTATCTTTCCACGTCTTTTTCTCTTTCCTTCCCTCTCTGGCTCTCTATCTACCTCTCTCTCAATCTCCCTCCCCACTTTTCTGTCAGCCCCCTCCCCCCCATCTCTCTCTCCCTCCCTCCCTCTCTCTCTTTCTCCCTCTCTTTCTCTCCTGGCACAGAGTTATTGAACAGTGGGGGACCGCTGAGTTTTAATTACAAGAAGCTTCGCGGAGTTAATTGAACATAACGCAGGCCCTAATTTCACTTTACAGCAAATCAAGATGTTAGTTATGTAAATTCTGTCCTGTCCCACTGGGGGAAGTGGGGACTTCTGCCAGGCACCAAAGTCATTCTCTCCTGACTGGCACCGAGCTGCTGTCTCTGCAACTTACCTGAAGGACTTTTTTATTAGAATACTCTCTTAAAGATACTTCATATCCTCACTCATGATTTCCACCGGGGCAGCACTAAGGCCACTCATCAGTGTACAACCAATGAGCCAAAACATTATGACCTCTAACAGATTGATTATCTTGGAACAATAGCGCCTGTCAAGGTCTGGGATATATTACACGCTGAGTGAACAGTTGATTCTCGTGTTGGAAGTGGGAGTAGGTGCAAAGACCTGAGCAGCTCTGGAGCAAATAGTCGTGGGTGAGGGGTTGGAGCGTCACTGAGGTGGTCCCAATCTCCAATGGTGAGTAACAGACAGTGGTTTGACCAGGGAGACACCTGAGCAGGTTGTTGGGGGTGCAAATGATCTGCCTACCTGATACTACAGAGAACCTTCACAGGTGCCGTAGAGTCTATCGCTTGGAAGGGCGGAGCTGTTTTGGCAGCATGCAAAGGACAACTAACAGAGTAGGCAAAATGATACACATTCCTGATGACTGTTTCTTTCTATTCCACTAATAAGAAGAAAATGGCTGCTGGAAACATTTGCCAAAAAGCATTTTTTTGATGCCTCTCACACTCTCTTGCCTTTTGGTTAACATTTTGGCAATATATGATCATGGAGTGATCAGAAATGACCACATGGTGGCGCTACTGCTGCAGATCCGCCCATAGCCCCAAAATTCACCCCAACAATAAAATAGATATATAGTTGACAATAGACAAACATTTCAGAATGAAAATCCTCCATCAAAGATTTTTTTTTTTTTTTCCAGCATTCCCTTTTCCATTGAGGTTAACCCCTTCACCCCAAAGCTGCATACACCCAATACAGCAAGCAGGGTGGAACATGACTGCATGCTATAGTGCATTTTAATGAGATCAAATAGATTAAAAGGAATCCTTTACTGCTGACAAGGTCTTAACTGTAGCCTGTGTCTTAAGGCCCTCCCCAATATGTCAAGGACCTCTGGAACCACAATCTGTGGCTGACAGATTCAATTTGGAAACAACATGGTGTCATTAAACTCATCAGTACATACACTTCAGCATTGGGTTTTCGTTTGTCGGGGGGAATTTGATTTTAAAGCAATGATGAGGTCTAAAGGGAAAAGATTCACAAATGGAAATCTTTCACTCTGAGTGCTAGACTATAGAGCTGTGAAAAGCACGGTGTTCTGCATGTGTTGATTGAATTAAGCCCTCTGAGGGGCTGATTGGCCCAGGAACGTCCAGACAGGGTTTTGTTTGAAGTCCCATGATACCGAGTGCAGCCACACCTCTAGGTCTGCAGAAGGTTCGTTCACTCACTTCACCACAAGGTTTGTTTGCACTCTGAACCTCATGGGAAATCTCACAGAGCCACGGGCATGGTTGATAACAAAAGGAAGGGTTCCGTCGGTCTCTCTCTCCCCTCCTCTCTCTCCATCTCCACCCAGGCCTTATCTTAACAACCGTGAAGTGGATGGAGGCCCTGGTTTGTTGGAAGCTGTCAGTCGTGCTCCAATGAGAGTGGCCTCGCTAGAGCTGATAGGACCGTGGGTCGCTCCACGTGAGGCTGCATTACACTGTAGGGGCTTGTACATTTTTCATATGCTGCGGTGAAATGCCATAAAAAAGAGCAACGCTCCATGAATATGGAACGGTGCCTAAAGAAACGTAGAAAAATAATGAACAGTTCCTGTTCTCCTCTTTATTGTGGAGACTTCTTAAAAGAGCTCCAGAAAGGTAACTGACTTCTCATTCAAGGTGAAAACATAAATGTCATCCTTTTTCCAAAATGCTGTTCTATCCTCTGTGACCTGACCATACATTGTGCCGAGCAGGATACATCAGGAGGCCTCGTGATTTACCACAAGAAGCATCCCTCCACAAATGCCTCTGAACACTGGGCCCGATTGCAGGCTATTCTGACACTGGTGTCTCAGCATAAGTGAATGATACAGAGTGTTTCTCTGTGGGATCCACTGCCAAAGCCCTCAAATAGTGAGGGCTGCTTGCATCAGTTTCCAAGATAAGACAGCGTGAGAGACTTGGGGAGAGTAAAGTCAAAGGCAAAGGCATGGCACTTACTTAAATGTCATACTGTCTATTTAATTTGCATGTGGGAAGCATCAGAACCGGAGAGAGTGCCAAGTCGCAGACAGCAGCGTTCTCCACGTTGGCTGGAGCGTGACAGGAGAAGAATGCAGATTTCTATGAAGACAGCAAGTTGGACAAGCTAGTGGATATCAGAGTCATCCTTTTACACAGGAGAACTTATTATTTATTTTACAGCTGGGATCCTGTTCATATCTAAGTGTGGGGATGATTGTTTTTAAATTGTGCAGATGTTTCTTACAGCTGAATAGTTTCCCTCTACTCTCCAGGAAAGTAAGTATATACATTACATATAAATTCTGACAGCTGTCGTTCAGTGAGAAAGCAGCAGTCGCTTTGAAGAATATTTCAGATTCAGTGTTCTAGTGTCATCTTTTCACGATTCAGACAAATTGTTCTGCCCAGGAAAGATCTTAGAGGAGGGAAAGAGAGAGAATCTCAGCTTCCCCTGTGCCCCCTCAAACTGGGTGGTTGTTAAAACAATTAAATCTGCTAAAATCAGAGCAAACGGAGCCAAATATCACAGGTAGGAGAAACAAAGTGATGTCTGTGTTCTCTGGGATCGAAGAAAAAAGGCTTGGCACATAACAGGCCCTGCAATGAAAAAAAAGAGAGCTGTCTCTGCCTCGCTCTTCATTCCCATCCACCTCTTGGTTTACATTTCCTTTTTTTTACTCTCATCCCTACAGAGACTAATTATTTTGTGAAGTTTCACCCAATCCAAGCCTTCTGTATTTATAGAACAGCAGTAATGGAGTGGCGGGTTGAGCAAAAAGAATGCCATGGTTTTTCACTTGACTTTCGGTTCTTTTCTCAAACAGGTCTTTTTTTTTTTTTGTGGGGTATATTCTGCCTCAGGTTTATTTATGATGCTTTCTTTTGTCGTCTGTCTTAAGGAACAGGCAGAGAGAGTTAAAAACTTGGGAGCCCTGAACAGAAGGAGGTCAAACATCGTGTCACTTATTTATATATATTTTTTTACTTTTCTATAAAATCTTAGTTACACAGAAGCCTCACCACTCAACAGTGTAATCATAGCTAAGGAGAAATACAGTCCAATGCCGTCAGCAGAAACATGATAAACACTGAGCCTCAAACACACTAACACGTTTTATTTGGCTCTTTCAAATCTCCAGACATATGTGCCTTGGCATTTGTGAGAGGCACATCTTGCATCTTGGGCTAAAATGGGAGTCACACACAGTTCCATGCTAATGATTGATAATGTTTTATTAATGCGAAAAAATATCCTTTGCCAAGGATCTAAACAAATTATGGCAATTTAGTCCTTCCAATGTTTGGTATCAATCATTTCCACCAAGGAAAGCTCATGCATCAACGTAATTTTCCTCTTAAAGAGGCTCATAGGTCTAGAGACAGCAGCTGCACAATCTGGCAAAAGAATATATATATTATTTTTATTTTATATTTTTTCTCCCAAAGCCCAATGTTATGTAGACGATGAACAATTCATGTACAGAGTATTTCACATTGAGAATAAACCATTCCACAGGCCCAAAGAGCAGCCAGGGACGAACAGTGAGGGAAACCCCAGGGCACACTCCACCAGGGAGTTCTTTTACTTTTCTATTTTAATCTGTTCTCAATGTAAAAGTGTTTTTATTTATTCTGACAAACAGTAAATAGTGTCAACTTGATGTTAAATATAAACCTCAAATCGTTTTCAAGTGTGAGTTCTATAATGTGACTACATTTAGAAAGCTCTCTAGCTCGGACATTCACTGATCAATAAGTTTCACTGTCTCCTTTTGTGGTGCAGGTTATTCTCAAAGGACAATTAACCATAGTTAGTTTTTTATTTTATTTTATTTTGATATAGCCCATATTCACAAATCACAATTTCTCTCATAGGGCTGCAATAAAATAATAGTTAATAGTTATTAGTTAATTTAATGTTATCCTAATTCATTAACACAGGATGTCGGCTGAAAATTCATCTAGAAACCCTGAACAAATTTCATTAGTGGGTCCTGTTATATGAATAAATTTCAGTAAATGGTGAAAGTCGGCTAACACAATCCTCCTCCATACAGGACACTTAAAGCTACTGTGCTACTGGTGCTACTGGTCGTGCACAAAACTTTACCACTTGAGTTAATCTTATTTTGGCTCAATTTAATGCGACACAGTTTGAACACACACACATCTGTTGGTTAATAACAGCTAAAAAAAATGTTGCTGATTGCTGTTTGTGTGTTTGTACGTGTGCGTTGAATAGTCATGGCAGTCACTTGTGAATGATGCCTGCCAGCCTGACCTTCACAAGTCTCCTGGCACATTGGGCTGGAGGAGGGGGAAAATGTGGAAATATGTCGTCCAGCTGCCAGTTCAGGGAGATCAATCACTTTAGACAGGCCATTGTTCTTCTCAGTGGTGAGAAAGAGCAGAGGTCTATCCCTGTGAAGTGAGGAAGGAGCTCCATGCAGGAGCCTGGCCGGAGCCCCAGTGCCCCTGGATTAATCACGATGAGATGAGCTGACTTTGGACATGTTAGCAAAATACAATTCGATACTTTCTAAAATCTCAAATCTGTTAGCGAACAACTATATATGTGTAAATACATCTATATTCGTATTTATACATCTGTATTTTTGACGCTGACGTTATGTGAAATGCTGTAATCTGAGGCATGGTTCATTTTTTAAATCCAATTTCCCCTCCCTCGAGCATAATTAACTTGTCTTTATCAACTCCCAATGTTATGGAGATGTTTATGGCTCATCTCCTTTTTCTTTTTAACTCAGTTACATTATCGTTCACTAAGTATGCATTAATATGCACGTTCTTATTTTATAGTGATCTCCTTCCTAGGGTGAGAGAGTAAGAATGCACCTTAAATTCAGAAGAAAGATTATCCAAACACCACGTATTTGTGTTCTAATGTTAAGTTCCCTTTTCTCTTTTGCAGTACGGGTAGACTCAAAGTTGAGTTAGTAGATATCAACTTCAGGAAGGTATAAAATCCCTCTGTGAGAATGCACTCTGACATCTACAGATAGAGAAGACACAACAGTGGTTTGGTGAGATAAGCCAGGGTTTAGATGCGTTTTACCAATATAGAAACTCCACATATAATCTAATGCTGTCACCTTGACTTTGTGAGTTTATAATAAACCTTTGTCAAAGATGGCTCAGATTTGATAATGGCTGTTAACTTGTTAACGTCTGTACAGCTCATCTGCTTAGTCTCTCTGATGCATTGATTCCTCTCACTCTGTAAGATTATCCTCAGTCTGTTATTTCAACCTACACAGATCTGAGAATAGTCTAAGATCAACAAACTTTTGAACATTGTTGCAAATAATTATTCGACCTAAATGGGATTAATGTTTCTACTGCGTTATTATTATTCATAAATATGTTGTCTGCTTTTATGTATCATCCGACATTTGGAATCTCGTTAGAATTTAATTGGGGGACCTCCCTTGATGCATTTATTATATTATTATTATTATTATAATAATAATAATAATACACCTGGGTATTGCTATTATTATTATCATTATAAAACCCAGTCTGACAGTGCATTTAATACAACTGTTGCACAACTGTTCTGGTTCCTGAGTCTCCTTCTGATGGACATTTTGACCCATTAAAGAACGTTTCTTTTAAGGTCTTCCCCTGATATAATCAATGATCTTAATAGATAATATAATAGTATATAATGTTGTAATTTAATGTGACTATTTTTACTAAATCAAATGGAATTAATAGTTGCTTTGTGCAATGTGCCCATTCACCAGCATGCTGACATATATCATTGTCAATTACATTTACTCATTTTATCCACATCAGCCTCCAGCTGGGGGACAACACTCAAGCTTCAGTACACTTGCTAAACGCATGGGCTCAATTTGTTTAATACAACGTAAAGTGGAGGAGATCAGCTGAAGAGGTGCAGTGTAAGTGCTAGTTGGACATGATAGGAGGATAGAGTTGTTAGGAGAGGAGGTGCTCTCAAAACATGAGTCTTCAAGAGGTTCTTAAAGATGGAGAGGGACACCCCTGCTCTGATAGTGTGGAGTAGCCTGTTCCACCATCTGGGAACCACAGACGAGAATAGTCTGGCTTGTGATTGACTTGTGTGCGGGGATGGCAATGCCAGACGACGTTCCTTAGAGGAATGCAGTGGCCGAGAAGGAGCATAAGCCCATATGATTGGGTTCAAGTAGATGGATGCCGAGCCACAAGTTGGCCTGTAGGGAAGCTTTAGGGACTTGAATTAACCCGTGGAGGTTGATGAGCAGCAGAGTGACATGTGCCCTTTTTACCCAGATCTTGGTTGTGGTGTAAGATTTCAGATGTATTTAAGCCTAAAATATCAGTATACCTATTTAACGAGATTATTGACTTACGTCATTTATTTATTTTTATATCAATACATTCTATATTTAACTAATCAATAACCTCAACAGCAGGTAAGGATGCAACACAAAACCAAGCCGACCTAATACAGAATATATAGAGAGAGAGAATATATACAGATTATTTGCTATCTAGGTGGAGTCTTGTTAAAAGATATATAACTTTAATATTTTAACAATATACACAGAATTGTTTTATGCATATATTAGAGTAAATGGTGAATGTTCTGTATTTATAGAGCACTCATACAGTGCATATATGCAGCATTCTCTCTCACACATCGTTCATACACTGCCAGCACAGCCATCAGGGGGAATTTGGGGTTCAGTGTCTTGCCCAAGGACACTTCGTCATGCAGGATGGGGGAGACAGGGATCGAACCACCCACCTTCTGGTTGGTGGATGACTCATTCTACTTCCAGAGCCACAGCCACTCTGTTGAGGAACTCAAGCTGATATTGTGATTGTCAACCTGTTTCTACATTTGCCTTTGTATCACTGGGTGTGAAAGATATGGAGCGTTGCTTGCTGATGCGCATACACCTGACTACATTGCCCAACAGGCAAGTGAGAGGACAGATATGGTGTGTGTGAGTGTAAATAGCATGAGGAAGTACTAAAGCTGTGTCTATATTTATGGCAGGCCAATGATGTGACAGCAAACAGGGAGGAGAGGGGGAAGAGGAGGAAGAGTGAGACTTTCATCTGTGAGAATGAGAAAGGGGGAATGGAGAAAAAGTTGCAGCATTCGTAACAACGTCTCAGACCTGTTTGTGACGGAGAGGGGAAGAAACTATTTGTGAAACTATTTGTGTCTGTGTTGATCTATTCTGGCTTGTCATAGGTGAGGGGGGGAAAAACTTTTGTCTTGCACGCGGTGCTCACACTGAAGTCAGTTGGCTTGTTATCCCACTGTGGGTGGACATCGGCGAACTGGTGAAAGGATGCCTGAACGACAGAAAATCACTGAACTGCAACATTCAATCCGGCCAGAGCAAACTATTGACTGGACGATCCACGAAGAAGGGAGCAGGAAACGAGGTAAGCTGGTGAAAAGTTGTGCAATTAGTCGAGGATCAGGGCTAAATCTTCTGCCACAAGTTTAACTAACACAGTGCAAAAAACCCTGGAGACATGCAAAAGCTTTGCATCAATACCCACCATGCAGTAATTGCAGCGGTGACACAAATAATGATCACATGCAGAGAAATATCAAACACTATCGATCACTAATGGTTCGGAGGGGTGTAGAGCGGCCAACATTTCAAAAATAATTAGCATGTAAGCATTTTTCAGAGTCAAGAGGAAGTTTTCAAAAATGTTATATTTGGCCAGCCCTCCAGCGGCCAAGTGAAATCAATATGGCCTGAATTAATGGGCAACTTAACAAGACACTTAAAACCCTCTTAGCAGGACAGATAAAAACCCAGTGAACTTTGAAAGGTAATGAACATTTTTTATCCCTATGAAGCTGCTGGCTATATTAGCTGAAACAAATGGAGCAGATACTTAAATCAGACACTAAAATTGACTTCTAAATAAATTAAAGTGGCTGGAAATACAACAGTGGTCTCTTTAGTCCACTTGGAAAATCCAGATGTGCGAGGAAACAGTGTAGATGTGATCTTTACGGTGTGAAACCTCTTACTCCTTAGAGACAGAGATGATCTAAGCGCGCCAGTGGCTTCAGACTGACATTTGAAAAATGGAGCTCTAATTTAACATTAATCCTGTTTCTCATGATGACTGACCCCTAACCCCTGACTGCAGCCAGTTTGCTGTCCATCAGACTGCGTTCAACCAGCACAGTCATGAATGTAAGACATAATATAGCCATTAAATGGGTTTGCTGCAAATTAAGTTTGTTTTGTAAAATGTGTGTCTTCATCTGAGGGATGCATGTCTTCTTGCTAGCACCTCAAATGTCGTCATTGCTATAGCTGGTGTCAGACATGCACTGAAATCTAGATAATATCCTGACATTGTTCTCTGTGAGAGGCTCCGGACGTTCTCTGGAGTTTCTCCCGCCATCCCCCTTGTGAAAACTGGAGAATCTCCAAATGAAAAGACATTACACATGACAAACACAAAAATGAAAGACAACAAAAAGAATACAAATATCTCCGGATGAAAAAGCAGTGCCCTACACAGAGAAGACAACAACTAAGATGTCAAGAGAGCTTTTGGTGATAAGGGCAGAGATTTTTGTGTTGTTGTGAAGTGTCTGAGCTGCTGCATTGTTCATTTGTGAAAGGCAAACTCCAGAGATAGTCAAGGCCAAATTCTCCAGACATCCTCTGGTGGTCATACTTACATCTACAACAGCTTAAGTGACTGCTAGGTTCTGCAAAATCGGATTTTCACAGGACTTTTCTCATTTACCACCTATACGGTTAAAGCTGCAATAAACAATGCTGTAAGTGATCAGTACCTTAACTTTCACTTAGTAGCAAACTCCAAGAAGCTCTGCATCACTTTATCGTCTTCTGCCCACAGATTTACTGTTTTGGTTCAGTCTCACCACTTTAATCATCCTCATTAGTAAAACAGCAGTTTTTAGCAAATGGGCTCTGATAAAGCTTCTGTTCACAACCTGCCCAGAACGCAGCAGAGGACCACGGCACAGCCTGTGGGAGCTGAACACGCAGATATTTACATAAAAATTCATTAGAGACCAAGGCAGAGCTAAAACCCATAAAACTTATATTGGCTATGAAAAAACATGAGTCCAACTGATGCTCCATATCAGATGGCTGTGTAAGTAGGCAACTGATTGCTACTATGTCCACTACAATATTACAAAGCAGCTAAAGGCACATGGTTAAGATTTTAGGCAGAAACCCCCAAAACAGTCTTACACTTTGTACTGGAAAAAAACTAAGTCTAGTGGAAAATAACTAAGTGTGGTCAAAACCTATTTTGTAGTTGAAGAATAACTTTTTGCATACCTGGCTAAGACTTTTATGACCTGAAGTGGTTGTGACCTGAAACCTGTATGACCTTTCTATTACTTATTGACTGTCCAAGAACCTAATGGAAACATATGCAAATCATTTATTCCTGTGTTTTAATTCCTGTCTCAAACTGCGCCTACAGAACCAGTCTGAACTGGCTCAGACCATCAGCCTTAGTTCTCCTATACAAGATCCTTGCATTTGACTGTTCTCCATCTTCACTCTGAGCTCCCTGTGACTCTCTGTGTTGATCCTTTCTGCAGAAAGCCCCTATTAAAATACACGTAGACAAATTTGGTGTTCCAGCCTCTTGTATTTTCAGATTTCCATCACAACTTAAAGTTAATTCTTGTTTTTTACAGTAATTGTATCCCTTTGTACAATAATCAATAATCACAATCACTACTTTAAAAAAACCTCCCGTAGTATCATCACTTTTGGGGTTTTATTCTCACTTAAATGGTAACACATAGTTTTGAAACCAACCTGGTGGCTCATCATGCAAGATTTGTAATGTAATACTACAAACTGAACCTGGATCTGTTATAAATGAATAATCACATTTCTACTGAGACACTGGCCACTGGCAGAACTCACAATGTTCTGTTATCTCATTGTTATCTCTGTTTGGTTTGGTTGACAGAGCAGAAAGTCTAAACACATAATCTGTATTGATACTATGTCCTGGAAAGTCTATTAAGAACCATGACTTGATGTCTTATTACACAGCCTTTAGCAAATATTGATTCTTATTTTAAATATAGTTCTTGGTGGGATCTTGCAACAGTGTTTAATAGGAGCTGTTGCATTTTCTCTAAAATGTTGTAATGTTTCGACCTTAAGGCTTCGACACATTAACAACTGCTGGAACAAATGGCACGAAATAGAGACCAACATGCCTTACCATTCACATTAAACAGGATGTGATTCAGTGGATAAATTGTAACAATAAAAAAAACTGCACCTCGGGAAAAGAAAGATGATGTCAACTTCAAGCAACCGTGATCTGGGGCTCCTTTTACTAAACCAATATTGCAATATTAAGGACTTGAACAAACAACCAAAGTGAATTTGGTAGGGAGATAGGTAAGGTTGGCGGTTCAATCCTCAGACTTCCCCATCTGCATGCCAAAGTGTCCTTGGGCAAGATACTGAACCCCTACATGGCCCTTCATAGATGTTGAATGCACTAAATGTAAGTCGCTTTGGATAAAAGTGTCAGGCAAATTACATGTAATGTAATGTATTGTAAGTATAAGGCTACATCCACACTAATGCCTCCTGCACAGTAGAGGCTCTTCAAATCTAAACTGATTTTAAGAACATGGGAGACCACGGACATGACGACAGATGGAACCGATCTTTAATATTTCCACCATGACAACGCACACACTGGTTTATCCAGTCGTGCCACAGGACCACACACTTCAACAAACAATCTCTGAGTGGCGATTCCAGAGACTAAGGAACTCAGACAAACTTCAAACGCGACTTCAGAATCCAAACAGACATGGATAAGGACTGCCAGCGCTGTCGGCTGGTTGTGCTTGTTTGTGTAATGTTTTGCTCAAACGACGGGGCTCATTAAACAAGCACTTATACTCGTCCTTTCAACAGGTTTGTCCTTTTCTACTGTCCACCTGGTGCAGGAAACAAAAGTCGTATCTACGCTGTAGGCAGCCAGGGTTTGGTTCTAAACACAAGTACGCAACACCAGGTGGGCGATTAGGTCAGCTCACTCTCATTGGCTATTGCTAGTTTCTGCTCATTCACCAAATCACTCTTCCTTTCATATTATGATACTCCGAGTCGGCTGGTGACATCAAGATTAAGTCTGTAAACCCCCCACACTACAGCATAATTTGGCCAGATAATCTGTTCAGATCAGCCTCAAATCAGCATCTTCCCCTGTGATTGTCAGTAAAGCTGAATCAGACCCGAAGTCTGGCAGATGATAAATCTTCTACTGTGCAGCAGGCATAATACAATACATCACATCACTTTTACCCCTGACATCCGCACCACTCTGGAGCTTTGGAAATGCTATTGGCCTTGTTTCAGTTTGAAAACTCTTGGGTTTTGTTTTAGTCTGGATGGACATAAACTTCAACATGACATGGACGCCCACACTCGCTTCCTGATTGGTTGTTATCAGTCACGACTCGACCCCCAGTGGTGCATGCAAAGTGCTACCAACTCTTACTGTCAGGAACACTTCCACCTCGTTGTCAGTCCAAGAAAAGAAATCCCTCGTCTTGATTTTTGACACTGTTGTTTTTATTAATTTATAGCATCTTCTTTCACTAAGCAAAGAGTAGACACTCTGCTTCCTGTTTACACCGGCACGCACATGTCCAGTGTCCAAAAATAGTCGTGTGATTTGTGTTTTCAAGTGTGTTATGGACAGACATTACTTCTGATACTGAGTGTAACATTGTCTGGACAGATTTCAATTTCATTTTTAAAATGAGAATACACGTGCGGACGTAGGTTACTCATTACAACCCTAAAGACCACATTGACATTTGAGTAACCATCCAGATTACTGGGCAGAAGAGATGCTAATGTGGTCCAGGAGAAGGACCTCCAGGAAAGCCCTACAATATTGCCCTTTAATGAGGAACAAGCCAAACTCATTCCTCAGTAAGCCAATCCAATTTTGAAGAACAGATTAATAACCAGCTTCATTAATTGACTGACACAGAGAGCACCAAGGAGGACCCCATGGAAACATCATCTACATAATTTTCATTCACTTGAGACACACCTATAGTCTTCAGATCACAGTGACACAGACCTCGGCTCTACCCCTGAGGATTGCATATTTTTGATGGGAGACACAAACTTTGTTTGGTAAATTACACAGAGCTGTGATGGGAGCCCTGCTCCCCCAAGCAGATGGCTCCTTTTGCTATAATCAGTGTGCCAAACACTGGATAATATGAACTTTAATGAGTTCAATGCAAACTTTCTCTCACTCCCTCACAGCTGCTTTGCCTCACAGTCACAAATCAATCCATTATTACAGGTAAAACAACAGCGGAGCGAGAGGGAGGGAACTGTGGTCATTAGTGCTGACAAATGTAAGGCCGGGGGATCTGGATGTAATTCATCTGGAGCTAAATATTCTGCATCCACAGCCAATAGGAAAGAGGCTTTGGACCTATATCACAAACCACGCATCCCATATATATAAAATAGGATGTGTGTGTGTGTGTGTGTGTGTGTGTGTGTGTGTGTGTGTGTGTGTGTGTGTGTGTGTGTGTGTGTGTGTGTGTGTGTGTGTGTGTGTGTGTGTGTGTGCAAACTGAAAATGATACAATAAAGAAAACATTTTAAAACAATTCAGTTTTGGGTCTCTTATAAACCCAGATGCAGTTTCACAAGTTTCTGCTGGTATGTCATTAGTGAAGTTGCACTGGCACTGTTCAGATGTTCATACAGTTTGTGAACAGTTGTCTAATCTAAAACAATCTTTCATTACACAGTGGATCAATGTGTATCTAAGAATTGGTCCGTAATTGAGCTTGACTTTATATATAATTTATAACACGTTATTTATATGGCACATTCTGATATGATTTGATTTGATGGTCATTTAATGATCAGAATCTTGCCAAAGGACACTTCGGCATGTGGATATGAGGACGAGGGGTCTGAACCCCTGAACTTCTAATAAGAGCGTTTTTAATCGTGATGCAAACTATCGAGAACGCTTTGAAAATAACAAGATATGTCGATATGTTTTACTTATCTTATTATTATTTTTGGCTTATTATGGGATCTTGTTCTTCATGTAGAGTACTTACTGTTTAATTCCATGTGTTGCTCTTTTTAGAACAGCATCTCACTTGAGAGACACATTTATTTGTGTTTTCTCTCTGCCTCTGTTCAAGGGTTGGAAGTGGACAGGGATCATTTGGAAAAAAGGGGATGTCCCAAACGTCTGTGTTGTAATCTATATTTTAGTCTAAATCGGATGATGGTTATTTGTCACTGTCTATTAAATCTCACCAACAAATGCATTACCAATGCAGAAAAATCAATAATCATATCAGCTGAGAGACAAACGCTTGATTAATAACTATTTATCTTTAAAAGTTTAATTGTGATTGTTATTTTATTGTTTAAGTCATGAATAAAAAATACAGCCAAATATTTAATATTTAAAGATGCCAGTGACATAATTATTTTCATGTGTGACTAATTTTGTACGTACTGGCAAAACATCGTGTCAGATTATAAAATTATTAACAAAACAATCTCAACTCCAGGTCAGCTGTCAAGTTCGATGTTTAATATTTGCACATATTCATAAACATCTGCATGTGTGCTTGAATCTTTCTTGAAGATAGAAATACATTTCACAAGTTTACAGCAAAAGCAAACTAAGTTCAAGAGAAAGTCGATATAACTTCAAAACTCCATAGCTCTGTAGTGTACCAAAAAAGAAAGAAGAAGCTGACAGTCTGTTCCAACCCCTGGACGGACTGTTCTCACATTTCTTAAGCGAACAGGGATTCTCACAAAAAAAAAAAATCCACATAAATCATATGAAGTAGCCTGTGCTGTGGAGAGCCCAGAAGCCCCTGGTGGAGCTGCTCCCTGTTCCCGCTCGCCCCGGCCTGGTCCAACTGACAGTGTGTTTAGCTGAGGTCTGTAGCTCTGGATCTCATGGGCACAGAGTGACAGATTTAACAATGGCTGCCAAGGCTACTGTTATTTAGGGCTTCATTTAGCTGGACCCACACTCATTGGGGATATGTAAGGAACAAAATGCAAAACCCAAAGGACTCCAGATTGTGTAGTCCTGTCAATCGATGCAAACCACATACATATTATGTTGTTATTTTCTCTATTCATTTTCCCAAGGACATCTCTGTATAGAGCGCAAACCTAAAATATTCCGAGGATGTGGGTCCGTACCAGGCAGCCACAGCTGAAAAAGCTTCAGACTCCTGCAGACTTGATGCAGCTTATACCCGGGAACATAAATAATGAACAGTTTCTTTAAATACGATAGCTTTCTGAATATATTAACATGATGTAGAGAAAGTGTTGGCAGAAACCCCTGCAATTTCATACATGCTACACTCAAAATCATATTTAATGAATGTGCTCTAAAAAAAGACTGAGCCCGCAGTTACAATGGTAGATTTCCCAGCACCTGATTCATCCTGAGGAGGAGGTATAAAATAATTCCCCCTATTTTTATTTTTTATCTGTGAAATGTGATATTTCAACATGCTAAAATGAAACTGCAGTATATGTATAATAACACGAATATGTTTGAGCCGACTAACTTTAAACCTTCACATTCCGTTTGTATGAACACAACCAGAATCCTTGCAAATTACTTGACAGACTTTGTTGCTCCTCTGAAAAGAAATCCGATATCATTACAAATGAAGGAACAACTGAGAGACCAAACATTTGTCTGATGAGCTTTTTAGAGCGGCATGACAAATGATGGCGCATAATGTGTTGTAATTATGCAGACTAATGCAATTCACTCATAAAGCTCTATTCTCTGCAGCCTTTTGATAGGGGAAAACAAACCCGAAGCAGAATCAGCTTCAGTTTAGCGCGGGGCTGTCTGTCTGGGCCAGCTGCTTAACATGGATAACAAACTCACACTGAAGAGTGCGAAAAAAAGCTTTTGATTAGCTTTCTCTGAAAAGTACACGGGAAGTATTTAACAGAGAGAAATCACACTAATGCTGTGGAGCTCAACACCTGAAAATAAAAAGTCCTGATATTGTGGTTTGTCATTCACTTTGTGTATTATCTTTAATTATTATCTTCATTATTACATTGCTTGAACTGTCAGTCTGTTATATGTCACATTGCATTGTGACACTGGCACTGAAAAAAGAAACATTCTGTCACTTACCTTACAACTAACTATAATTTCCTCCTTCCTTCCTAGCAATTTCCTCCAAAAGGAGGAAGGGGCTCAGAATTTCCTGTATTTTTACCTTCAGTGACGTCAGCAGTGACGGGAGCAAGCAATCATGCGAGGGGAGATGTTCAATTTGCTTTATTTCAGTTTGTAGAGTTTCTAAAAGCTGTTGGTTATAAGTAGCTAGGCGGACAAATGTCAGTGCAGGTATTTGTAAAATGTGATTAAAATGGATAACTTTCAGGGGCTATCGAGATTGGTTTGGTCTAGTTCGGCTCCTGCTGGTTGGAGGGGCTAGAACCTGAGAAACTCCGATTGCAGCCATGTGCATGCAATGTGTATTGTTATTGCTTTAATAAGAGTTGTGTTTTGATCAGTTCAGCCGAGTTAACTGTTATTTTTCTCAT